>NC_068945.1:45887320-46195862 GCF_026419915.1 Harpia harpyja | reverse complement strand
AGGCACAAATAGAGTTCCCATAACCTGACAAATTGCTGGGCACCACTGGTACACCTAATCTGATCTGACTGATGTGCTAATCAGGCTCTAGATGGTTTCCTAGTGTTTTATCCAGCTGGAAATTAATCTGACAGGGATCATAACTATTGAGGAGCTGTCTTCCAAAATGCCTGGTATTAGCCATTGGCTTCCTTCCCTACCACTGGTTGCCTGTGAGCCTCACAAGACCTTGCTGAGCCAGGAAGAACTGATTATGTTCCGTGGTCAAACTGACTGGGGGACAGCAAAGACTGGTTAAGCAGTCAGATCTGCTGGTAGCAAGTACTCAGAACTGGTGCATTCAGACAGTGTCTATTAATAGGATAAAATGAGGATCTTAAAAATTGCATTTAAATCAGGCACAGGCTTATCTCCGAAGAAGTTAAAATCATATCTCACCAAATAACAATGCCTGCAGCTCCCAGGGCACTCTCTCTGATAGTGTTAATAAGGTCTTGCTACAGTGAAAAAAGTAAAGACATCACTGTCAGGCTAATTCAGCATTTCACAGCCTTTCTAAAGTAATGCAATGGTTTGTTATGCGGCTGTCCCTCAGACTACATTTTCTTTTCATTCTGGTCCCTATGAACTGTATTTTATTGTGGCTAAAGGTTTGCTGTCTAGCGTACAAATATTATTAAACAAAAGTTGCAAATTTAGGTACTGCCTGAGATGTTGGTAATAAGCAAGTGAACGAACACTGGGAAAAAGTGCATTTGAATTTACTTTGATGCAAAATTTAATTATATTTATTTGATATCTCATCAATTACTAGAAGCAACTAAAATCTTTTAATTAAAGTGGGATTTTTAACATGAGAGTTCCCCAAAGCATTCCCTCAGTTCTGTTTTTGCTGATAAGGGAAAGGAGAGCCATTCTGCTATGTCAATCAGCTGTTTTCCAGTCCCTCTCCAATTTGAAAGCTGTGATTCCAAAGGCGTGCATTGTCTTGCTGCTTTCCCTAGGAGCTCGCTCAGATTCTTATAAAAACCTTAGAAAAAGTGATTGTAAATAGGCACGCACTATAGGAGGGGGAATGTTAGCACCATGCAACCTTAAATGAAAGGGAAAATGCAACACTTGGCAAATCTTAAGAATTTCAGTTTTAATTTTCATGCTCTTTCTAGGTCTGTTTTAGAGAGATGTCTTTCACTGTACCTTTTCCTCATATCACAGGCTGTAAGGAGAGGGGTTTTGGTGCTTGGATGTTTATCCTTAATTTGAACAGTGGTTAACAATCAGCAACAAGTGAATTACTATACCACAAGCACTGAAGATGAAAGACCTTGATATGCAAGTGACTCCCTAGACAACATCATTGATTTAAGGGAGATTGAGGCTCATAGCACATCAAGAATCAAAGTAGAAAAACTTCACAGGAATTAGTTGCCTGAAGGGGAAAAGAGGCAGAAACTGGGCATAAAATGGCAAAGGGGATGCACACCAGTCGGCAGCAGTTATTGATGTCCATCTATCCTCTTCTTGCAAAGCTAAGGAAGCGCAAGCTGGATAGAACTACCAAAGCAGGTGTCTGCACCTCCTTTAATGCCTAAGAATAGGCATTTGCCTTCAAGATGGAGAGAAGCACAGCCCCTTACTGGGAAGTGTAGTGGGTGATGGCAGTGCCAGGGGAGTAGTGGGACCTAATAGGAGAGGGAGCTGATGCTTCTTCCCAGAGAAGGCGCCAGCTTCAGGCTCTGTACCTGGGCTGAAAGACTGAACATAGCCTTTAAGAAGTGAATACAACTCACTTGCTAAACTCTGAAACACAGAAATTGAGACCTGCTAGTAGTGCAGTCACTGTCTACAGGGGAGAGCAGAGCCAGGGCTGCAGCAGATAGGTTATGCCGCTTTTTCACTGGAAACCTACTGTCTTCTTCCAGTTTCTGCGAGGTTATTCAGAGTCACATAAAGAAGGACTAGGGTAAGGCACTTATCTTGAAAATACTTGTGTATGTATGCAGCTGATGTGAGCAGTACTCCTTGGTTCTGGTGCACCATTTGCCTGCTCTGAGGTAGGTATGGGACTAAATTAAATGTTTTTGAGATGGAGGCATGCGGAAAGACTGCTGGTTTCAATTTCCCATTCTGATGTAACACTGAGCAAGTTGCTAACATCTCTGCCTCATTTTCTTTCTATAAAAGGGGCAGCTATCTGGGAATTAGTTAGTGATTGCATACCTGAGCAGAAGAAAGTACATGAGGGAGGATTAATGTATTAACTGCCTCCTACGTACTGCATCAAATTGCTGAAATCCTTTTAATCCATTCAAATGCATGTTTGAGTATAGCATAGTTATGAATCCAAGCAAAAAAATAGGTATTTGAGGCTGCATTTTTTCTTCAGAACATTGAGCTCTTTAAAGCATGTGGACAATTAACTTGAACCAGCAGAGCTGGCCCAAGTAGGAGGTTTTCCATCTTGATGCACCATCTGCAAGAATGGTTAAAGCATAAATGCAGCCCACATTGTTCCAGCAAAAGCTTACCATAGAGAGAAATAATAAAGGTTCATCTCTATAACCTAGTCAAGTATACACAAATATGGGCAAAGCATAATCTTTGCATGTCATGGAGGAAATCCTTATGAATTCATTCAACCTAAACTGAGAAAATTGCAAAATGTTTTTGTCTGTTTCCAAGGGGTTTCTTAATGCCAATGGAAGGACACGGGGCTGCACTGCTATTCCAGAGCCAGGAAAGTTCATTGTTCCTCAAAACTCCACTCTTTAGGCAGGAACCAGTGTAGTTCTGATCACGGAAATTATAATTATGACAGTCAAGGTATAAATAGTATCCCCACAGGCCCTTTGGTCTGCTTTTCATTCCTAATGCAATTGTTTCCTTCATAAAAGCTTTTGCACTTTCTTCAAAGGAAACTCTGGCTAAATGTTCAACACCAGTTGCTGAAATATTGCCTTCCATTTCAGTTATGAGTTTCCTGGACTTTCTTCTGTAGACATCTTTTGCATCCCAGTTGCAGGCCCACTGAGGTCTCCAGTGCTCCCGGTCTATGACAGCTAATCCACTGAAGTCCTTAGCTGGAATGTAATAGTTAATGACATGGCCCTTTTTTTTCCAGATGAGTTTGCAAACTGAAGTTCTAGGGTAGGCCACCATGAACAGGGACTTCCTGTGATGTGTACCAAGGATAATAGCCAAGCCTGTTAAAATAAAACATGGTCACGTTCTGCCCTCTGGCTTTAGCTAACAGCCTTCCAATCACATGGAACGTTTTCAGGTTCAGTGCAACATTGTAGCTCAGGTCTGTCAGTTGTTCCAGGCAGCTATGAAAGGCTTCCTCTCCCAAACTGGTGGTCGCGCTGGTTTCATAGCAGGGGAAGTCCAGTTGAGTGCTATGTGCAGCCATGCCAGGGCCTGAAAGGTGAACGATGCATAACAGTGTCCCATTTTCAGGCAGTACTTTCATGACTTAAGGGACAACATTGGGCAGATCTCCCAGTTTGTCTGTAAAACATAACAGAAGAGCCATTAGTACTTACTTCATACAGAGCTGTATGAATTGGTATCAGCCACTTGTAGGGTATCTACCACGCTAACACTGAAGAAACAAAGTGAGCACAATCTAACCCAAAGAAAGGGGAAAGATTCCCAGCTGAAGTAAATCAGTGTAAGTCTGTGGAAGTCAGCATAACCGCAGTTGCTTGTCTCATCAATCCAGGTCTTACTGAACTCACTGAGGATGTTGCCATCACTTCAGTGGGCCCCAGGGTGTCTTAGTGGCTGTGGCTGTTGCAGGTTGATGACGAAATGGTTTCCTTATTCTTCAAGCTTTCTCAATAATAACAAAGGTAACCATAAAATCAAACCTTGGCTTTTATCACCATCTTCACAGCTCCATGAACATCCCTGACCTGTCTAGCACAGTGCCAGCCAGAGATATTCCAAATAGCTCTAAACGAGCACAAATATTTCATTGTCATTGTGCAGTACCATAAAGGGATACAAGTTGAAACCCCTGACAACAGTAAAGCAGATCCATGAAAGCTTGCTCTGAGCTATTTATTAGCCTGGCTGCACTATCACATGGAGCTAGTGCCTTCCAGATCAGCTCTGATAGCTCTGCACAGCAGTGCATTGTGCAATGTGGACCTTGGTGCTAAGGCCTGTGGCCACTGCTATGAGCAGAACAATTAGTCACAAGGTCCCTGCCGATTATGTGTGTATTAAGCAGAAAAGAAACCATATATACAGCAAAACCTACATACTTATATGTAAGAGAGAGAGTCTCATCCATTCTCCAACTCCAGGCTCCCTGGTTTGCTCTGCTTTGCTGACAACCAACTGGGAAATGCAGAGACCTTGCTGTGCTGGAGCATCGTCGCTGAGCACTGCTCTCGCAGTTCACAGAGCATCAGAGCTGTAAGAAAATCCTGCCAGAGGGCAGCAAATCCCTACAATTTTTTTCTTATATGTATTGCAGCTTGTGATTCTAAATTGCAGCATGTTGAGTTCTCCCCTGAGAGCTGTACCACCATCCTGCCCCTCTGCTCCGGCGCCTGTCACAGTGTGGTTCAGGGAGGTGTCACTAGCTGGGCTGGGCACGTCCCTCGGGTGATTTACCCCAGGTTTCAGGAGCACTTCCCATGCAGGACCTATGTCACTTGGCACAAGCGTGCCAGTGGCGTGCACTGGCAGCCACCCGTGCCCTGGGGCACCTCGTGGCATCGCACCCCAGGGCAGGCAGAGCCAGCACTGCCTAGCCAGGCCGTGCCAAAACCTATGGGATTCGACGAAGGCTGCTCTCGCTGGGGTCTGCCTGCTGCTGGGAAGTGGGGAGGCTCAGCACTGCCCTGTGCCATGGGTCTGCATGTCCCTCCTCGGGCAGGGCTGGGGTGTGATTAGCCCTACACTTTGCTGCGTTCTCGATATGCTGATTTGCTGCCCCAAGGCCCTCTGAGCTGACACATGGGAAAGGCAGTATCAGCAAGCCGAAAATAATAATAATAATAATAGTAATAATAATAATAATAGTAGTAACAACAACAACAGCAACAATAACAACAACAATAATAATATCACTAGAGGTTATTGAAGAATGCAGGCAAGTGGCAGTCCACCCTGCCCCTTGAGAAAAACTTGTCATGGGGGACTTAACACAGAAAGATATTTGTAGTTGCTTGATTGTTAAGGAAACAGTTACCGTTTTAGATTCTGTGTGAGGGCAAATCACTGAGGTTTACTGACTTCTGATTTTATTCCATTTGATGCACTTAGCCACCACACAAGCACACACATGCTCCAGCTGGGAACAGGCTCTGCAGTCACTTGTTTGCAGCATGCAGAAAGGATGTCCTGTGCCCAAGCTCTGCTCAATATTTTTCCCTTTCCCCAGGCTTTTCAGATTTGCTTCCAGTTGTACAGGATTGCATTATGCTAAAAAATTCTCCTTTTTTTGCTAGGTATTTCTCTCATTTATATCTGTCATAGTTGACAAAACCCAGAATAAATGTACCCAGTTATACCCCTTCTGCTAATTATATTTTTCTCTGTAAACCAAGGCAACATGGAGGCAGCCCATCCTGGTGTCCAGCTGACAGTGAAAATGCACAGTGGGCAGCAACTCCCAACAGAGAGAAAGTAGAAACCGTATGTCTTTATTACAGAGCAAACAGCTCTAGCTAAGACTAAGCAAAATCAGCTTAAAACAGGCAGATCTGAATTGAATAGATGTAGAGAGAAGTACTCGAAAGAGATCACAGGATACTGCTGAAAAAAATAGCTGGCTAAATGATAAGAAAATGACTAAGCATTCATCAGATGATATAAACCCTGTATCCTCTCCCCCAATTAATCTAGAGCTGAGGAACATGCTTTCAAGCTTTGGCATTTATCTTATAACAAAAATCCTACTCCAGTGATGTTACACTATTCATATCAAGGGATTAGAAATATTACAAATGATGAATAAAGACAATGATCTTTTCTCCTTTCTGGTTAACATTGTTACAATATGACATTGACGCAGCTCAACCTTGATGCGCTTATACCGGGCTGTCTCAACAGGCAAGCCAATCGCCAAATATTCGTATCAAAGACATGCATAGGTTTTGAAACAAGAATCTTCACACCCACCGAGATCCAATAAAATCCCTGGATTTTTACAGAATAATCCTTTTGTTGACTTTTTATCAGCAAAGATAAAGCTGATACACTCAGAAGTCTGATGGGCTGGAACAAGTTTCGTCCAGTTGAAGTCATGCTGTCAGCAGCAAATCTTGCTCTCTGTGCTGGATCTGGATTTGGAGGCAATAGGCTCAGTGGCTGGTGACAGAGGAGATGACCCTGAGAGCCACAGAGCTTGCAGCAGCCTCAAGGAGGACAGTATGGGAGGATGCATTGCTGCCATCCTCTACCTTCCCTCATACGGATGGGGGCTTATTAGACCAGTGTGGGATACTTGGAAAGTAATGGGCACATAGTGAACAATCCAGACTCGATAGAATTGATCAATTTGTGAGCCAAGGATGTTTTGTAGGCAGCAGGCTTCAAGGACGCTTTGCTTGTGGACACATATTTAGCTAACGGTAGTAAGAGCATTCCAGACACCGTTAGAAGGCCTTGAACAGAATAAAGAAGACGACAAAAAAAGAAAGATACCAATTAGAAGAACACAGGTGCGCATTCCACGATAAAGGGAACTTGGCACAAAGAACCTCAATTCGGCAGCTTATCTTGACCAATTAGACTGAGACAAGTTTCGCATGTTTTAGTTAGTACAACCAATTATGCCTTATGTTTATGTGCGTGTACAGTGTTGATATAACCAATCATTAGGTGTAACTAGGCGCGTGGACAGCTCATGCTAACCAATCTCTAATTTGCTTATGCGTGAACAGTAACTAGAATGAACATATAAACCGAGCTATCTTGGCAATAAAGTGGCATCTGCTTGATCATATTGATTGTGTGCAGTGTCCGTGACTTCTGCGTCAACAGACCAGGGCAACCTTTAGCGAATTGCCCTGATGAGATTCTGCGGAGTATCTCTGTTATGTTAGTAAATGCAGGGGACTGAGTATGCAGCATAATGAATAATAAAAATGGAGCAGGACCTCACCTCACAATTATCTGACTGACCCAGTGACACAGATGGCTTGTTATAGCCGAGATACAAAACCCCTTTAGTACAGTGCTTCACTGATCCTGATGAAGGTGCTAGGAATCCTGAGCAGCATGAACTGCCAAGGGACATTTCAAATTTAGGGCAGGGCACCCTCAAAATGCTACAAATTAAAGTATGAATCTGGTGCAGCAGAGCTATTTCCCATGGCACTTGTAAGGAATAAGCTGAATGAAGCATCAAAAGCTATAATTCAGCCTTTTAACACACGTATGGCAGGTTGGAAAGCAGGTACCGATAACAATTTTGTAGTAAAATTTAACTTACTTTGATGAAAAATTGGGACTGCTGGACAGAGGAGAGCAGAGCTACAACTTTGTGTGGGGTTCATCAGGACAGTCATCTGGCCTCATCGTCTCAGCTCCTTTTGCCACCATAGTGGACTTTTCTTACTATATATGTGAGACCACTTGTATTCTGGTGGCCTACTAGATAGCTGGACTCCTGAATATGGAAAATGAAGAAAATTGATCAAGTGTCCTTATGCTATTTACTTCTCCTCCACTTCATGCTGCATAGATGTCTCTCATCTGTAGACAATGACACCCGACAGTGGTCCAGCCTGGGAGATTAGTGCTTAGTCCATGCTTAGTCCTAGGAAAAAGGCAGATGGTTTGATGGATTGATTTAATGGCCCACTGAAATATCCATAAAATCAGTCTTTATGCTTAGCTTGTATTTCCCTGATGCTCTTGATGCCAGAATTACTGGGTCATTTTCTGTTATACACTGAAATATTCACAAAGCTTCTTTGGCCTATGTCCAGCCTGGCAAGGTTCTCAGTGCCCCATACCACAATTTTCCCCCTGCTTTAAGCCCAAAGGTTTTCCAGTACCCCCTTTTCCAAAGAGGATAGCCTTTGCACTAGGAGCTGTATTTTGGATGCTTATACCGCAGAATCAGCATAATGGCCTGAATCCTGGAATAGCCTGAGTGGTCTGCATTGCTACCACACTGTCTTCATGTGATAGCATATTAGAAAATTATATGGATTACACCATGTGCAAAGCAAGAAGGTTCACATTCTTTAAGGGTACCTCAGCCTCAAGACACAAAGACTGTGTTCAGGAGTGGGCTTAAAGTGACTCCCAGGATGCTAGCTTTCCTGCCACACTGCTCATCTACCTGGAGTTCAAAATACCCACACTGCGAAGAGCCACGTTTGGGAGATGTGCTTAGAGGACCACAATACAGCATAGCCAGCCACCTGACTTCAGGCTGCATCAGGAAAAGGTTGGAGCCCATTTTAAGGCATCAGAACGGCTTGGGCTCTCCCTCTCCAAGGAGCTCCTGAGCACATGGTGCATCCATGCAGCATGGATGTAGTGCATTTTTGAACCAGAAAAGGGCTTCATGGCATGTCATTACCACCCTTTTCTTCCTGAATTTCTGAGGCTGAGAGGAAAGAGCAAACACCAACAGATTAGTGCTGACTTACTGTGATTCCTCATAGCATTTTAAATCATGTTGAACTCATTCTTTTAAGAAGTAGCTTTCCTCTCTGTCTATTTTCCTGATTCAATTCTATGGTAAATCCTAACTGAAAACTAAATAAGTGATGCTTGATGTTCTGAGCATACTCTTCTCACAGAAATTAAACAAAAGGTTAGCCCTGCACAATAGAAAAGAGCTGACTCTCCTCCCACTAACTTTCCTGGGAGTTCTGTAGAGTTACTTTGTATTTGCACTAGGGTAAGATCCTGCCCCCAAACTGTGCAGAACAAACACCCACACACACACTGGAGTGATTACAGCTTGCACCCAGCACCAGCAGATTGGGGTGACATTCCTTTCTTCCTACTCCTACAGAATAGCTGTAACACAACAAAAGAAAAAAAGCATTTCATCCCTTGCCCCCCGCCAGCTGAGCATTATATTAGAACTAAATGTTACTGTTGGAGGAAATAAAACAATTCAGTGTTGTCAGTCTAAGGGATTATTGCAATTATTTTAAGCTGGGAGTCACGTAAACCTCGGTAAGCCTCATGTATAGAGGGAGACTTTGAACAAACCTAATGAGCCTTGCTCAGTGGCCATGCCCCAGCGCAGCCTCTCCATCTAGCTCTCGTCAGCCGTCATAGGACCTGCTACTTCTCTGAGAGCACAGAGGGATATTTTGAGGAACTGCTGCTGACTGTCCTTGCAGCAGCTGGTGGGTGCTGGGAGCAAATGGACTAATGCCAGCCTAAAAGGAAAAATCCAAGGGTGAAGAAAGCAAACATGAATATTTCATGCCTGCTTTTCAGCTACTGCAAATCAATGAAGATATAGCATCCTACATCAGATAAGGATGTGCCCCTTTAAGAGTGGAGAAATCACAACAAAATTGAAGTAGGAGATTGCATTCTGGAAAATCACAAATCAAGTGCTTTCTGTCAGAAGTGAGGTAACTCTGCTGCTCAAATTAGCATCTTCACTGCAATCAGGTCTGTTTATTATTGGGTTTTAATCCAAGTATACTCAAAGCTGAGTATTGCTGCTGAGATACGAATGCAACAATGGTGCTTACACATCACTACTCCTTCTAAATCAAGGTGCATTAGTACCTGAATTCCTACAGAGGCCCAGGGAAAGCTTGTCTTGTTCCTCCCTACTTCTAGGTTTAGAAAAAATGTTATTTGTCCAAATTCCACAAAATAAAGTTTGATGCTGAGACTAAAGAAAAGACTACTTGTCCATGGAGCAGTCCAAAGTTTCCAAAGGGCTTCAGTTCATGCTTGTGTTGCTAGCATGTTTGTGCTACTTCCCGCATGACTTCAGAAAGTGCCCAGACCTTTCTCCTGGGGCAGGGACAGGCAGCAGAGCTGCCTGCAAAAGCCGTGCCCAGGTGGAGGCCCTCCGGCAGCAGGTGGCTGAGCTGCAGGAGGCGGTGAGAAGGCTGCGTAGCATCAGGGGAGCTGAGAAGGAGTCAGATGGTTCCAAGCGCGGTCTGCGGTGGACCCACATCCCACGGCCAAACAGCCAAAAACTGGGAGGGGGGGCCAATAATGCAGAAGAATGGAAGCTTGCAATGGCAAGGACCAACGGGAGGAGGAGATTTCCCCCGAAGCCTGAGGTGCCCTTACAGAACCACTTCGCCGCTCTGCGGAGTGAAGAGGAAAGACCCGTCACATCAGGAGAGACGCTGGAGCTGAGTAAGGCAGCCCCATCCGCTCCCCGTGTAACAACCAGCACGACTAAGAAAAGGCGACGGGTGATAGCAGTAGGCGACTGTCTTCCGAGAGGTGCGGAGGCACCCATCTGCCGACCTGACACACTCTGGAGGGAGCTGTGCTGCTTCCTGGGGGCTCCTATCAGGGATGTCACCGAGAGACCACCAAGCCTCGTACAGTCCGCCGACTCTTATCTGCTGCTGCTGTTCCACGTGGGCACGGGTGGTACAGCTAGGAGCAGTCTGATGAGTATCCAGGATTACAGAGCCCTGGGAGCGGCGGTACAGGACTCTGGAGCGCAGGTGGTTTTTTCATCAATCCTCCTGGTCAAAGGGAAGGGGTTTGAAGGGGACAGTCGAATCTGGCGAATCAACAAATGGTGCCACAGCCAGGCTTTCGGCTACTTAGTGTCCTGGTTTCAGCTGGGATAGAGTTAACTGTCTTCCTAGTAGCTGGTACAGTGCTATGTTTTGAGTTCAGTATGCGAAGAATGTTGATAACACTGATGTCTTCAGTTGTTGCTAAGTAGTGTTTAGGCTAAAGTCAAGGATTTTTCAGCTTCTCATGCCCAGCCAGCGAGAAAGCTGGAGGGGCACAAGAAGTTGGCACAGGACAGAGCCAGGGCAGCTGACCCAAACTGGCCAACGGGGTATTCCATACCATGTGACGTCCCATCTAGTATAGGAACTGGGAAGTGGGGGCAGGGAATCGCCGCTCGGGGACTAGCTGGGTGTCGATCGGCGGGTGGTGAGCAATTGCACTGCGCATCATTTGTACATTCCAATCCTTTTATTATTGCTGTTGTCATTTTATTAGTGTTATCATTATCATGATTAGTTTCTTCTTTTCTGCTCTATTAAACCATTCTTATCTCAACCTATGAGTTTTACTTCTTTTCCCGATTTTCTCCCCCGTCCCACTGGGTGCGGGGGGAGTGAGTGAGTGGCTGCGTGGTGCTTAGTTGCTGGCTGGGGTTAAACCATGACACTTAGACCATGGGACTTGCTTTGAGAAACCTGGTCTACTGGAGGCTGATAGAGTCCATCTGTCAGAGAAGCGGAAGAGCATCTTCAGTCATAGGCTTGCCCAGCTGGTCAAGAGGGCTTTAAACTAAAGTTTCTGGGGGAGGGGAACCTCAATCCATCCCACTGCTACCAGTTTGATGCCAGTGCCAGCAATAGATGCCCAGAACCTGGAGAGGGATCACAGGTCAGCAGGAGAGCACCTGAAGAGCAGCACAAAGGAATTCCAGCCAGTAAGTCAGCTTCATCAGGGGCCCAACTTAAATGCCTCTATGCAAATGCAAGTAGCATGGGGAATCAACAAGAGGAGTTAGAAACGTGTGCACACCTGCAGGGCTATGATCTTATTGGCATCTTGGAGACATGGTGGGATGGCTCCTATGACTGGAATGTTGGAATGGAAGGATACAGGCTCTTTAGGAAGGACAGGCAGGGGAGACAAGGAGGGCATGTTGCCTTCTATGTCAATGACCAGCTGGAGTGCATGGAGCTCCACCTGGGGACAGATGAGGAGCTGACCAAGAGCTTATGGGTCAGGATTAAAGGGAGAGCAGCATCAGGTGACATTATAGTGGGGGTCTGCTACAGGCCACCTGACCAGGAAGACCAAGCAAATGTAGCCCTCTATAGACAGATAGGAGCAGCCTCACGTTCACAAGCCCTGGTCCTCATGGGAGGCTTCAACCACCCCAATACCTGTTGGAGGGACAGTGCAGCAGGGCATAAGCAATCCAGGAGGTTCCTGGAATGTGTTGATGACAACTTCTTTCTCCAAGTGATAGAGGAGCCAATGAGGAGAGCTGCTATGCTGGACCTTGTTCTCACCAACAAGGAGGAGCTGGTGGGTAATGTGAAGCTCAAGGGCAGCATTGGCTGCAGTGACCATGAAATGGTGGAGTTCAAGATCCTTAGGGCAGCAAGGAAGGCACACAGCAAGCTCGCTACCCTGGACTTCAGGAGAACAGACTTTGGCCTCTTCAGGGATCTTCTTGGTAGAGTACCATGGGATAAAGCCCTGGAGGGAAGAGGAACCCCAGAAAGCTGGTTAATATTCAAGGATCACCTTCTCGAAGCTCAGGAGCAATGGATCCCAACAAAGAGGAAGTCAGGCAAAAATGCCAGGAGGCCTGTGTGGATGAACAAGGAGCTCCTGGACAACCTCAAACACAAAAAGGAAGCCTAGAGAGGGTGGAAGCAAGGACAGGTAGCCTGCGAGGAATACAGAAAAAGTGTCTGAGCAGCCAGGGATCAGGTTAGGAAAGCCAAAGCCCTGATAGAATTATATCTGGCCAGGGATGTCAAGGGCAACAAGAAAAGCTTTTATAGGTATGTCAGTGATAGAAGGAAGACTAGGGAAAATGTGGGCCCTCTCTGGAAAGAAATGGGAGACCTGGTTACCCCGGACATGGAGAAGGCTGAGGTACTCAATGACTTTTTTGCCTCGGTCTTCATCAGCAAGTGCTTCAGCCACTCCGCCCAGGTTGCAGAAGGCAAAAGCAGGGACTGGGAGAACTGCCCACTGTAGGAGAAGGTCAGGTTCGAGACCACTTAAGGAACCTGAGGGTGCATAAGTCCATGGGACCTGATGAGATGCATCCACAGGTCCTGAGGGAAAGTGGCTAAGCCACTATCTATCATATTTGAGAGGTCATGGCAGTCTGGAGAAGTTCCCACTGACTGGAAAAGGGGAAACATAACCCCCATTTTTAAAAAGGGAAAAAAGGAAGACCTGGGGAACTACAGGCCAGTCAGCCTCACATCTGTGCCCGGCAAGATCATGGGGTGGATCCTCCTGGAAACTCTGCTAGGGCACATGGAAAATAAGGAGGTGACTGGTGACAGCCAACATGGCTTCACTAAGGGCGAATCGTGCCTGACAAATTTGATGGCCTTCTACAACAGGGTTACAGCGTTGGTAGATAAGGGAAGAGCAATGGACGTCATCCACCTGAACTTGTGCAAGGTGTTTGAGACTGTCCCGCATGACATTCTTGTCTCTAAATTGGAGAGACTTGGATCTGACGGATGGACCACTCGGTGGATAAGGACTTGGCTGGATGGTTGCACTCAAAGAGTTGTGGTCAGCAGCTCGATATCCAAGTGGAGACCAATGATGGTCGCAGGGCTCGGTATTGGGACCGACGCTGTTTAACATCTTTGTCAGCAACATGGACAGTGGGATTGAGTGCACCCACAGCAAGTTTGCCAATGACACCAAGCTGTGTGGTGCCATCACATGCTGGAGGGAAGGGATGCCATCCAGAGGGACCTTGACAGGCTTGAGAGGTGGCCTCATGTGAACCTCATGAAGTTCAGCAAGGCCAAGTGCAAGGTCCTGCATATGGGTCAGGGCAATCCCAAGCACAAATACAGGCTGTATGGAGAATGGATTGAGACCAGCCCTGTGGAGAAGGACTTGGGGGTACTGGTTGATGAGCAAGCCAACCATACCCTGGGCTGCATCAAAAGAAGTGTGACAGCAGGTCAAGGGAGGTGATTCTCCCCTTCCACTCTGCTCTGGTGAGACCCCACGTGGAGTACTGCTTCAGCTCCAGGGCCACCAACATAAGGACATGGACCTGTTCAAGCGAGTCCAGAGGAGGCCTATGAAGATGATCAGAGGGCTGGAGCACCTCTCCTATGAAGACGGGCTGAGAGAGTTGGGGTTGTTCAGCCTGGAGAAGAGAAGGCTCCAGGAAGACCTTATAGCAGCCTTCCAGTACTTAAAGGGGGCCTACAAGAAAGCTGGAGAGGGACTTTTTGCAAGGGCATGTAGTGATAGGACAAGGGGTAATGGCTTTAAACAGAAAGAGGGTAGATTTAGATTAGATGTAAGGAAGAAGTTCTTCACTGTGAGGGTGGTGAGGCACTGGTACAGGTTGCCCAGAGAGGCTGTGGATGCCGCATCCCTGGAAGTGTTCAAGGCCAGGTTGGATGGGGCTTTGAGCAACCTGGTCTAGTGGAAGGTGTCCTTGCCCATGGCAGAGGGTTTGAAACTAGATGTTGTTTAAGGTCCTTTCCAGCCCAAACTATTCTATGATTCTGTTAATTAACTCCATGTGATCAGCATCACTTACCATTGTAGGTACTCAAGGACTTTGCAGGATCTTTGTGCATGACTCAGTTTCACCAAGCTTGAAGAAGCACCTTTGATAGAGCAGTGTAGTGGCACACACTGGCCCTGCCTCTGTCCTGTCCCCCCAAGGCCAGCTTGCATCTCTCCTGTGGGCAGTGCTCCCCATCCCTGGGTCCCACTGTAGCCCACTGAGGGTGAGGAGGGGCAGGAGGAAGATCAGCATCACCACCAGGGCCTGTGCTCTCCCACGGAGGGTAGTCCTGTATCAAACAGCCCCCACCAGCACCTTGGGTCCTTCCCACACCCACAGAGCTGAGGCAGCCCAGCGTGGGGCAGGCAATACCTGGCGTGAGCCTGTTTTAACATCCCAATCAGGAACCCTGCGCAGAAATGGAGAGCTGGATTCCCTGGGCATTAAAACGCTCGTATTGAAGCTCACTTCCACTCCCTGTGGGGAGAGGCATGAGCAGCCATACGTGGAAGGGCAGGGGTGACGACACAAGGTGAATGCAAGTGTCAGCTTAAGAAATGCCAGCTGCCCTCTGTGTACCTGGCCCACTCCCCATACAACAGTGGAGGAGTGAGGTGTCAGCCCCACAGGGTTTCCATAGCACATAGGGCGTGTGGACACAAAGCCAAGGTAAGGAGCAACTTCAGTAGCGGGAGAAACGAAATGCTTTTTGTTCTGCCCTGGAAACCCAGCATCTGAAGGAGCAATATAAAAAATGCTTTTAATAATCTGCTGTCTAATTGACTAGAGAAGGTTATTACTAGCATGGAAACAAACATCATTTTTCCAAAAGCTGCCCACAAATGTCAGGCTGCTTGACTGTCTGAGGAGAAAAAGCAGGACTGATACTCTGGGCTGCTTTGCTTCTCACAGATATTTTAGAGTACCTTAAATAAAAGCCAGGAGAGTTCTTGCTGTAATGGAAAAATGAGAAAGGAGCTCTGACTCTCTCTGAGAAAACAGGCTGCCAGTGTGTTAAAGTATCATCCTGCTCAAAAAATAAATAAAATGTCTGAAAAGGCCACATTTATTGTTGAAATAGGAGCAGCCGCATAAGCAAAGTTTAAAACATTGTCCTTTGAAATTATAGAAGTCTGCTTATTTTTAGCTTGTTAGATGCTGTTAGCTTCCTGTATGAATGCGGTTACATAATAGACATAATCCGCACAGCAGCAGAGGCCATACGGGCCAAGCTATAAGGTTACGCAACTGTCTCCGAGCTCGCTCCCACCAGGCAGAAAACAAAGCCTCATGCCCCTCGTAACCATCCTGCTGCTTCTGGGTCAAACTTACAGACACATGTATTACAATATGCACACACATACGCTCCTTCATATACACATGTGCGTGTAGATATGTATGTATATATACACACGCACATATGCCCTTGTTTTCTTATTACGGCTTAAACAAGGTATTCATTGAATCAGAAAAATACTACCTTGGAATTACTCTGGTGACATTAAACAAGGGATAAACTGGTGTGTTGTAACTATTAAAAAAACCCAAAGTTAAATCTCAAACACACACTTACTTTGGGAAGCTACCGAAAGAGTTCTCCCCTCTTTTCTAATGTGACCTCTAACTGCTTCTTACTGCTGCATGCTACGGTATGTGGAAAGCACGTGGTGTCATTCCTGAATAAGAGCAATTTAGGAGCTTTAATCTCATTAAGCAGTATGTGACTGCATTGTTTTTCCTTGGTTTTTTTGAAGGATTGGACTTTTGTCTCTGAGAAGCTGTACCGTTCCCAGGCAGTATTGTTCTTCGAAGTGTACAGAACTACCATTTCCAACTTATTTTTAGAGTAACCTGTGTTTGCAAATACTCCCACTCTCCAAGTCTGGCCCAGATTAACAGGAAATTACTTCTCCTGAAACGTAAACAAAAAAGTAGTTGTGGCTGCCACAGCGTCTTAAGCGTATCAAAGTTTCTCTGGCAAAAAACTTTCATATGTCTTCTTACTATGCATGATGTGCAATTTTAATTCACTATCTACAACAAATGCTTTCAGTGCAAAACCGAGGTAATTTTTAATTTAAGCAACATTTTTTTATCTTAGCAAGGAGTTTTAACAGAAGAAATGTACACATGCGTATTTGTGCGCAGTGCTACAAATCCAAACTGGTCTGAGATTTCATTCTGTTGGTTTTGTCTGTGAGGGCTGTTAGCACTTTTTTCTATAACAGCATCATTCCCATTTTTACAAAGCCACTGACCCCAGCAGAGAACATTGCATTTGGAAAAAGCTGATGAAACACAAAAATGCCCGTATGATTATGTTCAGCCAGCAAGCCTTTCTCATCTGTTTTTCACCTTGAAGACTCAATGGCGAAAGGGGACTTCAGAAAACATGTTAAATATCCACCTTCCTGAGCTGGGCCACAACAGGCGAGCTTCACCTACCCCGACTTCGGCATCTGGCGAGGCGCCGAGGTCTGGGCTGGTCACCACAAGGAGCCCTGGGCTTTGGGGGAGCCCAGCAGGTGCCCTGTCACGGCAGTACCCCCCCATCCTTGGACCCATGTGCTGCCGCTGCCCCCCAGGGAGGCACCGAGGAGGGCAGAGGCTGCCAGGCGCTGCCTCTCCCCGCCTCGCCGACCCCGGCGGACGGGTTGGGTGAGCCACAACCGACGCTGCCGACTACATACCAAGGCTGCTTACTCACGATGTATGGTCTTGAGCGGCAATACTCAATTTACGGCTTCGCTACCACTTCCCTCTGGGTTTTGCCCACTTCCTTAGCCCTGGCTCAGCGGTGTGAGCGGTGCGATGTGAGTCAGATGATAGAGGAATTAATCTCGCTTTAGAAAAAAGCATCAGGGGAGGCCCGCTTTTTTAAACAAGGGAACTTTTGACCTGGGTGGTTTCCCAATCCAGACCAGCACAAGGGCACCCAGGCAGCCGTGCCAGCACAAGCAGGGGACAGCACACCACAATACAGGGATGGGAGCGAGAGGAAAGGTTGGGAATGGGAAGAAGGTGCCGGTGGCACCTAAAGCTGGTCAAACTGGGACCACAGCCCCACACATCTACCCTGTCAGACTCAAGTGGAACAAAATGAGTCCCAGCCTTTCCATACATTTATGAGTGGCTCAGAACATACAACATTTTATTAAGTGCAACACCCAGCAGTGGCGAGAGAAAAAAAGGAAATGAGCACAACATTTCCCCAAATTTCAAAGTTTTGAAATGCTAAACCAGCAAATTTGAGAAAAGCTGGAAGCCTGTCAGTTGTGCTTCTGTTGGTATTGTTTATCCTCTGCCAAGAAGCAGAGGATTAGAGGACTCTACAGCTCAGCATTTGGGAAGAATAAAAATATGGGGTCTGAGTCCATTATCACCTTGAAGCAGAGGTGGTTCAGATGAAACACAGCAAATCCTTGTTTCTGTTATCTCCAGAAACCAATGCCCACTTTCCAGCATCAACTATGCTTTAAGAGCTGGTCCTAGCTAAGGACATCATCATAAACATTATAGCACAGTTCTCTGCTGCTTCAAACTCTCCCTCCTCCAAATAATTCTACCACAGACAGAAATTAGATCATGTCTCTCCAAAAAGTAGACCATACAACCTGCCTGGGAGAATCAATGAAGTAGCAAAAAAAAAAAAAGATGCATTTTCCTTTACCTTCTGGGTAGCTGGGCTTTGCAAGAAAGCCTATTCACTTCAATTTGATTTCAGTATTCAGACTTGGATTAAGTGAATCAGTTAGTTCATCACTTATTTTGAAGACTAGTATTAATTTAATGGCAACAGAAAGTAAAAAATGCTCGTTAGCAAGGTTTTGACTGTATTTCACATTTCTTCACAGGGAAGAGAAAGAAAAAAGACACCAGGATGTCAGTAAGCCCTCCACTGGAGGTGTGCTGAGTCCCCCTGTGAGCACAAAGCACCCACAAAAGAAGGGAAGGGAGCAGAGGAGCCTCTGGCCTCTTTTGCTTTTGCGGCAGCTGGCCAGCTGGCCCTGCGGGGCGGTGCGTGCTCTGTGGTCCTGCCGAGCATCAGGCTCCGGCCAGCCTTGCATGATGCCATCCTACACCCACCCTGGCACAAGGCACTGATGCAGTGCCACATTGTGAGCCTATCCTGACAGGTGACCTAGGGTACAGGCACCTGTGGAGCTGAGGGGATCACATGCATCCTGACTCTGGTACTGGCTGGTGTAGTTAGTGCTCCCACAAGGGAGCACGCAAGACGTGGGAGCCCTTACACGCATCTGTGCAACCTCTGCCTGCCCTCAGTCAGCAGCACAGCTGCCTCCAACCCCACCACTGGCAGCTGTAGTTTCAAAGAACTTCCAGGGACATTGCCTAATGGTAAATCTTATTTTATTTACAAAAGAGAGGGCTGTAACTAGCTGAAATAGAAAGAAGTCTGTAAAATTACATTCGCTTAGATACTTGGTTCCTTCCATGATTATTAAGAAGCCCAGACCAAATTCTGATTTTGGTCTTCTACCTAAGACAACCTGGTCATGAGGATGCAGAACTGGGCTTGCAGTTCTTCACAGAAATATATGAGCCAAATTCAAAAACCTTTGTTTCCAGGCAGATGCACTGCCACAGACACACATATACTCTTCTGCGTAAAGTGGTAACCTAGACTAAAGAAGAGCCATTGGGCAAATTTACACATGACCTAAGCTGACAGAGCCCTACGGACTTTAATAGGGCTCTGCCAGTGTACCCTAACAGAGAATATACATCACAGACTGTATCAGGAATATTGCCAGTTCACCCACAGCATTTGTATAGTTTGTATAAACTTCCCACAAAGTACCAAAACTTTAGCTGATGAAGATCTTATGTCAGTTTAATTGAATTTATGCTATCCAAATAAATTGTGTATATAAGTCACAACACAATTTATTCTTATAAGCCTACAGAAATAATGGAAACACTTTACGAAGCAATACACAACATTTTAAAAACACATTTCACTGACGCAGTGCATGAGGATTACAGCATTTTCACATCACCTCTGGTTTCAGAACACAGGACAGCATTACACAAAGCAGGAGCATCCAGTTTAGATATAGACCTACACTGGTGACAGGTATTTAGCAAAACTGGGCTAATAATAGTTTCTGTTCTCTCAATACGCTAAAGTATTTGTAATTTCCCCTTGAAGTTTAGCAAACTGAACTGGATACAGGAGCTAAAGCAGAATGTATATAATCAATAAAAAATATTTGAAAAGGTAAACACACTAGCTTCAGTCTAAAGGCATAGTTGTTAACAACTGTCAGTTTTTCTAAACTTTAATTTTAATCCTTTCTCTCCCACACCAAAATAATAAAGTTTTTTACCTTCACTTTTGCTGTCATCCATTGCCATTACACGCTACAAAGGAAAAGGTCAGTGGCAAAGCTCTCCTGTAGCTTCTCAGCACATGTCATTACAGAGTGGCTCACTATAGCTAGCACTAAGTCTCTATTTAACTGAAATCAGTCCCATTTCAGTGCCTAGGTTTAAAGGGATCATTGCAGCCTAAATGTATCCACTGCAGGTCTGTTGTGAGCTGGGTCTTTGGCTCGAGTGAATCTGAGCATCACAGTTCACACCAGCTGTGAATCTGGTCCTAGCAAACCAAAGGAAGGTTTTTTTGTGGGGTTATCATGAAGAAATGTTTAGAGACAACAGGAGATTACAGAGAACATAGGACACCCCAGCAGATTGTAATGCATAGAAACATGTTAATGTTTAAAATCATTTAGGACAGTATCAAAAAGGGGGCCTGGCAAGGGCCATATTCAGACTTCCTTACTCAGTTAAGTATCCTCTCCTCATAGCCTTGCTAATTTTAACCAAACTGCTACAGGAATAGGGTACTGTGTAATGTAATCAATGAAGTCCGGCCACAAATGATCAATACAGACACTAGTCAGGGTAAAAAAAAAAGTCTTAGACCCACAAGTGGGTTTCTTATTAATTTCTGTGTCCATGCTCTGGAATGGTACTCAGGTCAATGCATCATACAAAAGCCTCAAAAGAAAATTATTTTAGTATCTTCCCTAAGTCAGAAGGATGTAGGGAATTTTTTGGGTTTGTCTTCAATTCAGTGAAGTCATTCATTGTTCGTTACATTGAAAGGTTAGGTGGAAGACAGATGGGTCTTTGATGAAATATGTTTGTTCACACAAGAACATGGACCAATGAAAAACTGCAAATGGACAGACCATAGCCTGACAGAATGGCACGTTATGGATGCTAAATTAACCAGTAATCTGTAGTTCATTAAGCTATACCACCTCCAAAGAGGTCCCCATCTGAAGCTGAAGGTTGCAAGCCAAAACATTGCCAGGGAGTAGAGTTCTTCATCTTCTACTTCCCTGCATGAGGGAGTCACATACCGGCAGTGGGATCTGTCAGCCTGTTCCAGTTTCCCAGTCGCTGACCAGCCAGCTTGGTCGGGTGACTGCGCAAGAGCTGTAGGAGAGCAGAGTTACCAGACGCATGTAGTTAGCAGAGCAGAAAGCAAAGACCCGCAGCGGCCCCAGGGGCAGCAGTGATGCCAAGCAGCAAGGAGGAGAAGTGCTCTCCCATCGCCTGCCCGAGCGGGAGCACTGCGGGGTGCCAGCTGCCAGTGCTGCTCTCAAAGCTCAGGAGCCCCTCACCTAAGCACATATACATTCTGCTGGGTGGGTGGTATGGTGGGAAAATGAACATTTGACCCAACAACTGGTGATTGCAGAGATTTTCAGTCAAACAGTACCTTTGGAATTGATGGCACAAAACTACCACTGGAAATACTGATACCTCTAGAAGTAATATGAATCAAATTAGGCCTTGAAATACTGAAATACACATTTTTTTTTAAAGTGTGCACTAATTTATAACTCTGTACTCTTCACATTGTCCATGCAGAAGCAGTAGGAACAGTGAGTTGCAGTGGATGTGGCTCTGGGCATAGTGCTACTGCTCACATAAAATGTCATTTGACTTCAGCAGGAGCTGCAGTGAACAGTTTGCGATCCCTGGTCCCAATGAAGACTTTCCTCATCACCGTATGTTAAACCATCCAGCCCTGAAACAAAGAGGCTCTGTGTCCTTTTTTAAGCTGCTACATGGATGAATCCTTGTACAAGTTTATTCAACTTTTTTACTCAGGTAAAGCTTCTGCTGTCACAGCAGAAGCTTTATTTGTTGAACGTGTGAGTAAAACATGAGTTAAAAGTAAAGGAGATGGTAAAAAAGAGGGGGCTGCTTTCAAAATGTTTAATGTCTGAAGCAATTCCAGGTGTAGGAGATGAAGAAAACAGAATAAAACTATTTTATCAACAATGTCTTTTCCCTGCGCAATAAAAACTTGCTAAGGAACAAAACTCTTAGTGGCACCATTTCTTATTTCTTTGCACTGCCTCAGAAGACTTTAGTGTGTGGTACAAAGCAGAAGCAGCTGCATGGCTCCTAAGAGGAAGACATAAAGCTTTTGTTTTCTTGATCTACTGAACACAACATGAACCCAGTGCTCCATTAGCCTTTGGTCAGGCAATTCACAAAATATTCCTGTCCAGCCCTGGTAACACTGACACATGAATCTCTGCCTCATGGCTTCAATACTCTCCAGGCTGGGTTCACCAGTCACCTGGAACCTGGAGCCCCTCTCTGAGTGACGGGCTCGGATCTTAAAATTAGTGGGTGACAAATGGAGGTAAGCAGAAGAGTCGCTGTTTTTGCGGATACATCTTCCATTCTTCTTGCACAGGACTTTGCTACAGAGTTTGGCTGCTGAGGTCACATTAATGACGTAATGTCCTAAGGGCCCGTCAATGTACCGTTTCACAGTTGAGCAGCTCTCCTGTAGATAATAAAAGACCATGACACCCATGACACATTTCTCAGTAGCTAGCATTATGTCCAAATTTATTGTACCTAAGAAGATGCTAGTACAAAACTATTCTTGGCTAAAGTAACCTGTTGAGATAAATCTTGTTGGATTTACATACTAGAGTAATCTATTGGGATTAAGTGAGCTTACTTCCAGGGGTAAGATTAGCAAAATATTGACCTTTATTATATTGTCTATTTGTGTGCTTGGTAGAAACATACAGTATTAGACTAGGGAGGAGTCCTAGTAAACAGAAAGAACATTTATATGCTGAGACTAACTAGTTCCTTAAGTAAAGATTTCTGGTAACTGCTGACAAGGAGCAGTGCATGGGACTAATAGGTTTTAAAGCACATATTGAGTCACCGCTTTGGTCCTGGTCTCTCCAACTCCTTCAGTTTCCAAGGAGCCACATCATTTTCAGAAACCAGCACAGAAGTTTCTGCAATTGTGGCTAGAAAGTTCCAGTTCAGGTTTCCCTCTTCCTCTGCCCCAGTCAGTGGTGCTTTGCCAGAGACTTCAGGAGGAGGAGAGCAGACTGCATGAAAAGCTGAGTGGGCACCAAAGCCCAGCCCAGGTTTAGGAGCCGGGGCTAGCCTGCCATGCTTCCCGTGAAACCCCAGTGCAGCCTCCTCTGTCACTTCAAGAAGGATTATTTGTGAAAGCCTGAAGAACCTGGGAGGAGGAACTAAGCCATTTCTTGTGGTAACATTAGTTTCCAGGTGTCATTTCGACACTAGTGAGCAGAGAAAATACCCCCCCTCCAGACTCCACTCCTCTGTGGATCTGTACAAACTGCCATAGGTACAAAGTAGAACACTGTAAAACAAGCTGTGCTTGTATTTGTATGTTACTGCTTCAAAACATGTCATTCTTCTAACCTGGACTCATTATTCCGTGATGCTACAAATGACCTGCCCAAAGCAATGTGCTCTGAAGTAATGGGACTTCTCAGCCTAGCAAAAGCATAGAACTAACAAGACCTGAAAGTAGTACTGAGCCATCGTCCTCAGTCACTGGCTGATGACACTGATAAAGATAGATAGGTGCTATGGATGGTGTGGTGGCAGAGAAGAGGTATTGAGGTGGTTCCTAAATACTAATAAATGGATACGACCTACCTTTGAGCTGGCGTATTGCATGCTGCCCCAGAGAACAACTCCAGCTGCTCCCAAAGCCGCACTTTCACCAATGGTATTGACTAGATCCGTCTGAAAAAGAAGGCCAAAACCAGACATCAGAAAACCAAAGATATAAAAATAAAAGTAAAAAAGCACTAGGATATGGGCATCACTTTTTTTCCCCCCAGAGGAGACATCAGTCCTGTGGTATATTCTTCATAACAAAATTGCTGTTTAGTTTAGAAAGCTCTTCTGTGTATCTCCAAAGGTTTGCATAGGTTGCATTCATGAGTGTGACTACTAAATGATGAAATCATTATAGTTTATTCACAAGGGGTCCTCCAACCAAACTGGTAGAGTAAGAATTGAATGATCTATTTTATCTACCAGTCTTTGAATGATTACCATGCCTACGTAGGCACCATTTTTGGCAAGCGATGGTAGGTATGATCACACATCATTGAATCACCCTTTAGTGTCTAATTGCAGTTGATGATAGGCTTTAGGGAAGTGTCTAACTTGTGCTGCTTTAGCCATGCCAATACAGTTACAGAGCTGCTGCTACTACCAGCATGCATGCCATTATTCCAGGAAACATATCTTTGAAAAATGAGCCTCTCCCAGTGCTACATAATGCCAAATGGGAAAAAAGCACACATATTTGCATACTGACTTAACCAGGTCCGCTCTTAGAGCTGCAGTCGAGTTGTAGCAGTAGCAGTAACACAGTTCTACCAGAGCACAGACTGTGTAGAACAGGAGTCACTGGTGCCTTGCCAACAACATACCTTGCAAGTGTCTTAAAGCCGCTCCCTGAGACCGTGAATATTGTGTCAAGAGAAATGCAATTAAATCTTAGAAAATATGGAGGAAGGATGTTCTTCCACCCCCAAATTTCAAGGCATGATCAATTACATCTAAAAAAAGTTCTATCTACAATAATTGATTAGAAAGTAATTCCTGATCAGTGTTTCTAACGACAGATATTACAATATTTCTCGATTTGATGAAGAAATAGCAAATTCCTTTAAAAAGTTAGTGATGGTTTTTGATACAGTCTTTTCACCTCTTTTTAGGAGAAAACAATCCAAAAGACCTGCCAAATTACCACAGTATGGTGGTGGCACCTTAGAAATGCAAAATGATAGAGTAGAAGAACCATGTTACTATTGTTAATTACTACTAAATAATTTATTTCACTCTGTAAGTAGGCCTGTTAATTTACCAATGCATAGTTAAGGAGTCCCCATTCCTGAAATGTTTATGGCCCAAGAGATATGAAAGAAGGGTCAAATAAATGCCTTGGGAAAGGAAGAATCTGCTGAAGAGTTGAAGACAATTACAGAGAAGTCAGAGCGAGCAGTGACTTTGACCCTTAACTACAGCTTGGACAAAACAGTGCAGGAAAACCTGCAGAACCCTTAGTGTAGGGTTCAGAGTCACATAAAGTATAATTGGTCTTGCCTGAAGTTCGTGTTGCTGCTAATCATCTGAGCAGTCTTTTAGAGAATGTCATTACTCTTAAAAGTGTATAGTCGGGTGCTAGTTTTATAAAAGGGTAGTGGTGTTGGCTACAGGTGTTACTTTCATGTGGGAAATGGTTGGGTTTTTTTTCCTATGGGAATTAATTTATCAGTAAAAAAAAAAAAAAAGAAGTGTGTGAATTAAAGATCAAAATATCAAATGTTAAGAGAATGTGAAATACAGCCTGACCTCTTCGTAATGAGGGTTCCCAGACTCTCCTCATTTGCAAAGCATTTTATGAAGATTACCCAGATACAAAGACTGGTCTGCGATTCTACAGTAGCCACATGATGGTTGAGTGATTTAACTCTAACACAGTCCAGATCTCATTAACAAATTAATGAAACCTTTTCAGACAGCCAAGATAAATAATCAATAGATATTTAGCATTGCTGGATGAACTAAGACCTGAGCAAACCTCGAAATAAAGATTTTGTAAGTAATATGCTCTAGGAGTTAGGGTGCTTGGCCAGGAATCATTAAATCCAGTTTTTATTCCCTCATATTCTACATCTTTCTTTTGTTACTTTTAGAAATCATTTAGATTCAGATCCACAAAGGGATTTCAGCACTTCATGTCTAATTCATATGGATATAAAATAATCAAAACCAAGAGCACGACCCTTAGTGTTCACGTAGCCTTCTGGGTGTGTGAAGTCCAATGGCACTGATAATTTCACAGCTGAAGTTCCCGAGGCACATACACTTCCAGTTTCCCACACACCTAGAATCACCACCTTGCTAATGCTGAGAAACTCAGAATTTTTCTCAGGCTAAGGCCAAAATCTGGCATTTGGTTGGAAGGTATACTCCCCTAGGGATGCTTAAAGGACTCTTATAGTACCTGCACAGGTGTTGGATGCTGGCGAAAACAGCAGCTCACTGCAAAAAAAATTGTATGGGACTTCATTTAAGCACTCTCCTTACATTTCCTCTTTTTGTATTCTTTAAAACAAATGTCAAGTGCTAAGAGTCCTCCTCAGGAGGAAAGAAAATTAGAAAGTCATGGCCTGAATTTTTCTCTCTTCCCCCATGCTTAAAAGATATATCATCTCCAGCTAACCCTCCAGCGGGAGTTACTTTCACCGTGAGGTTACAGACAATGTTTAGAGGGGTACCATTTCTCTTTCTGATGCTATTTCACTTTGCACCAATTCAATGAAGGTTCTAAGGAGAGCAAGAGAAACAAATGGGAACCTGACTACAGATTATGATGAATTCAGCTTAATAATTAGGTAACTTGCCCACAAGGAGAGAAGTAAGGTTTCTGACCATCATTTCTAGGCATAGTTATGTCATTTACTGAAGGACTGGCTCATGTTCACTCCTTCAAAAGCCACCAGCACATAAGGGCTCTTCCCTGGAAAACCTATGAACGGCAGATTGCACCCTCTCTTTGTTTTTGCTCTCTCATACACATGTTCTTTTTGGTCTGGTGATTCCCTCACTCTTTCCTGTTGCTTAACATAGGGTTCAGGATTCATCCTGAGCAGGCTGGGAAGAGAACTGAGCCAAGAGCTCCCGCGCCAGAGGTGGGTGCTCTGACCACCAGATGGTCACACAGAGAGGGAGGCACCCCCCACCCCCTCCCCTGCCACAGGCAGGGTTAGAAAATAAAAGTTTCAGCCCCCATTTGGGTATTTTGAGAAAAGGAACGTGCTTCTCAAAATGGCTGAGAGCGGGAAATGGGGAGCAGAGAGAGGGAGGTGCCTCTGTTAAGCCCCGAGTGAGGCACACGAGCTCTGCCAGCGGCCTCAGACACAGCAGTCCTGGTTTCGGGACTGAACCTAGCACCGCTCCTCACACAACACAGCTTGGCATCAGTGGAGGCTCACTGGCCATGTGAGTGTAACAAGTACCTCATATGAAAATATGCAAGTTTAGAAAAATATAGATATCATTTTAAATATGAGCATCTTGGCATTTGTCTAGGTGGGGAATCCTATTTTACTCCTTGTATGAGACCCTCATCTTTCCATGTTAGAGGGCTGTCCTGAAGAGGCAACTTTACGGGTCAGCTGCCACATAGGTGTCTGGTATTTCTCCAAGTGATAAACAGGTCAACAAAAACTCTTCCCTTCTGACGGTCATCCTCGTTCAAGCTTTTGGGGGCAGTGTGCAACAACCAAAGGACCTCAAGATTATGCTGGTTTATCTCCAAGTGAACAGCTGATTTGGCAGGGAGGGAGAGGCTCTAGCTTCTATCAATGCTTCTCCACATTTTGATCAGCCAAGTCACTGAATTGGACACTAAAAAACTTAGGTGAGCAAAGCCATTTCAGTTTTGGAGCTTGAGAGGAAACAGGACAGTCAGTTCTAGTTGAGGAAAGAAAAATAACTACATCTGTAGTCTCTCCTTTAAATTTTGAACAGTCAGTTACAGACATGCTTTTTCTGTGTTCAGGAATGGTACTGCAAGCCTGGCATGGTTGCAGGGAATGGTCTCTGTACACACGCACACCTGGTCATCAGAGAAGACTATCTGTAGGTGAACGAGAGAATTGTTATCTGTTATTCTTCATTTGTTAGTTGTCATCCTGCTTTATTAAAGACTTCAGCCATCTAGTCAGGAAGCACAGATGCTACCGTGTAACTTCCTTCTCCCACATGCTTAGTAGTGAATTGTCAAGGCAGATAGTTTCTAAATACCCTACAGATGGCAAACTGCTTATATGCATTTCTAGCAAATACAGAAACCTTTCATAATGATTGGGATGCCAATTCAGAATTTATAAATTGTTTCCAAGGAAAAAAGCAGGATTAATTTCTCAGATACCTTATGCACAACTCACCTGATTCCAGCTGCAGTCAGGATGAAAAGTACAGCACACATAGCTACAGCATCTGTTTGGGACCTGGATCTTTCATCTTTCTGAAGGTCTGCTAGACCTGTGTCTCTCCCTCAGTGACTCTGACTCACAACCATTCTTTCTATTTTCTTCCACTGTGATACTTACTGTATTTTTCATACTGTTTACAGAAGGGCTTACACACAAGGCTTGAATGTGTCAGCAGTTATTTCTGTTGGACCAGAATGTCACAGCTCTTGCACAGCTTGATAGAGCAGGACAGCGGTTCTCCTGGCCCAGTCCCTGTCAGAGCTCAGGTATCTATTAACCTGATATCCCATTTTTTCTATGGCCATTTAGCCTGAATGTCATTGTACTACACTGGCTCCTTTCCTTGTCACATTGATGCATATTGTTGCTGGATCTCAGAGGTTTCATACCTTGTTTGTAGGTCTGTGAGCATCACTTAGGGGCATGTCATGGGTCAAATGAGAAGCTCCAGTCTAGTCTAAAATCTGAGCACACAAAACCATTTTTAAAATATCTTGCTGGCTTCAGGGCTATGAAGGAAAACAAGAACATTATTTTCCTGGTCATTCCTATTTAGTTTTCTTAAGTGCAACCCTGCAAGTTCCTGGCAGTCCCCAAGCTGTTTGCACAGACGATGTGTGTAGTCTAGAGACACGTCAAGCCCTGTCCCCATGGCTGCCTGCAGAGCTGGGTACTGTCCTACTAGCAAATGTGTAGTGGAGCATAACCCAAAGATGCTTCTCTAGCTATGCAGGGATCTTCCCTGGCTGCAGAGTTGTAAAGTGATCTTTAAAGCATCCAAGAGTAAATGGCTACATGCAATTGAAAAACAGGCCAGTGAGTTAAAGAGTATAACTTAAGAGGAACGTCACTCCAAATTACCACTGTACTATTCAGAAAATAGCTTAAGGTAAAACAGTAACTTTATACTACCACAGATTTTGAACTCGTGCATGGTAACAGCATGTTAATTTTTATAGCCTTCAGTAACATTTGTGGTATTTTTGTACCCATCAAGGGACTAATTTATATTATAAAAAATGTATTATTACAGCCTGCATTTGAAGAATGCTTATCTGTTTCACAGCCTGAGTTCTTCAGTAAAGGTGTTCTGGGCAAAATCCTACCTGTACCAACCCCAGTGGCTCCTTGCCTTCTGTGGGACCCAGCCTTGCCTATTTGCCCACGATTTCTGAGTCAGCTAGGGCCTGCAGTTTCCACATCACACAGAAAACAGCTCCAGAGAGTCGCTGGTTGCTGAAATGAGGCAGACCAAATTCATGATTGCTTCTATGTACCATTTGCTTCCTGGGGGCAGCCTGAAACACTTCTCAGGCTGTCGGGGCTGCACCGCACCTCCCCAGCTCCAGCTCCAGGCTGAAGGCACATGCAGCCTGTGGTTTCCTCGACTGACCCTTGCCTTTTCCCTTGCCCTTCTCTCCCTTTTGCTGTTCTGGTTTGAGTCAAGAACTTGCCTCTGGCAGCAGCAGAAGCCAGCTCTCATGCAGCTCTCCATAAACCAAAGGGAAGGAGCACTCCCAGACACCCTTAGCCGTATAGGGGTTGTTTCCATAAGTTCCCTGCCCCAGATTTCCTCCCCTCTCATGGAATTGATAGCAATCAAAGCAAAACTTCCGGCACTTGGGACTACTAGAGAAACGAATAACCATCTGTGCCTCTCTGTTATGTGCATAAACAAAGTCAGAGTCACAATCGCCATTACATCTCCAGAAAGTCTGGGATTTGTAAGCATATATTTTTACCATTAATGTTGTGGCCACTATATATTTATCGCACTTGATCATTGGTTGAAGGAACATTGCATGACTCAAAAACTTGGTTTCTTTATTAAAAGACTCCACAATGTTAGCACTAAATGTTGGATCATGAAGATATTTGAACGTGTTGTACCTCTGGAAAGCGAGATGGCCAATGCTCATCACTGCAGGATTTAGGAACTCCAGGCCAGACTAGTTTACTTGACTGGTTTATTTCTATACTGATTGAATTTACATTCGGATAAGGAAACAAAAAAGCCCTGAGGCTCCTTTCTCATGAAAGTTTATCTTTCCATTACACTAATTAGTTTTAAACTTCACAAAAACTTGTCAAGTTCATTTCACAAGCTGTCCTGAAGAATTAAAATATCAGAATGAATTACTTCCTTAAGGAAATGATTTCTTTGTGCTTTCTTTCTAAATTACCCTCATTAAAAATATACAATGTTATCCTACAGAAGTAAACGAAAGCACTGCAATATTAACTCTTGAAAGGTGTAGAGTTTTGTACTGTGACTACAGTACTTCCTTTTAGAGGGGCTGCCTTAAATATGAAAAACAAATGCATAAGTGCTTTTATACAAGGAAAACTTTTAGAAAGTATTTTTTTCTAAGAGGCTGTTTCTAATCTCTAAATTTCGAAAGAAGTCTGTCTGCTTACCTCTGTTAAAACATGAAAAGTATAGGCATAAAATGGTCTGGAGTAAACAAACACAGGCAAAACGTAGTCTTTTCTAGCAATTGAGGCAACACGTATTGCCTCCTTAACCCGATAGTGAACAAATCTTAGTGCGTTTGGACTTGACTTCAGTATATAATCCAGGTATATAGAAGGGTAGAGAGCAGTGCTTTCCTTCCACAGCCAAAGTAGGAGGTCATTGCGGGAAGACTCAATGGCTGGGCACTTCCCCGTGTATGTTTGGGGGTGTTCTTTGTAATCATAATTGTAGCAGTCTGGGTAAAGATAGTAACCCCACAAACCATTTGGTCTCATATGCTCAGCCAGAAGGATGGTATTGTTCATAAAACTCTTCCCAGCATTTTCGAATTCCTCTTTAGCCACTTTCCTAATTTTGTCCTCTGACCACTGAGGATGCCGTCTCCTAACCATCTCAAGAGATTTATTTCTATAAATGCTTTTATTGCCCCAGTTCCTATCCCACTGGGGCCTCCAGTTTTCCCAGTCAATGACTGCAAGTCCCTGAAATTTCTTCATGGGTATGCAATAGTCAATGTCAGACTTTGCCTTATTAAGGTGTTTGATAAGACTTTCGTTCTGGGGCACCCCTCCATTGACAGGATCTCCGTTATCTGAGTAGTAGGGATAGTATCCCAAATGAGTGTGATAGAAGATTGTCACATTGGATCCACTCAAAGTCTCATTGGTGTTGGATGCAATATCAAAAACACTGAGATCCAGGTCCACCTTGTACCGCAGCCTGCACTGCTCGGTCGGTGCATTCCAAACAACCACGAAAGGCTTGTGCAGAACCAGAGGGGCCCGTGCCGGCTTCGGCAACTGAGCATCAACCATAGTAAGCAGCACCGTCACTGTTAACCCTTTGACCATTTGAACATCCATGGCATGTTTTTTTCTGGGAAATTGTTATGATGTGTCCTTGAAAACAAAATGAGAGAAGACATGTTAGAAGGGCAGTAGCCACCCTGGAGCCAGGTAGGATGACAAAGGGATGTCTTTTGGTTTGCTTCGCTTTTGTTAACATTACACCCAGCGCAAACAGAGGACAGTGCAAAACTGAGATCTCGTAAAAATTAAGTCTAACTTCAAATGCTTTGAAAGACTTTTTGATAGACTTTGCTGTCCAGAAGTATGTTCTAATGCTTAGCTTTTTTTCGCTTTCCTTCTCACCCAGACACCTCCCACAGCTGATTCAGACCTTTAACACTTATTTGCTCCCTGATGTCTGCAAGAGATGAGTTAATAAAAGAATAACTAAAAACAACAGCATAAAAAAGAATGTGCTGCTCATTTGAAATTTCAGCTTCCAAGCGAGTTCTGCTATGGTCCGTCTGACTTGCCTAGAACATCATCACAGTGGGGCTAGGGCCTGCTTTATTATCTGTATATGCTAATAGTTACAATAGGAAAGGTAATTTAAACAAAAGGCAGACACTTCTACCTCACACAAATTAAGCAAGAGAACTCAGAAACGCTGCAATTTTCAGCATATCTGAAAAAAAGTGTATTGTTATCTACTCCTGAATTTAATTTTCATTTTCTAAATGAATAGATGCAAGAGTGATAATCAATCTGCAGGCTAGCAGGGTGATACTACTAATGACTTAGTGGTTTAAGATACTTAATATACAGAAAGCAAATAAAATATCAATGTGTTAAAGAAAATAAATCATTTTAAGTGGATCTGAACTAGCTGGAAAAGCACACTGTATCCTTGAAAAAGGGACCTGGTCTGTAGAAGCAGGGGCTTGTTAGCATTAATTTTTCCTTTCCGGGTCTGCTGTTTTCCCTGACAGTCACGCTGGCTTGGGGACTACTAGTACTCTGGGAGCTGCCAGAGCTGCAGGGCTGCTGGCACCCACACCCCCACTTTGCACCCCGTGGGGCAGTCGTTCCCCCACTGCCCACAGCCGGCCGCTCCAGAATCTGCCCCTGCTCCTCTCTCTTCCCCAAGAAGCACAGCTCAACTTTGTCCTGGCTTTGTTATTCAGGTCTCTTTGCTGGGGAATACAGTACCTATTAACGGTGCTGAAGAGCAAATACTACATGGTGGGGTCCAGCTGATATATCAGCTTCAATTCAGAGATCATAAAAATTGTTTGCTCTTATGAACATTACTGCATCTATAGTGTGACATGGTTTATGCTTTCTGTTGTTATCTTCTATCATTCACCTGTCAAGTTTCTTTATTTTAGTCACAGGTTAAAGCACTGCAATCATTGTCTGTATTGCAGGTTCAATTCATGCACTAGCCATGTGAATTTGAAATGTCCTGAAACTGGATATTTCCCTATTTTACATCCATTTTTAATGATTTCTTTCCTTGCCTGTAAAGTCAGACACAAGTTATCCTTTTGTAATTAGCCTAGCTTCACTTGTCCGTGGTATTTTCTCACTCAGGTAACATCAGTTAATCACTTAACTCCTTTCCTAGACAAGGAGAGATCTTCACAGCTACCTATCCATTAGCTCACAGCTGGGATCCCTAGGTTTCTTGCTTTCCAGACCAGTATAGTCAACACACCACTCTAAATACTAGATTTTGTAGTACTCCTTGGATATTACCTTTTAATCTGTAATGGGATGCCAAATCTACAGGAAGGCTGCAGGTACCCCTATCCAAACCTGCCAGCACACTTATTAAAGAAAAAACTTTTCCACTCTTTGAAAATTTGTTGGCTCTCATAAGTGATATAATCCAGGATTTCTCCCCCTGTCATTTGTCCTTCCTTGCCATTCTTCCGTCTTCTGGGTTTGATGTTTCTTTTCCTACCTGCCACTGCTCCCCTGATCTTCTGCCTTTCTCTTAAGACTCTATTTTGTCTTTTTATCTCCTACAGAACAGCCCTTTTCTCCTCTATCTCCAGTCTCTTGTTTTTCTGTCCCCACTTCCAGAAAAGCATTGAGTCACCCCCCCCCACCAGTGGTCTGGTACAGGAGCACGTTCCCAAGAGGTGGAAGAAGGCAATTTGCTTTCAGCAACGGCTAGGGGCAGTGAGTGAAGAGCAGGACTGCAAGAAACCACAACGCAGGACTCCCCAGGAGCAAGCCCTCATTAGCAAGCTAGAGATTTTTGCTCCTGTTGTTTCCTCACCCACTCTCTGGCAGCTTGCTTTGCATGCCTAAATATAGATTTAGCACCCAAGTTTTAAAACTTTGCTCACAGTCCTTTAGATCCTATTAAGGGTAACATCCTTGAGTGAAATGGGCCATTGCTACAGGCCATCAAGCTGGTACTAAGTACAAGTGTGCCTGTTGGAAGAGGATGCCAGGTTATTTTCACTCCACTGATCTGCTGGAAGGAAGTATTATGCTTGCAACTGGCATCTTCTTCTCTGTTTTCCTGCAGAGTCTTGCATAATCATCTATGTAATGTCATAGGCTGGGGAAAAAAAAGAAGCCAAAAAAAAAAAGCCTTTCCCTTCCTGTTTTATACAAACTGATGAATGCATCACAGTACTTTGCACTCCTTCTTTGATGCAGCAAACTGACTTAGTACATTTGTAAGTACTTTTTCATGATTTGGACTGGATTGCTTTGCAGTACATGAGAACAAGCCCATAATATAAACAAAGATTTTTCTCAAAAAGTGATAGCTCAGATGAAATGGGAAGAGCACCAGGAGAGAAATAAAAGACCTTTAGTGAATTTCTGTGTAAGAAAAGATCTGGGAAAAGATCCTAGCTGCTTATTCCCACAATCCAAATACTGATATTGTTCAGCTTTGTGTTATGATGTACATATAATTAGATCATTTTGTCAGGTATTAATGACTAATACAGTACAGTTCTTGTCTACATCTGACAGCCCTAGGCATTACAACATTGCAGATAATACCTCATAACAGAGATAGGCCAGGAAATAGTAGTGCAGGGTAATTTTAAGTTATATTTTTAGTTCCTGGCCAATTCTTGTCACTGTCCCTGACAAGGTTTTAAATCACAGAATCACAGAATGGCTGAGGTTGGCAGGGACCTCTGGAGATCATCTGTTCCAACCCCCTGCTCAAGCAGGATCACCTACAGCCAGTCGCTCAGGACCATGTACAAAACACCACAAGTGACAAGGTGAAAATGTTTATCTCAGGACATGTTGAATAATTCTCAATGGTCTTTTGACTGGATTGACCAAATCTTCATTGAAGTTGTGAAGAAGCCTGGAGACCTTGCTCAACTGTAGACATGCAGATGTCTGCATCTGCAAGCTGAAACCCACAAAAAAAGGGCAGGAATCTGTCTAATCCTGTTCAAGCTGTTTAGAAGTTAGCGGTCTGGTCAAGGACAGTCATTCAGGGTCCTCCAGTGAATACTGGATGCCTCCCAAAGCTACTATAAATTCCTTATTTAAAGCTATATGGAATTAGTCACCCAGCTATCTCCCTTAACCTAGGAAAGGAGGTGATAAGTGCCTAGATAACATGCCTACCTTTTAGATGGCTAAAGCATCTCATTGCAAAGCATCTCACTTTTCCTGCTACTTTCTATTACATACAGGAGACATTCCCAGATACACAATTCCTTAAAGGGGAGGCAATTCCAAAAAATTGTGCTCTGAAAATGTTCCAATCCAGTTGCATTAATCTGCAATTAATTCTGATGTTATTTCCACGTGGGAATTTAATTACAGATGCTTACTTTTGCTTTAAAAAGCCCTCTGAAGCCAAGTGAAACAAGTTTTCAAAGAAACAGGTAAGTCTATAGTTCTGAAAGAGGGGAAAATAAATTATCTGTTGCTTCACAAATGCACGAAAGAACCTCTAAACAAGAACAAAACATCCTTTATTACAATTTCCAATGCTGTATCTTTGCACTATGGCCTTTTTAGTCTCATGCATGGGCACTAATTGGACTGCTTCAATCCCTGTTTTTTAATGAGCACAGACACTAACAATTCCTCCTTGAAGCTCATTATGAATCTTGATTCAAATTCTCCCATTTTTCTGATTCAATGACATATTATCATGGTTAATTTAACTTCCCAAAGATGCACATAGCTTTCTGAGGCACTACAGTGTTTTCAGAGCAGAATCTGTTCTCAGTGTTTCTGCTCTATATTCTAAAAACAAAAATGAATTCTTCATAAGTGAAAGAAGTGGGGTCTGATCACAAATCCATTGAAGTTCATGAGATATTTTGTATTGTACTCAGGAAACTCTGGATCATGGTCTCACTGCACAAAATAACATGTAATTTTCTATTTGCATCAGTTTTTGTTATGCTGTATAGGATGAAGCAGGTTATGGCTGGATTTCAATATATCCTTTAATAAGTGTAGTGAAATTCACCATTTCTTGAACAGAAAAAGCGAGTTCACTTCTGCATATTCCTTTCATTATTTTTGTAAAAAGAAACAAGAAAACATTTGCTTTTCCCAAGCAAATGCTGTTAACTTAGTCCAGCCCTTATTTGAATCATGTTTATTGGTCAGAATTCCACTATATTGCCATTTCCAAATAGTTGATAATAGCTGAACTAGACATCTTAGTTGCACACTTTGATTCCAAAATAAACAGCATAAAATTAGCAACTTCATAATAGCCAGCAAATGCATCCTCTCATTTTATACTCATCTGTATGCTGACTTTTCTAGGAAGTGCAATCCATACATTTAGCTATAATACCATTCTATGTTTTCAACTTCGGCTGACTTTAATTGTTCTTGACGCCCAAGGTTTATAATCTCTTCTGGATGAACAGCTCAATTGTATGGACATATTCACTGTTCAGATTTATCTTGCAGGAGTAGGACATTTTAAGTGTTTTGACTACCTATGCAGTTTAATGTCAATGGGCAACAAGGTAAGAAGAATCATTCTTCAATCAAATAAGCATTTAATAAAACTTAAAAATGTTTCATTGTATACTTTGATTAACAGTTGGTGTTCTGGAGACTTCATTTCATTATCATTCTTTACCTGTCAGATGAGAAACTTACAGGATATCTATGTCATTTTTGTACTCATTTTGAAGAAATCGGTGTAATTTCTCCAGAGCTATAATGGCAAAGTATGACATAAGGGGAAAGAGATTTTAAGCAGAAGTTGCAGTGAAGCAGAGAGAGTATGTAGATTTAGACCTAATTTCAAGTAGGATTTTAAAAGATGGTTTAGCTGACATTTCAATCTTTCTGAAATATCATAAAGATGATTTTAAAAACTAAATCACATTACAATTGTAACACCTGGAAGCCTGCATCCTATGACTAAGTTGGGCTTATCTCACTCCTTCAGTTCAGACAGGGGAGGGAAAACTACACTCTCAGCTTCAAGACTGTTGAAATGTATGCAATGTCATGTGCAGAAGGAAAGTAAGAACTCACAGATGTGTGGTTTTACCTGTGAAGTATGAGTTAGGCTGCACATCTTTCACTGAACTCCATAATTATTTCAGAATTCAGAAACACACTTTGAAAAAAAAAATAATCTGGAGTTCCTGCAGTAACAGCCACTTCAGATTCCCTCATTAACCAGTAGCTGATTAACATAATTTAACATCCAGAATAGGAAAGAGGTACAGTCATATCATAGAAGAAAGGTGATTTTGTCCAACAGAACAGTCATGCTTTGTGGCCTAAACTAGATTGACAACACTTTACCAAGCTTGCTTTCAGCCTGTCATATGCACTATTGACTCCTGTCTTGCAACTGCTTAGTGTAGCACTGTACTTTCTTTCACTGTAGACACACATTCATTTTAACTCATATCTGTAGGGAAGCATTTTGCTTGGAAAATGAATTAAATATGATGGCACTTAAAAAGGAAATTAATGGATCCAGGAAACTGGATTGTTTGCATTCCACTGAGGAATGTGCAAAATTGGCAGCTAAAAGAAATGTCCTTTTTTGAACATAGGCTGACCACATTTGGGGTAGAAATTATTATTGTGGCTAAGAAATACAGACATTTCAACTGCATTTAAACATTTTTTCCACTATACAATCCCATGTAAAAGTACCTTGCAAATAACTTGAAAAATCTTGTGCATTGATACATTATTCTCTATGAGGTGTGCTTTATATGCACACAATATGCATTTACAAGATAACATGTGTTTATCTACACATGTATGTATATTTCTCTGTCTTTTTAGGAAATAAGGGAAAGACCAAATCTGTCCATCCTGTCTCTGTCTTGCTCCCTCTCTGCTATTATTCTTCTGTTTCAAAATTATGTAAAAAGTCTTGCTTTTCCTGGGTTTGTTGAAAATGGCTTGCATTAGATAAGTTGGTAAGATGGACACAGACTGCCTATCTATCCTGAATCCTTCTATGGTCCAAAAGTGTAAAACTGCATTAGAGAGAGATTAAGTATTCACTGTATCCTCGCCATGACCAGTTTTCAGTCTCTGGACTCACTCACGTCTTCCTAATTCTCCTAGCTATATTTCTCAGACTAGATTCCAAGTTAAAAAGTGAACAGACGAAGAATAACACTAAAATGTTAGCAGTCTTCCTTACAGATCAATAAAAGTACAAAAACGAACACACGATTGACTTTTTGCTTTGCAATTCATATTACAGTTGACTTCCAATAGGTGAACAGAGATACCAGGTTGCAAGGTGCAATGCGAAAGTTGCATTTTTGTGTAAAATATGTGAAAAGAAATTCGAAGAGCAAGGAAATGGGGATTCAGGCCTATGCTATCACTGCTGACATTTTTGTAAACTGTGGATTATTCATTTTAAAGCAAATGGAACATGCCAGAGGACATTCTTGGGTGTGTATCACAGTTTTACAGAAAGTCATATTTGGACCAGTGATCTGCTTAGGCATTTCCTGTTTAGCTTTATTGTTTCTGTTATGTGCAGCTCGTGGCATGCCTCAGATTGAGAGAAAAGACTACAAGGAAGCATGGGAATGAAAGAGAAAAGAATTGCTATTGAAAAGATATTCTTCCCACGGAACCCATAATTCTTCTCTTCTATTAAAAATAACCATTCTAGTACTTCATGTTCCTGGTTTATCCTAGTCTACCTGTAAGGTCTTTGTCAGATAGTCGTTAGAGGCCAGACTCTTAAATCTTTACACGCATTGTTTCTTATGCTGTCATCGCATTAGTACCAACTAGACTGAGGGCAACTCAGCACAATAAATGGTGATGGCGTTTCACCCCACCCTTGGCGGTACGACTGGTTTCATAGAAGTTAAAATCATTCCTTAAACTGCTTTCACCCTGGTATAAACCTCTGTAAAGCCAGGAGACTTGTAACGTTTCATTTCCAGTTTGACTTTTCATTTCCAGCTTGACAGAGATTTTAGTTGTGTTTAAAAGCGAGAAATGATGGCGCAGGTTGGTGAAGGGCGGAAAGATCGGGCTATCCCAGCTGCCCGGTCCCAGCGCCAAACCTCGCAGCCAGCTGCATTCATTCTGCTAGGCTTTGCCATCAAAAGTGCTCTTTTGTCCATGCAGTTAAGGCTTGGGCTCTGGTTGCTTCCAGATCTCACAGGCACAGATAAAGACACCTGCATCTGTGTGTTGCCACCAAAGCACCACTGGTTAAATATTTGACCTTTCCCCTTCCACGTGTGCAGTTTAGGCACCCCAAACGTCTACTGGTCCGATGCTCCGGTACTGCAGCGACTCTGTAAATTGTCCCAAATGCTTTCACATCCCAATTTTGGAGCCTGCATCCTCTTTTTTTTTTTTTTTGGATCTGGCCGTTCAAGGCTGGGTACAGCCCGCTCAATCACCAATGGGTGTGCTGGGGTCAACTCGTTCTTGCTCCCTGCTCACACACAAGCATGGAGACTGCGGCGATGGATGGCCAGGGATCCCCTTCCCTCCTGGCTCTTCTCCCCCTCACTGCCCCACTGCCTCTAACACAGGCACCTCAAACTGTTTCCCAAATGTTAATTCTGAACTTCCTGCTGGAGACAAAAATGTTCCCTATGGGGATACTGAAATTTTTCAGTGATTTACTAGCAAATCAGTGACAGAGGGAAAATTAAGATACAGGTCATGGTTCCCAGTACTGTTTCAGTTAAAAGACCGTCCTGTCATTTTAAATCACTGCAGATTATTGATGACACTTTGAATACCACGGAAAGATAAAGTAATATGGTTCAAATCTGTTCGTGCAATAGAGGCAGATTAAATATATATATGTGCCACAAACAATTTTTCAATTGCTGAAGGATTGAGTAAAAGAAGTATTTTTTGAGTGGATGAAACTCTTAAAATCTAGAGTATTATACCATTTTACGTATCTAATAAATCAATTTAGAGTGCATCTAATATATGAAGCACTGATCTAACTTTTTTTATGAAAAAGCTTGATGTATTGTTATTTTCAATTCCATTCTATCTGCTTCTATTGCACTATGAACTGGAGACAAACATATTTTAGAAAAAAATATTCTCAATATTTAAAGTTGTAAAGTCTATGTTAAAAGTATAACCTTTTATATGCCATTTTAATATTTATTTCTTCCCCATATGCAAAGAATAAAGGGAAGAAAAAAAATTGTATTTTTTTGCCTTCTTGAGGAGCCATACTGATTGTCAGAGGTGTTAAAGCCTTAATTCCGTGAATAATTAAGACTAATGTCCTCAGCAGTGTTTACTACACTGTTCTTCTGGCTCTGGCCCTTGATGGGTGAAAATAAAAGTGCCTACCAACACTATTCTGAAAAGAAGTTCTCACTGTTTTATAGATTTTCCTTTTAAATTATTACTGAATACTTTTAACTTTAATACATGAACATTAATTGGCACTAACAGAATACATCCTACCTCTGGCATGTAATTTTAATAGCTTATAGGAATGTATGAATGGGTAATACTGTACAATAAATAGTACATGAGTTTACGTTGTTGCAAAGCATTTAAAATAGTTTAGCTTCTTTCACACCATCTGCTTAATTCACATATTCATTTTCTGAAAGGTTTATTGCTATTAGAGGCACTTATAAAAGAGAAAATTAAGTCAAATTGATAACACAGAGAATTCCTACAATCAGGCCTTGGCTTATTCTTGAGAAAATGGTGTAAGCTAAATTAACTTTAGCTCTCACAAAGATAAATTCTGTTTTCAGATGGTGTAATTCAAGAAAATTCAATTGAAATTAATTGAGGGGTGTAAATCTGGAAATATTCCAGTTGAATTAATGGAGTTATTAAGCATTTATAATCTTGTAAGAGGAAAAATTTGTCCTTTAGTCAGCTAAAAAACCCTAATATGTTGGCAAATGCTTAAAAAGGTTGTGTATTTCCACTGTAAATCTCTGCTTGCAATAAATAATTCCTATTCTTTGGATAACACAGAAGGAGATACTACACTTTGCCGAACAGAAACTCAGGACAATTTGGAAAATATGCGTAAAGCATTTGAGGTGAAATTAACTTCAGACTTTATTTGCATGCCAATACACAGCTTGTCTGGGGTCTACATTGTCTCAAATAAATGAATTAAAAGTATCTCTAGCTCTACAAATACCCAGCCCAATATATTAACACAAATCATTACTAAACAGAACTCATTGTCAAACAACTAACTGCAATCCTCTTCTGGGCTCCTTTTGAGATTATTTTAAAATACACTGTTTGTAGGTGATGGGCTGCCTTACTGTGAGTCATCTTGAAACAATTACCCTGAATGTTTTGCTTCTAATGAATGAAGTATTTTTTTTTATTTTTCATATAGGATTAAATACATGACCAACATATGATTAGCTGCTTTCTAGGTGTGTGGTGTTGCATGCACAGCCCAGTGCATTTAAGTATTAAATTGATTAATCAAATTCTGAAATACTTTTAAAGTCAAAGCATTACTCTTGTTTTTCAAACATTAATTTTATTCACAGACAGCATTTCAAGATCAGTTTTCTAATTTAAAATTGCTGTTACACATTGGATTGTAAAGCACCAAATAGCTATTTGACAGAAAAAAAAAGAAATAAAATATAGTCCAGAATTGACATGCTATAGAAAATAATACAGAAAGCCTTCCTAACTGGTAGTCTATAAGCAGAAGTGAAAACTTTGTCTTTACTGATTATTAATTGAGTAAATAACATGACACTTACCTCTATAAAATCAGTGAACAGCAGAAAACTTTGGTGGAACAATTTACAACAGCTGATGTGTTTGTCCTGGGAATGTGCTCTTCCTAATGAGTGGGCTTTTAACTAATGAGAAACTGAGGGCATCTGAAGATAAGGGAAGAATTTTACCTAAACACTCATCATGTCATTGCAAAATAAGTAAGTAAATTCATTAAAAAGTTAGCCGTATTACTTGTAAGCAGCCTGGCTCTTGCTATAATGATTTTGTATCGCCTACATTTATGGCCTGATAAGGGAATGACTGCACTGGTGTTTGAGAAGAATTAAGTTGTGTTTTGAGAGTTACATGCTCTGGACTCAGCAGCGACAGGCATTAACAGCGGGGACAGCTCAGTCCCTGCGGCGCAGGGAGAAGCAGGGTTGCTTGCGAAACCAAGCAAACAGAATAGTTCAGGAAGATCTATTTTAAAGAACAGGCTGGATGGCCGGGCCCAAGGAGAGGTGGTGAATGGAGTTAAATCCATTTGGTGTCCTGTCACAAGTGGTGTTCCCCAGGGCTCAGTATTGGGGCCAGTTGTGTTTAAGCTCTTTACCAATGATCTGGACAAGGGGATCCAGTGCACTCTCAGCAAGTTTGCAGATGACATCAAGTTGTGCGGGAGTGTTGATGTGCTTGCAGGTAGGAAGGCTCTACAGAGGGACCTGGACAGGCTGGATCGATGGGCCAAGGCCAATTGTACGAGGTTCAACAAGGCTCAGTGCTGGGTCCTGCACTTGGGTCACAACAACCCCATGCAACTCTACGGGCTTGGGGAAGAGTGGCTGGAAAGCTGCCCGGCAGAAAAGGACCTGGGGGTGTTGGTTGACAGCCGGCTGAACATGAGCCAGCAGTGTGCCAAGAAGGCCAACGGCATCCTGGCCTGTACCAGAAATAGTGTGGCCAGCAGGAGCAGGGAGGTGATTGTTCCCCTGTATTCGGCACTGGTGTGGCCGCACCTTGAGTACTGTGTTCAGTTTTGAGCCCCTCACTACAAGAAAGACATTGGAGTGCTGGAGTGTGTCCAGAGAAGGGCAACCAAGTTAGCAAAGGGTGTAGAGAGCAAGTCCTATGAGGGGCGGCTGAGGGAACTGGGGCTGTTTAGCCTGGAGAAAAGGAGGCTGAGGGGAGACCTTATCGCTCTCTACAACTACCTGAAAGGAGGTTGTAGTGAGGTGGGTGTTGGTCTCTTCTCCCAAGTAACAAGTGATAGGACAAGAAGAAACGTCCTCAAGTTGCACCAGGGGAAGTTTAGATTGGATATTAGGAAAAATTTCTTGACCAAATGTGTTGCCAAACACTGGAACAGGCTGCCCAGGGAAGTGGTTGAGTCGCCATCCCTGGAGGTATTTAAAAGATGTGTAGAAGTGGCACTTATGCACATGGTTTAGTGGTGGGTTTGGTAGTGTTATGTTAACAGTTGGACTTGGTGATCTTAAGGGTCTTTTCCAAACTAAGTGATTCTATGATTCTATGATTTGGGCATAAATCTCCCTAAAACTTAACCCAAAGTTCTCAGTCTTTGCTATTCCCTGAACATGACACCTGCAAGCGGACCCCAGGGACCACTGGTTCCTGATCCTGGTGGCTGAGCACCATGGGATGGCGTGAGTGACCAAGGCAGGGCAGGAGGGACCAGCAATATCACACCCTTGTGTGCTCCTCAAAGAGGCTTTTAAAATGATTCAGCAGGACAACAGCTTAAACAGCTACACCTTACCTCAACGACCAAAAAAACACCAGATATACAGGGATGGATAGAAGGAGTCCCTACATACAGAAGTATGATGGTCAAGGACATTTGTGTATCATAACAGTGCAGACAAGGTCAGAAATGTCCACATCCCCGTGTGAGAACTGCCAAGTGTAAAAGAAGGAAACCCTGGGTTTCCTCATCTTGTCAAGCATGACCATTGCCATTTAAGCATTAAATTTGAAATAAATACAGGAAACAAGTACAGAGAATTATTGGAACAACTACAGACATTTTTGTTGCTGTTGTTGCCACATTTGTCTCCGAATCTGCACAGCTTTTTGAATTAAATAGGAAACAAGTAGCTCCCTGAGCCCTGGAAATAGTAAAGGCAAGTTTCCTATGAGCCTGTGTCTCACCCTTGACTGAGCTCCAAACTAAGGTTTCCCAAGGCTGAGGCATGTACAGAAGATCTCTCCTGTGCTGGTTCTCCAGCTTGCAGTGTGACTCCCTTTTTTTCTTGCCTTTTACTCAGCAGGTTGTTTCAATCAATGGGTAGAGATGACATGGTCCCTGAGACCTGAGCCCCTCCGGAGTGTCTGGCTGATGTTTGCTGTCAGGGGAGGACGTGCAATTACACAGACAGACAGACAGACTTGTGCCCCTATCTACATGCTCTGCGAGGGCTTTAGCATCCCTTCTACAATGGGAAAGGCTGAAATAACTTCCTATTACTGACTGTTGCCCTACACCTTCAGTAGTTATGCTAGGGGGGGCATTTAAGAGCTCTTCCAGCCATGGCACGGGCCAGACGGTGCACCCCTGCCATGCTGCTGAGCTGCCTCTTGCCTCCCACCCACAGCCCGGCAGCCCCGTGCCGCAGCCCTGCACGCGGGGTTCCCATCCCAGAGCACAGCAAGTGGGCTCGCTCGGCCAGCACGGCTTTTCCTGAGCACCTGCCAGGGCTCAGCAATGGTTTATTCAAAACAAAGCGCAATTTATTTGCCTAAAATAGAACATAGCACAAAGGGTAAAATTAAACAGACAGCTTTTCGTATTTGGCCTTATATCCATCTTCCTTTTTAAGGCATTGTAAAGGTCTCTTCAGCCCAGTTATCTCAGCCTGTAGTCTTGGGAGTGGAGACCAACCTGATGCATGTATGAAATGCCTCTTTCTCAATGTGTTTCTAGCTGCATCTCTCCCTTGGAAGGCGGCTGCTAACCCAGGTGCTGCCCTTCTCTCCCTTACTACAGCCTTACCCTACTTGTGAGGGTTAGTATCCCCTTGGAGCCTCGGCTCTGCACAGCTCAGCCTTGCCAGCCCTGCAGCGATGCCCTCCCCTTACTTTCATTCTTGCTCTGGGTCTCATTTCACTCCACTAAAGCGTTTCCCTTTTTCTTATCCTGCACTCAAGTGGAAAAATGTGAAAGAAACTGAGACGTAATTCACAAGGAATTGATTTCCATTATTCTCTTTGTTCTATCATCTGTTCAAATATACCACGCGAAGAATAACTTTCCAATTAAATGTTATTATCAGTATGTAAGAGTAAAATATATACATGCTGTGCACATGTATTATTTGGTTTATATACATATGTAGGTAAAATCTTTAGTATAGTCAAAAAATAGGCCTGAACACACTTAAAATAGAGTGGTAGGGTGGAAAAACCAACTCAGATAAACTAGTAGAATGTATCGCCTTTTTTTGACTAAAGTGGGAAAGAACAACAAATTTGAAAGAACCTCTGGCACCTACCAAGATACCACCCACTCCAGGGTTTTACTCAGAACCGCACAGAAAAGTGAATCCTGTACAATAAACAGGGGACAAAGCCAACTCAAGAACTTGCTTCTTCTAGCATCACATGTCATTCAGGCAGTGCTCTGAGCTGCCAGAGCAAGAGAAATCCCTTCGATGACTGGGGAATAAAAGCCAGCAAGAGCAAAAAGCATGTGTTCAGGGTGATGAAACAGCCCCAAACAACCCAGAATGGAAGAAGCAGCTTTGAGAACAAGTAGTTTCTGTTTTACAATCCTACTTGATGACAATACTAATACTTAATAAGAGTCAGTGTAATACTCCAACCCACCAAAAGTTTCCGGTTTTCACCTTTCTTTGCACCTGCGCTTGTGTGGGCAGTAAGATCTCAGGGTGTTTTGTTGCTGTTGTTATTTTTACTTGATATTGCAGTTACATTTGATATTTGAGAAATGGAGATCACGAGGGAGGTGCAACAATTGCCATGAGTCAGCAGCTACCAATTCCTGCCATCTGACAAAGGGATGCCTGTGTGTGTATATATATAATTCTGACAGAGAGGAGGAGAATGACACCAGGATTTTCAGTCTAGATCCTGCCAACCTCCTCCTGTGCCGTACAAAGCTTCTGCTACATCCCAAAGCCTGGAGCAGCCTTGTTGTGTCTCCCTGAACTCAGGTGGGCATCTACATCCAGAGCCATCCCAAGTTCTGCTGCCTCTCGGCAGCCGGACCTCATCCCCAGCCACGCAGAAAATGTTCTGTGGGACAGAAGGAATGACGGGCTGCAGCAGAAGAGAGGGAACTGTAGGGAGAGACTGCTGGGGGGACAATTCAGAGAGAGACTTATGCTTTGGTTTTATTTGAATTACAAACGAAACCAAGATCTTTAATGGAAGGAATTTGAGGAAGCAAGCTGTACTTTATGTAGAACGGTATTTGTTTAGAGCTGGAGAGGAAGCTCAGCTGTTCCCAGCCTCTTATTACCCATCTAAAATAATGATTTTTTTCATTCAAAGTTTCATTCCTGATAAATATAATCCAGCTTCCTATGCATCAGGAGAGAAATCCCTCAGGAAATCACAATAGGAATATGGGTTGCCACTTGAATACAATGTAGTCTGTTCTCAAATACAGAACTGGTTGGTGGGGTTTTTTTCAGATAATTGACAAAATAATTAAAATGTATGTTTCCTAATTAATTACCAAGTAGTTATTAATATTAGTGTTTAAAGACTATAAGAAAAATATGAACTCCTGATGTATATTAAAATCCAGGTTCTACACCATGTCACAAATACATTCTGAACAATAACACTTCTAAAAAACTCACATCTTATTAAACAACTGGACTAATATAGCAATTCTATAAAGAATATACATTTAATAACAAAATTACTTTTAAGAGTTTTAGAAAAAATTAAATTCAATGCTGCCTACAGAATAACTCCTTATGCTTCATAGCTAGGAAAAACAGGCTGAGAAGGGGTGTGGGAATAATCCAGTATTAGACTGAGTTTTAATACTGATTTTTAAAATAAATGTTGTCAAGTTGATTAGATCTGTGGGCTATAAGCTTCATTCAAGCCCATACATGTACCTGGAACTGAATTCTACTCCTAAGGGTCTATTTTATTTAAAGTTAATGTGAAGTAAGAGGGCTCGTGCCCCTGCAGTCAGATTTCCAAGTCACATCATTGCCTAATGATGCAAACAGGCAGTTACTGACATTGTTAAAAGCAGTTGAACTGATTGGGCCTCATAGGACTAAGGGCTCATATCTGTAAAATTATTCAAATATTTAATTCCTGTTTATTGGTGATTTCAGTGCAGTCAGGCACCTAGCTATCTTTGGGAGTAAGACTGATAGCACCGAACCAGGTTTGTTGCTTTTGAAAGTATTATTAGATAGTTATCTGCATTTTAAGCCCTTATGTAATTTTATAAATCTATCCCTTCCAGGGTTAGAGAGTTAGATTAGGTCCCTCTCTTGCATTTCTGAACACATTTAATCATAAATACTGGACTTTTGATTTTATGGCTAGATAAACTAAAACTAGAACACACCCTAAAAATATCTAGCTAACCATGAGAGACAGAACAAGCTGCCTCGCCCAGCTTTCAGTTTGGACAGGGACAAGTTTTGGATGCTGGTACCAACTGTTAGCTGCCTTTTTGTCAACGCTTATCATCACCGACACCTTTCTGGGGAACAGCACCCCGTTGTAGCAGGCTTTCAGCGAAGTTTGGCTAAATTTAAGGATGCTCAGGTCACCTCTGCCAGAAAAGTGCTTGGTCCCTGTTGCCAGCACTCAGCCTCTGACCCTGTGTCATTTCCATCTCCCTCAAGCTGCACAGCCAAATCCATCCTACCCCACTTATTTTGCTTGCAGGCATCTGACTGCTTGCTGCTGAATTGCCAACGCAACCCACAGATGCCAAACCATACATTTATATAGATATAGATATAGATATAAAAAAACCTCTTTCCAGTAGGAGTGTCTCTGAATAACATATGTACAACCTGCGTGTGAGTGGCACTTCTGCCACGCAGGAAAGGACAGTGGGTGTGCATAGCTTTAGGGTGAAATAAAGGCCAGACCCGTGAATACCAAGGCAATTACAAATCAGCCAAGATCACTGCAAAGTTTGGACTAGCACTCTGGTTTCGTTAGGAGGAAGATCAGGGATTTAACAGTGTTACAAGGAAATTTTGCAATAACACTAGATATTCTGGCCAAGGAAGATCTGATTTTCCTTCTTAGCCTAACACAAAACATGAGAAATTAAAGATAAACCCCCTTCACTTTCCTTATGCTTTCTAAAGAACCTAAAAATCCATTTAAGACAGAACTTCTTACAGCAACGCCTCTGCATTTCTGCAACTATTTAATTCTGTGGGTAAATGCAAAAAGTGTGCACTTTAGTAACATTCTCTGGATGTATCCAGTGGTTTGGTCAATCTTAGTTTTTAGGTATTCTTGCAAGAACCTCCTACACTCAGCATACTAGGCCTTTGCACTTAGATAGCTGAGATCTTACTCTAGTGATGGTTATGTTTACAATACAAAGACAAAATACAAAGATAGAAAATGTGTTTAAAGCTCAAAGCCTGCAAACATTTATAAGCTTATCACACTCCGAACATAGTTTTGGAGAGATAAATGCTTTATTAACAACTCTCACAAAATCAGATCTGTGGCTCCCCAACTCTTGGTACATCTATCAAATAGAGAAAAGTTGGGATGACTTTCTGAACACATTTTCCTGAAGATAAGAGTCACCAGGTCTGAGATGCTGCTGTCTGAAGAGATACTTTACTCAAAGACCTTTTCCTATTTTTTTTTTTCTGTGATATTGCCATTATTTTGGCACTCTTTTAGAAAAAAGTGTTGTGCACTCACTTTTTTCTGAATGTAGATGAATGTTCGTTGTCACATCAAAGGGAGTTGGTAATCTCATCACACAGGAAGAGAACAAGTAACAGACCTTGTTCCTGGTTGAACAGGGGAATGAAGTTATATTTAAATTGCAAGGAGGAAGAAATGGAATTTATTGTTCAGCTTCATGCAGAGAGGTGGCTGACTCACAGGCCTGTATGGCTGACGGTACTTTCAAGCAACAGCAGGAGATAAATGAATAAGGAAAAAAAAAATGTCAATTTATGTTGACTAAAGAGGAAGCTAAAGAACAGCCATGACTTCCCACATACTTCTGCAAGGCAACTTTCTTCTGTTTCTATTGTATAGCCAGCAAGCAGAAGCTGGGGCCTGTGGCTAAATCCCATCTCCACAATTTTCATAGATTTTCTAACATGCTATGAAAACAAGCAGGATCATAGAAAACTCATGAGATCAGGTTATTCCTCCATATTGAAAAAGAAGATTTTTTCACTTCCACAATAAGTACTTTTGGATGCTAATAAAAAATAATTAATCAGCACTTGAGAAAAAACTTTTTGTGGAAAATAAGTCTTTGCTTATCTATATACATATATATATGTGTGTATATATACAGAAATCACAGTCAGAAACCCACTGCTCACAAAATGCACTTCGTACTTTAGACTCATTTTCTAAAGTCTGTGCTGTAAACCAGAACTTGGATAAGTGGAGAGGATAACAGTAAAGCTACCAATAAAACCAAGAGATTTGTTTTTCTGAAATTATTTAGCCCTTTTCTTTGTTGAACACTCAGGCTCACAAAATGTTGTCAGAAAGTTGTTTGTTAGCTCCTAGAAATATGATAAATACTGCTATTTGCAGAAGTCTTTGCTTTGGTCATGCCCCTTGGCCTTTTAAAAGCTCTTTGTGTGGGGGAAGTGAAAGAGGAAAGACTCTAAAAGCGCTGAAGACAAAACAGGGATGTGAGAACGGTGAACCAGCACCCCGAACCCACGGGCACTGCACACCGTTACACCACACTGAACCAAGAACTGCCTTTGAGAACAAACAAGGGCTGTTCCTAACACCCTGGGGCAGTGGGTCTGCAGGGGTGATCATGCTCAGCAGCCCTAGCACCAAAAAGGAACCAGCAATCAGTCATGGTGAGACCCAACTCATGCCTCTGACACGAGCCCTTTCTAATAACCATCCTTCTAATGTACGAAACTCCTTTCCAGCTTCTTTTCCTTCTTTGCATTATTTTTTCTCAATGCTTTCTGCTTTCTGTCTGAGAACCCATCTTAGCCAGGCAGGTTGCCTTAACTCTGCTACATTTAGCTTAGCACAGCAAGCTAAAAACCAGTCCCAAACAATCAGATCTAGTTCTAAAAAAAAAAGTTTTCCATGAATTGTAGAGAGGAAAATAAGAGCAAAAAGGCAAATGTTTTTCCTGGCCAGAAAAACACAGTTTGGATCATGTGCTCCAAAAGCTACCCAGATACAGAAGCTATATTTTCCTGCCTTTGCTATTCCTTCCTCCTTCCCCTTCCTACCAGAGGGCTTTGTTTTGCTTTACAAGGAAACATGATTCAATTTTAACTGAAACACAAAAGCCACTGTCTGAAATCAACACTTTTTTTTTTTCACAGAAGAGGCATTAACTACGACTTTAAAGACTACCACGAGAGGGCTTTTTCCTCTAAAAATATGGTATAAAATAAAAAATATGATATTATAAAGTGGACCTATTTAGAAATATGTTGTACTAAGGTTTCTAACAAGATTTAGCCCAAATTATATCCACTTCTTTGAAAATCTTAACCTTAATTTTGAAACTTTTCTGTTTTCTTTCTCCCTTCTCTCTATTAATCTTCCTTTTTTTAGCATGTCAATAAAAAATGAAACGTAACTTTGCTTCTCGCATAACTAGTAAAACCAAGGGCCTTGCAGCATAACCTCAAATCCAGATTTTTGTGCAAATCAAGGAAGTAGTACAGTAATTTTCTATAAGAGTTTGTGTCTCATCTTTAAACTTATTCTCATTTTTCAAGCACAGGCTGCATATGCATATGGGGAACTCCCATAAGGAACGGGATTACTTCGGCATCGGAGAAACACCCTGCATGACTTGGGCCAGGACACATCCTTAGGCTTGCAGCTTGCCTAAACAAAGTAGGTATGGAGCCTTCATACTACCCTGAGTCATGCAAAATCCCGTACTTACGCAATTTGAAGTAAATGATCCCTTTTGACACCCATTGGGATAGTAACGTACTTCAGGTGGTGAATAACCTGTTCCCTCCAGAATTAGGGATTACCATAGGGATGACACCATATCACCTGGGCCAGGCAGGAGCCGGGTGTGAGTGGAAATTACCTCGAGACAATGACTTGCTTCATGGTTAGGAGGCAAATTCATGCTTTGTCATCCAGCTACTTGTATCAGGGTTTCTATATTTCAGACGAGTTCGTTGGGCAACAAAAACCCTTGAAACCATTTCAGTCATTCACCCCACTGTTCCTAACAGTGTGAACAGAAACAGTTTTGGATTCTACTCTCAAATAAAACTCACAAGACTGCGTGAGAGATGTAGGAGCCTACGTGTTTTGACTTTCAGTAGGAATCAGGCACACAATTCATTTGAATAAAAGGTTGATTTTTCCACCTTAAACACAGATTAGGATTTTCATGATAAAACACAAAATTACACTTCTATTAGTAAATTAAAACATATTCTCATCATGTGTTGGACTGGCAATGATGCACATGGTTGAGTTTGCCCAATGTTTTCTCATCACTAGACACTATTTTTGGGGTACTCAAACCCCAAATAAAAGCAGGGAGACCCTCCACACTATTTTGCTCCCCTGCACTTCTTTGGCTGTCCCAGAGGGACTGGAAGGGGACGAGTAAAGGGCAGCCGAGAATGGGTGCAGACAGCTGCCAAGGGACTGCCTCTTTTGCCATCTCCTGCCATTTCAGTATTTGACTTGGAAGATATTTTCACAGATGAAATGAAAACCATAAATTGGTTTCTTAATCTTTCAGGTTTTCACCCTTAATAAGGTGACAATAATAATAAACAGCAGTTATCATCAAAAAAGGTCTTCTTCTGATGTGACTATAAAAGTGATATTGAGAATGTTCTGCTTTTTTACTCTTCCTATGCATTTAGTTTAAAAGTCAGCAGTGTTTTGTCTTCTTTATCTAACTGCCAACGTTGTAAACCCAGCAGCAACCTAAGGGAAAGCTGGTAGCTTTCCACCCAATTAATCATTCCCAGCAACAAAGACTTTCAGATGTGTTCTCAGCCACACACTGGTAACCCCACTCTTCTTAAATTGCAGTTATATTTGTGCAGATCGCCCATCTTCAATGCATTCCGTTAGATATAACGTTTTGAAATTTGCTAAATGATTATTTTTACAGTGCACAGAAAGAAACAGAAACCCGCTCAGACTGAGCGATGTGACTCTGAAGAGCTAGCAGTGACAATATGCACTAACAGGTTATTTTTGTCACGCAGATTAGCAAATACGTCCCTGAATTCATGCAGGATGTATCTTACTCTTGTGGAAAGGGCCAGCACGAGGACCATATGTCATTTAAATCCCATTTAAACACTATTTTAAAGGCACTAGTAGGATTTATGCACTCCATGGCCCTTTTCATGGGGATTAATTTCCTAAGTGTCATTTTTATATTGTTTTCAAAGGAAAATTGCACTTTACGTTGAGGAAGTGGCACCATCTTGTGGGTGAAAATGAAAGTGTTTTTTTCTTTAGTAAATTTAGTTGGTTTTCACTTTTCTGTCATTCCCCCCCCCCGCTTTTTGTTCTCATAATTCTACAGAATAGCCTTTTGAGTCTAAAAAATAATCATTGTTTCAGAACACTTTAGAGCAGAGCTGTGCTCTATTATGCAAAAAGTGCACAATATTTTGATAACTTACAATGCTACCCAGATTTCTGAGACATTGGCTAATGTCTATGAATGATTTTTAAAACTATTTGAGGTCAGCTCCAGAAAATTTAAAACAAAAAAAAAGGCTAAAATACGTCTATCAATAAAATAATGACTACATTTGCAATGACAATGTCTTACTCCCAGAAGTGAGTCAAAATTGTTCAAATCCACATATAGAGGATTTCAGTTTGCTTAAAAACTGAGACCTGTGCCTTCACTCTGAGAATTATCAAGATGCAGACTAATTTTTCTCACTCTTTTCTTTTTTCAAATACCTTGATTTCTTCTACTTTTAAAGGACTAGTCAAACTTGTCAGCAACCTACTGTGGAGACAGAAAAGAGAAGACCGAGAATACTGTTGATGATAGAGCATTACCAGCTTGTTTAATATGCAAACAGCTGTAGAGCTAAGAGTAAAATGTGTAGTGCTTGAGCTCATTTATTTAAAGGCATGCCCATAATCACTGTCAGTCACCTCAGTGGGATTCACCTCTCTTTAGATATCACCCGTACAAATGTCTATACCTGAACCAGTCACCAAGGCTCCTTTTGAAGTCACTACGGAGTAATAGTAGCTTTTAAGGTGCAGTTCATCTCATCGTATACCAGATATCTGAAATAGATCAGCTGACTCATACCCTTCAAGTGCTTCTTTCTTTTCTTTGGTTATAAAGGGAAAATGATGTGATTAGTATAGACGTAGGTAGCTCCTGGAGCAATCTGCATGCAGTCAAATGAATGAATCCCACCCCTTGTGCCTCATATAAACGACATTATCAAGATTTTTTGAGCCCTGTGGATGATATTTAATTCAACACTCCAAATTACTTAATACAGACTATCTTAGATATGGATTTCAAGAACAAGCTCTAAAGATCAAAACTGAATTAAGAGCCATTAAAATAGCTTAATATAGGGCTGCACACGCTGCGTCAAGAGGTTGGCATGATCCTTTGTGGTGAACCTATGAGGGGAACTGTGTATTATAGCACTGGTAGCTTTACATTTAGAGGTGTTTTCAGTTCTTTTTGCCTGTGGTAAATGTACGTATAAAATGGCATTCACAAAAGTTAATGTGCAAAGAAACAATAACTGCTCTTTTTAATCACTGAAATGCAAGTTAACCCTAAGATATTTCTTGTTAATTGCAGCTATTTTCCCAAATCAAAGTGCCAGAATATGAGTTGGGCTGTAAAGCACAAGAGTATCTTCTTTCCAAAATCAGATCCTCATGCAAAGGATATGGTCCTGCATTGGCATTACCCCTTATGAGCAAAGCTCAGAGGCCATTTCCCTGTTGCTGAACAAGAGGCTGAACTTCACAGCACCTGGCTACAGCTCCTTCCCTTCACCCTGTTGCAGGACTAGCTGCTCCCAGAAGTGTGGGGACAAAACGAGAAGGCTGCCCAACAGTTCCCCTACACCAGCAAAGTATGGAGATCCTCTCTGGTGAGATGAAGAGGTGGGACAGGTCTTGCCCATCTTCCTGGCGTGACACAGGACAGCAGGTTAGAGCCTTCTGCTGCCCAAAGCTCATGCGGGAAAATAGACAATGTCCAAGTGCTTCCACCTTCACCCCCCTGGCTGGACACACCTGGCACCCACGTGTTTCTGGACACGGCTCTCAGAGTTTCCAGTTCTTGAAGGTTAAGCTGCTAGGGGATTATTCATCTGGGCTTTATGCCACACCTTACCCTCAAGGAGATGAAGGTCTTCATTTTGGAACTGCTGACTCAGGAAATACCTACAGGGATCCCAGGTGGGATATATCCCATCTGAGACTTCCTTCCCATGATCTTCTCTTCTCTTGAGAAGAGATATTCCAGGGCACTACATGGATGCACATTGTAAAATAATGGCAGCATTTAATCATGAAGAAGCAAAAGAATGTAAAGAGATATACTTACATATATATAAAGTTGTAAAGGCAAATCATAAGAAAATACTTCCTGAAAATTTTACTTAGCAAGGCCATAATTAGCTACCTGTGAATTTGTAGGGATTAAGCAAGAGAGATTAAAGTGAATATAGCAAACCAGCCCAATTATTCACCCGATGAGGAAAGACATCAGAATCTTGTGCAATAAACTGAGAACATTTATTAGAAAATCAAAAAATTATAGAAACACAGTATGGATGTAATATGGGTAAGATACACTGTCTAGAAGTTAAATGTTCAATGTTTAAGGAAAGAGGACAATCCCTAGCCCAACACAAAGCCCTCGGCAAATTTAGGAGTTTGCCTAGGCTCCCTGACTCCACATTTGTAGTAAGCATTTGCATAGACCAAAATCATTACAGAAATACTGCCTTAGGCAAGGCAAGAATCTGGTTGACCCTTTGGCCAATTCTTGGACTGAATCTTTTGATGTTAGAAGCAGCCTGGCTCATTTAAATGCTAGCCACTCCACCCACCTTTTCACCTCCTGCTATATTTCTTGGGTTGAAAATGTCTGTGGGACTAGAAGCTGTTTCTGCAGCACCCTGGGCCCAACAGCAAGCATGATGCAGATGGAACCTCTCCTGAAATCTCTTCTCCTGCCATTTGCAGCCCATCATCGCAGACTAAGGACAGCCATGTAATTTCAATGGAAAATCCTCTAAACTTTAAACTTTGCCTCATCAGTTTCAACAAAATTTGGAGTGAGACTGAAAGAACCCAGCGCTGGTTTTATAACTGCAGAAAGCTTGGTCACCACCATTCATCATACTGATTGCCATGTTAATTGTTGCCTTCACTGCACTTCCTTGATCTGCCTGTGTTAGAACAGGCAACACCTGAATACAGTTTCTCTTTTTCAGCAATGGTGACGAGGCACAATGGGGGAGCATTAGAAACACTGGAAATAAATTTACTGTTATGAAATGGAAGACAACAAAAGATTTATCCAGATTTATCATCATTAAGATTTATCAATCAAAAAAGATTTATTTAACATTCAGATAATAACACAAGACACAACCATTTTGGAATTTCTTCATTCAATAATCATATACTAAAAAAATCTTAGTGTTTATTATCAGGTCTCTATACCTTCGCTGCCTTCCATTCAGCTCAAAAGGGGCAGAAGTCTTTTCAATAATATATCAAAAAGGGCTTTGATAGAATAGTGTAGGATTTTAAGTCTTAAAACAGGCAGTGGCTGAAAAGAGAATACACAAGGGTTGAGCACTGAGCTATGGCTGTTTGGTGGTCCAGGATTGTTTCTACACCTTTCATTAGCAAAAATCTCATTTACCTCACTGCAGGTAAGACTACACACTGGAGAGCCAGTCAGGTTCACAGTGCATTTAAATTCTCATACATCAATTAAGCTCAACTTGCACCCACTACAGATCTCTTTGATTCATTGTAAATGTTTACCAAAGGAGGAGGTTTACATGTTTACATTTACATGCCAGCTGCTTGCAAAACCCACAAACACATCAGCACTTTGAGAGCAGGAGGTTTTTCACATGATTTTGTATTCAAATTATCTTGGATGATCAGCAGCGACTTCAAAAATCCATGTGAGGAAGCAGAGCTACTCAAAGTTTTCTAAGAAAAAGCTCTACCTTCTTGGAAGTCCTGCCTGTCCTCAGGCCCTGGGCTGTAAAACCTCATCCAGACAGTACAGCCACATTAAAAGTTCAGTTACAGCCTTAGCTGGTGCAAAAGTTCCAGTATAATAGGCATCTGTATGGCCAAAGACAAATGATGTTCTTCAACATTGTTGAAGGCAAATAGTTCTTCTCTGGTGAGAGTTTTCCTTTACTTAAGTGGCCAGGAGGCATTCCTGTTGGAACAGCAGTGCACGACAAGAAAAATCAGTGATGATATATGTACTAATACATATACACACACACACACACACACAAATGCTCCCATCTCTGCAATACGTGGCAATTTCAATGAAACCAACTCTAAATGAGCATGCCGCTTTCTGGATTGCGGGCTATCATGAGACAAGAAGTACTGATGCGTTACAGACTTGTAAAGTGCCTGTTTTGCTGGGGGGAGAGGTGTTACCCCCTGGTGTGAAAGTACTGCTAATCTTTAGAGAGTATATTATGGCTGATTAACTTTATGGACTGCATTGGTTAATGGACGATTTTGTTTCCAAATATTTTAAATCTCTGAGTGCTGGCTCAGAAGCATGTGTTGAAACACAACCCATTTGTGTGGATTGTTTACTGGGGTTTGTTTGTTTGCTTGTTGAAACTTTTGGCATAACTTTAGCTATTCAGTTTCATCAAGAGAAAAACAAGTACTGCAAAGCACAAATTTTGAACTTTTATTAGTAACTGTGCTTTTGAGGGAGAAGGGAAAGTTAGACCAGTCGACCACTGACAGTAAGCAACTGTTTGCTTTAAATTAACAAAGAAGAAACAACATGTAGAAGCGGAGACAGTGAACAAAATTATTGCTACAAGACAGAAAGTGTCAATGGTAGTACTCTCTAACAGCGGCAGGGCCTCACTGCATTTCTCTTTTGGCACTTCTGATAAGCACAGTGCTGAGCCGTACAGAGTCTGTGTCCACACATATAGCTTGCAGTCACCTTGAGATGCCCTTCCCCAGGAAGCTAACAGCAGTGCCATATCTGAAGTGATCTAGAGATTGTGATAGCGGAAGGGTGAAACCAAGAAACGATTTGCACAGCGTTGTGTGCATGACCAGCAGAAGGAATTATGTTGGGAGTGGTGGGTTTCCTGCTCATGAATCTGTGTAGGCTTTGAGAACCACACTGAGAATTGCCTACCGCCAAGGAGGGTCTGTGTCCAAAGACTCCACCACGAGCCCAGCCCAGCAACTAGGGGCAACTTCACCACAGTGTGATCGTGCGCTGGCACTTGTGAGTGCTGGGGTTCAATCAGAACAGGAATCTCACACGCTCCCAGCCTGCTGGTATTGTCTTCTCTGCTGCTCCAGAAAGCTGTCCAACGTCTTCACAACTCCTTTTTTCAGCATTCTTCCTTTGCATCAGTACAACATCATCTGTGATTCCTCTAGTTTCCTCCTCAATGTGTATGCTCAGCATCCTGAGTGGGTTGCCTGGCCTTTACATTTGCCAAACTATTCTTTTTAATGTTGGAAAAATTAATTTCCCCTATGCATATCTTATTTTTCTGTGACAAGAGTGGTGTTTGCATTTTTTTATAATTTTTAGCACATTTACATTTTTCACTTATAAGTTAACCAGAGGTTGTAAGGGTAAAACCTGTGGCCAAATTCTGCAGTTGCAAGAGAGTGAACTCAAAATGAAGCCAAATTCATAGTTATGGGAGATAGAGCAAATGTTGATGAATCCACAAAGTAAATTTAGAGGAAATTATTTTTCTAAATTTTGTATGCTTAAAATATGCACCCAGAAGTATTGTGATAGTTATTTGCATTTTATTGATATACTTGTTTCAAATTATGCTTGCAAGAACAATATCCATCTCTAATGGGATACTGAAAGAAAACACAACAATTTTTTATTTATATGACTGTTGCTTTATTCCTGTGGGCAAACACCATTTAGATAATTGCTGCTGTCTGGTGGGTCCTGTACGATCAGATAGTCCATCTTCCTGATGGGATGCTAGAGGTGTTCTCGCCCGGCAGTTCCCAGAGTTACTGCTTTTGCATAGCTACACAAATTCTCTACAAGCTGCTCTCCGAGATACTGCAGCTTAGTGCCCCCACACCCAGTGAAAGAAATCTATCCTTCAGCGTTTGTAGAAGTGTATTTTTTAATAGGATTGCATTTAAATTTCTATAAAGGTTGTCAATCCAATGCTTATGACTCAGAACGGAAACATCCTCCCAGAGGGACTTTATTTAACCACTGACTTCTAGATACAGGGTGAGCAGTACACTGTAAAGAGAGGTTATAAACTTTCTTTGTTTTAAACTAACCAGCAATAAGTTCTGGCTTCAGCAGTTTTATTACTTTTTAGTAAATGAAGTAGAGATTGTCTATTATTGGAAAGTGCTAAATAGAATGAAAAAGCTTTTTGACAAGACCCGTCAGACATATTTTATCATGTATTTTCTATTCAGAGCAATTTCACTGCTGCAGACTAAACAGAGACTTAAATTAAGATTTGACAGATTTGTTTAGAAGCTACTGTTCTTCAACAGACCCCAAATCATTTATTATTTTTACACAACTTAAGACAGAAGGATTCTGAATTCCTTTCATAGCAGTGACTGGTTTTATTATTACTTTTTAGATGGTAAGATACCTAAAAGACAAATATGAACAGAAAAACTAGAGGGATTTTCTGAATTATTGAGTCCTGTCCTTTGGCGTTAAAGGCAACACTTTATAGAACCACTTTGATGAATGTCTTGAGCTCCAGCTTAAAAGCAGTTCAATATTTTGCCCCCACTTAATCTTGCTGGAGACACATTACAGACTATCCTCACAGTTTGGAATCGGTAAATTTCTGTCTAAATGTATCCCTTATTAATTTCTTGAACCAATGTTGCCCTTTCCTTTAAAAAAAGATATTTCTTCTCTAATGTGTTCCTCCTAAAGTCCCTCATCACCTGATAAACGAGGAGGCAGTCACTGTGGATTGTTTGGAAATTACATGTATGCACAGAAATTATATCTATTCAACAGAAATTGCATCTATTCAATGATCAGGAAGTACACTATATTTAAACATGTATGTATTTTCTCAGGTCTTCTGTCATTTTGTTTTGCTGTGATACCTCATCATCTCTTTCCTATTCTCCCAGACATGCTATCTTTCCTCTGAACCTGTTCCAAACTAAATTCATCTTCTAGAAAACGGGCAGAGAATCACAGACATTATTCCTGACAAGGTGCATTAGGGCCTTGCACAATGGCACTAATACCTCCCTGGCTAGAGCAGGAATCTCTCCTCCGAAGCCCCCAGGACTTGCATTCACCTTTCCAAGGCCACATTGCCAGGGCAGCTCCCAACCGTTCTCGGGACTCCTCCTCAGTCGTTCTCAACCGAGACACTGCAGCATAGTGCTTATTCCTACAGAATTTCATCTCATTCCTATGACTCATCCTCAAAGCCACTGTGCTCCCTCTGTCTAATATTCTGATCCTCCTCATATTCGAAGACAATAAATAATGGATAAAGACAGCTCATATTGCAAAATTCAGCAGGCTGCAGGTTATGGATTGCATCGTATTTGAAATAAACCACACATGGTTATAGAGACTTTGGCAAATATTCTGTATATTCAAGAACGACATTAAAAATTGAGTGGGTTATTATTTCATCAAAAACATTTTTTCAGTGTAAATATGAATCGATTTTTGTCTCCTGATTTTTGAAAGTTTAGAGTTCATGCATTTATTCCAGTCCATCTGCTTTATACCATTCCTTAGGCAACCAGCTAACACTGGATTATTTCAGTGTGAAGGAAGCCTCCATACGACACAGGCCTGCGTAATACCCTCTTTCAGCCTTGACCTTGCACACAGAGATAGCCAGAGAAAGGAGAAGTATAGATACAGTGCAGCAGTTGAACAGACCCAAACCTGCTTTGGAGATTGGAACTATGATTCAGTTATACTTGGTTAAAGATTTTGGGTTACAGAGCACCATAAAACTTTTAAGACCACCCATATTCCCACAGGGTTACGCTACGGTTATAACCATGAGCAACCTAGAAAAGAAAATGAATTTATTTCTTAAGGTTACACGTTGGCAACCTAGATGACATTCACAATCAGGAGAACATAATAACTAAAGGTTGTCTCTTCTGCCACTGAGAACATTTCTCATGTTTTCTTGTTCCGAATTGATCACTGTAGCTAGTAGAAATCAAAATACCTATCCAAAATAATTGTCATAATGTATCATTATGGGAATAATCCTATATTGCCTATATATACTGAAATATCATACCTCATCCTACTGCAATGCGTAGGTAGTATTAAAATAGGATAAAAATCATACTGAGCCTTATTCCATCTGATTTGAACAAATTACTTTCTACCACAGTTAAAAATGGCTTAGCTTTTAGGAAGTTCAGTGAAAAATTAACCCTCCCTTAAGCAAACACTCTGCAGGCTATGCTTATGGAAAATTATTCTCACAGTAATCAGCTGTACATGCTGACAAACTTGTTCTTTTCTGGTTGCCTAGCTGTCTACCAACCTCCTCTGGCTCCCCGCCATGACCTCTGTGAAAGAACTGCTATAGCAGTAGCAAGTATTTTCCCAGAAAGCCTTGTTAACTGTGCTGTAGGTTTCGAGTTTCTGAACAGCAACTTGCCGTACTGTAATTACTGTGAGAGTATTTTAAATGAAGATGTTTGGTTTCATCTTTTAAATAGATATGAGAAAATTCAAGGCCAAGAAACCTAACTGGACAAAGCAGGTCAGCACTGCATGTTATGCCGTTGCAGCAAACACTGCAAAACCAAGTCTGGAGTTCAAATAAAATCAGTTCTGGCCCTCTTAAAATCCACAAAAATATCCTATCAGCTGAAAAATGGTAGGTCTGAAGCTGAGGTATATATATATTTTAACACATGTGATGGCAGCCTTGAAGAACCATGACATCTACAAAAAAAAAGTTACACATCTTCCAAAATTTATTTGTCATAAAGAAGTATAGAAAGAAAATTGATTGAAGGAACTTAACACAATTTCTCTACTTCAGGTTGTAGCACACAGAATCAGTATTTATTCAAGGACGGCTAGTTTTAGGAGGCGGACTCCTGTGGATGTTCTCCAAGCTTAATGTCGACTCCCTCCAGATCAGCCGCTGGATTCTCATAGGTGTTTCCAAGGCACCTGGGCACCAAATCTATACAGGGCTTCAGGCACTGCTGTGCTACACATACAGCAGTATTTTAGTTTAGTTAGAAAAAGAAAAAAGAAAAAATCAGCTAGATTAGTTCTCATAGGACAACTTCTCCTTCAGGTTGAGTCGATGAGCATGAGCAAAGTAGATTTCCACATAAAGCACTGATACCATTTGTATGTGCCATCTTAACATACCATGGGAAGAGTCCTTAATTGCACGTAATAACAGGGTAGCCAAGAAACTACCAATTAAAATAACTTGGCTGCCTGTGCTAATTTCTAGATATTCCTAAGGTCTTAAGGAAATTTGATAATCTTTACTTATTAGGATGCAATCAAAACCGAAGATTTACTTTTAGACTTCCTTATCTCTGAGGTGAACCAACTGGACAGACTGCAGATTTTCTTGTTGATGCATCATACACATAAGCAACAGTCAATTGACTGCACATATAGTTTTGAAAAAAAATAGATGTTTTTCATCTGTCTTCTCAAGCCAGTTTGCAGCATGTTCAATTTCATTTTGTTTGTATTTGTTAAAGCTCCTATAGTCTTCTAGATTTGTTAAGCATATTCTCTTTTTCCTATAAAAACAACATAGTTCACTGCACCAGTGGCTCTAGCTGGCCTGGAGCTGATACAAGTAAACTCCCTGAACACAAAAATCAGGCTGATCAAGATACGCACGTTCTCAATCTTGCTTTATGAGGTGGAGCCATATGCCTTCAAGAACACTGATGCATAAAGACTGCTCTTTTTCTTTTTTTTTCCCTGAATATTTGCATCAACTAGCAAAACTCCACAGAAGCAAGACAATTAAAGAGGCACTAACGCACCAGAGACAGTCTGATGCAACAGAGATGCCCCAGGTCTGGACCCATCTGCAGATGAAGGCTGACCTTTGATGGGATCTCGCTCTCTGGTCTCCTGGAGGGCAGCAGCAGCAGAACAGGACCAGCAGGACACGGCCAGCCCTGACACACCACAGGGCTGCCGTAGGGATCTGGTAGCGTGAGCCCCAGCAAGAACCAAGGTGCGGTTCATGCCTATTCCTTAGGGTTGTTATGTGCCGGATACAGGAGTAAAAGAAAAAAAGGGAAAAAAGAAAAAGAAAAAGAAAAAAAACCTACATGAAAGTTATTAAGTCATCCACCAGGATCCAAATTGTAATTGTTGATGAGCTGCATTACATATTTGCCAGCTGTTCGTTGACCTATTGGGAGCAAACAACTGATCTCAAGCCAGCTCCTAGAGGGCGAGTACGTACATCGTACTTAGCGCTTACAGTAAAAAGGGTGGATTTTGAATGTACTTGCCTGTGCTCCCCTCTGCTCAGTAAGGACGAGGCTTCCTGGTCAGAACCACACTGATCAGGATGGGAGGTCAGTCACGCTGCAAACAAGAACTGACGTTTCAAAGCCAGAGCAAGATTTCTGTTGTTAAGGAAATGTGCTCTAACAACGGATTTGCAGATAGCAGTAAGGAAAGAACATGTTTTTCTTTTTCTTTTTTTAACTGGTGAAGTTCTTGAGCTTTATGGTGGCTGATTAATGGCTGAAGGGAGATTTCATTACATTGAATTTAAAAACTGTCAGGAAACTTAGAGGAAGGTATAAACATTCCTTTCAATACCTGTGGATAAATCAAAATGAACTTATTTACTCCACTCATGGTTATTGCTGGGTGTAAAACTCAGAAGTCACACCTCTGCTGAGGTATAAACCAAGCAAAGAGGATAAAAAGAGTGTTTCAAGAAACCCTGTGCTATACAATTTTGAAGACGAGCTTTGATGCGAGGCTAGATGCTAGCTGGGCTGGGGAAAGAAAAATGTTTTCCTCTAGTTTGCAGAGCAGCTACAGAACTGTTCCACAGCTACTGCAGGCAACGATCAATAAATAAGTACTAAGAGGAGAGAGAGGATGCCTCAAATTCCAGTATGTTGTTTGGTCCATCTTCTCCACAGTCCTGAAAAGGAGACTGATACAGTCCGATGCTTCAGGCCACAAAGGAATTGTAGAGCAGCTCTTGAAAAGAGCTAGATCTCCCCATAACTGATTTCAAAGTTAAAACAGAATTGCTCCTATCTTACCCCAGCATATTGAAAGTACGATTCTACATTCAAAGCAAAATCAATGTTATCCTTTGCTGAGGGAAGTGGAAGGGCACAAATTACTGTCCTTCAAGTAAACAGTCCGAGGTCAAAAATGAGGGCTAGAAAAGATACAGCAAACAGAAAGACATGCATAACAGGCACTACAGGGAGAGAAAAAGTTCTAGCTGGCACCCAAGACGGCATTCGTGTGAGAAATGAAAGAACTTATTGTCCCACGGAATTGGTTCTCAGGCTCTAGCCTGCTCACTCTCGCAGCGAGGACACTCTGCTGCGTGGCCGGCCCACAAAAGGAGAGGATTCTTCCTACTGACACTACACTTCCACATCCATATGGAATCAGCAGAGGCTTTCCTAATTAAAATAAAACTTAATTGTCAACTTTTGCAACTTCTGTTGCTAATTCATGTCCTTCTGTAATTGAAATCTACAGGATGTGAATTCAATATAGAGAAAAAAGCCACCATAGGCTCCAGATCCTCTTTCTTCCAGACTATGGCCCGCCTGAAACAGGTAACGTAAAATCTCTGAGAAAGGAAATGCAGTGACTGAATCTGAAATGAGCCATAACTTAATAGATGATTCAGTTACCTCCAGAGCGGGCTGGGATTCCTAAACGTTTAAAGGTTCAGTGCACAGAGCAGAAGTGAATGAACCTCTTGTCATTTAACTAACATGTTATTTGCCATCGATTCAGTAATGATGCAAACCCAGTCCTCTTTGATCAGGTCTCTGTCGAGAAAAACAACATAGTTTACTTAAAAAAGAGAACTTTTGTCTTCACAGCCCGAAACCCACTTCCAACCACAAAGACGGTTCCTTTTTCCACTTACCACAAGCGGTTTTGCAGTAAAAGTGGACTGGTGTTTTCTACAGGCCCAACCAAAAAGGGTGTTGAGGGAAACAAGCCCTTCCTCTCTTTTGTTCATTCCTGGGCTGCCCTGTTGACATACCCCTCCCGTGCGGTGACAGTAATCATACGCTCTCATTCCTGATCTCCCCCAGCCACGCTTATGTGGTCACTGCAGCGAGGTTTGCACTTGTCCCAGGCTGCTCCACTTGTCACTAATAACACGAGATGGAAGAGAGAGGGTAGGAAATTTTTTTCTATGGAGAGCTGCATTCTCCTTTAAGCCTGCTTGTTCTTTGGTGTAACCGACTGTCTCTTCATCTTAAGGAGAGTAAGAAAACCAAACTGTGTGACCTAAATTCAGCACTGGGACAAAATCAAGATTTGGGAAATAGTGACGCTACTGAAGAAAAAAAAAAAATCCATGAGAACTAACTTCTTCTTGCATTTAGGTAATTCAGACTTTGATAAAACCTTCAAAATATGATTTGTAGTGCTAGAAAAATGAACTTTAAGTAGAAAGTTTTCCTCACCTTTTTACTGCATTCTCAATTGCAGAATGTTATTTCTGAAATTGTGTGAATATTTAAACTCTGAAACTTGAAGTATGCAAAATTACTGTAGAGGTCCACATTTAAAGACAAAATTCAGAGATACATATTTTCTGTCAAAGATAAATCTGACAAGGATAATAAAAACTGTTTATTAAATAAGTATAATATAAATCTTTAAAATCATTACACTTGCTTATATCGATACACATTATGTCACTTCCAATGTACTTCAGTACCTTGGTGCTATGAATTGGTACCCCGAAATGGAAAAATACAGCAGCTTCCCATAGAGGTTACAGACATCAGCAGTGGGTAACACAGCTTGAACCCTAAGGACTACAGCGAGAAATTCAGAGGAAAGCCTCGGATAAACAATGACAGCAATTTCCCTAAGAGAGGTCAGAAAGAGCACTGCAATTTCTTCAAAATATAGACAGGTAATTCTAGCTGGTGGCTTTGCTCAAGAGAACTGTGCTTGAAACTGGATGTTTTATGCAGGAATAACAGCTCTTTACTGACATTACTGCAAATGTAAATATCAAAGGCAAAAATCTATTTTTCAGTGGGTGCCTTGGACCACATACTGGTATCTCCATTTCCCTTCAGGACTCGATGCTTTGCTGTGAAACAAAAACAGAAACAGCTTTTGCATAATTAATGAAACACAGGGTCTGAAAATAGTCCTTTTTTCTTCCCTTTCCTGCCTACCCCTATTAAAAAAAGCAAACAAAATCCTAACAATGGAGCCTGAAGGTTAAAGGGCCCTCACGAATAGCTACCAGCCAGCTGGTTGAAGAACAGTATGAAGAAAAATGTATCACCCCTAACACCCAGAACCCTCTTTGAATGGCAAGATCTATACAATAAGGAACAAACAGCAAAAGATAACAGAAAGGAGAAAAAAAATCAAGGAACCTAAGCGGTCAGAGAGGGGAGGACAGTACCAGCATGTACCCATCCAAGGTATACTATATTTTTAGCTATTTATTTACACTGCGACCACCAACAGAGGTATGTAAATTTCCTTGAAATGGCTTTGGCTATAAAACAATTGCTTGTTTTATTAAATTAAAAAAAACCCCAAACACCAAAATACCAAGTGTCTTGTAAAGTGCTTCCATGTGTTTTATCTTTTTACATACATTTTCAACGAGCGAAATGCTGCCAATATTCTTTAGCTAGAATATTTCCCCTTCCACTAAAATATGCACATACTTACACAAGAAAGGAATGAAAACTGAAGAACCCAGGATTGCTGAAAACTACTTTGGAAGCAAAGGCCCAAGCCACTTGTGCGAGATCTGCAGATTGAGGAGTCCTGCATATGCACGTATTTTAAATTCTTTTTCTGCTGGAAGCTCAGGATTTTCCACAATATTCTCCCTTACACTTTTGGACACAGTTACAGGCTCTTAAGTACAGGGAAAAGGGCCTATAAGCAGAGCAGAAGGGGTTGCCATCTGTTCCCACCCGATCTTTTGGAAGATGTGAAGAGAAGTCAGTGCAGCTTCGTACAAAGATTTGTGCTCACAGGTTTTCCTCCTGTGCTTCTCTAGTTCCTTTCCGCCTGTGCTTCTTCAGTTCTTTCCTACAACACAAAGTAAATCACCACGGGGGGGACTGCTTTAGCACCTTCCAGATGGACAATGAATTTATCAGAAGATGTGAAGCCAACACATTCTTCACCTAACAACACTGAGAAAACTAGCAAGATGCTCACTTTGACATCTGGTTTTCACCTTTGCACACGAGAAGCATGAGCACGTCTTTCGTGCAGCTGAAAGCCAAGCTGGGCATAAGGCAGCCGTGCTCTGGGTCTTCAGGCTTTGGAAGGTCTTCAACCTCCATCCCACCGCTGTCACACGGAGAGAAGCAGGGGGAAGAGAAATCTAGCTGACAAACGCTGCTGATCGCATACATGCTTTCTCCTCAGCAGCTGACCCCCAAGAGCCTGAAGCACCCACTACCATTTTTCGGTATTTCACCTCAAAGTGTAGCAGCCTGCGTCAGGCAGGGTGATGGCGGACAGCCCCTCCTGCCTCCCTGCACACAGCCGGGCCATTGTGCCCCCCGCACGGCCAGCGCTGCGTGAACCACCCGTCCCACGCAACACGGTGGGCAGCAACACAACCGACCCAGCCATTTTTATGGCACACCACGGAGAAACATTTTCGTGTCTGCCACAGAAGGTGAGGAAGATTTTCGAGTTACCGATTAAGTCAGGTTTCACTGAAAATTTCAGGGTTTCCAACACACCCTCGTTCCCCGTCCCCCCGGCGTGAGGCCCGGCCACCCCGCGCACTTGCTCGGGGGCGAGCCTCCCTTTAGCCGACGGTGCCCCTTCACGGATTTCGGGACCTGTCCGCGCCCCGGGCGACCTCCCCCGCCGACCCGGCCTCCCCCCGCCCGGGCCGGCACGGCTCCACGGCCCCTCGCCCGCGCTCCCCCTCACGCCCTGCCCCGGCGGCTCCCACGGCCCCCGGGACAGGGCCGCGCCGGGCCCCGCCGTGCGGCCGCATCGCGCCGGGCCCCATCCTGGGCTACGCGGCGGCGGCGGCGGGGACGGCGGCGACCGCTCCTTCCTCTTCTTCTTCCTCTTTTTCTTCCGCCTCCGCCCAGCAGCGGCCAGGCCGGCCTGGCAGGTATTGAGGGGGCGGGCGCGGGCGGCGGCGCTGGCCAGCGGGTTGCCGCGGCGCGGCGGGAGCGGAAGGCGGCGCGCCCCCCCCCCCCCCCCCCCGCACGGCGCATGGTCGCGGCGGCAGCGCGCTCGCCGGCCTCCCCCCTGGCTGCCGAGCGCTGTGGTCTCGCCCGCCCCCGCTGCCATGTTGGATCGTGCGGCCGCCGGAGCCGGGCCGGAGTTGGAAGTTTAGCGCCTCTCGGAGGGGCGGGCGCGATCGGTCGCCGGCGCGGAGCGGCACCGGCGCGGCTGCTCCCCTCCACCGGCCGCCGGCAGCTGGCCGAGGCCCCGCCGCCCCTCTCCACCTCCCTCCTTCCCCGTCCCCGAGAGGGAGGCTCCGCGATGCGGCTGCTGTGAGGCCGCGGCGGCAGCGGAGGAGGAGGAGGGGGCCGCGGGCGCCAACGGTCGCAGGGCGGCGAGGGCAGCGCCGGGCCGGCCCCGGCCATGAGCGGCAACCCGCAGCAGCAGCCCCCGCAGCCGCGGCGGGTCACCAATGTGGGCTCCCTGCTGCTCACCCCGCAGGAGAACGAGAGCCTCTTCAGCTTCCTCGGCAAGAAATGCGTGGTGAGTCCCGGCCCGCGGCGGCGGGGAGGGAAGGAGGCAGGGGGCGGCCCGCGGCGCTCCCGGGCCGGGGACCCCGAGCCCGTCCCCAGCCCGGTCGCGGAGGGCCGGGGGCCGGGGCGGGCAGGGAGCGTGTGAGGACAGGCCGGCCGGGGCGCCGGGAAGTTGAGGGCTGCCGAAGTTTAAGCCGGCTCGGCCCGGCCCGCTCCGCTGCCCCGTCCCGGCGCCCGGGAGGGGGGCGGCCCCCGCAGGCCTCGCTCCCTGCCCGCCTCGCCCGCAGCACCCCGGGCGGTGGGAGCGGAGCGGGGGGTGCCGGGGGCAGTGAATGGCGACGGCCGCGGCCCGCAAAGCGGGTGGCGGAGCCCCTCGGCCGGCCCGGCCCGGCGGGGCTCCCTGTGTTGGGCCCGGCCTCGCCCCCTCCGCTGGGCCGGCTCCGGCTGGAGCCGAGCGCGCCGGGGCGGCTCCGAGACCGCTTCGAGGGCCGGTATGGGCTCCGTCCGTCTGCCGTACCCTGTCCTTCGGCACTGAATTGCCGGGGGCGGCCGGCGGGGCTCACCCCTGCCCCGCAGCTGACCCGTGCTCTACAGGGGCAGCTGGCCAGCAAGGGAACAGCCGTGGGACTCGGTGGCAAAAGTTCAGTTGCTCGACGAGGCTGGGGCGAGCCCCAGGTGCACCTGCGGTGCAGCAAAGCAGTGTTGATGAAGTTGTGGGAAGGCTCCTATCAGTTCTAGGCCTGCCTTGGATTTAGTCTGTGCTTTTTCCTAGCCTAAACAACAGGTTCATGTGTTCAAATGTGACAGAAGTACCCCATCTTTTCCTGTTTATATCTATCTATCTATAAGGCAACGTAGTGGTTGAAAGAAGCTGTAGTAAATGCGTTGCAAATATATCAGTGAGTTCTTTGTTTCCAGAACACCTTCTTGCATGTTAATATAAAACTGTATTAAAACTGTACTTATCTGTATTAAGGAACTACTTGAAGGCTTCAAAGGTTAACCACTTCCTTTAGAAAAGAAGCGACTTTTTGAAAAATCATATTTTTGGAAAAAAAAAAAAAGAAAAAATACTTCTTTTTAAAAAATTATTACCATTTGGAAGCCCCTGAAAATTATGTCACCTGGCTATCTTCTGATGCTTTGTGTCCAGTGCTTAGCTTACTAATGTTAGGCGCTGTGCATCTTGCTGTAACGCTATGAAGAGTATTTCATGAACTTAATATTGTGATTTAAAGCAGGATATCTGTGCAGTCATAGTGGTTCCACATAACTCTTTGGACTTTGAAATGGTAGTGTTGATCAAACTTACTGTTGCAAGAAAAGCATAAGATGCAGTACCTGAACAGGAAGCAGGTGATATTTACACTGGGGTGGGTTAAATAAGATGCTGTCACAGTGACTAAGTTAAATGGGTCAGAAGGTGTGACCATAAAGCATGCCTTTTCAAAAGTAATAGATTTGTTAAAAATACCTTCAATTAACTGAAATACTTTCAGGTGCACATTTCATATGTTTAGCTCCTTTGCAAAAAAGCCAAAAAACTTTTCTCTAAATTTAAAAAACAGTGCATGAATTTGTGTAAGTTGATTTTCAGTTTGTTTTTCTACAACTTGGATTTTCTTGTCAAGTGAACACGCTTTTCATTTTTGTTACTCTCAGCTGTAACACTCACCTACTCAAGTTCTCAACTTTTCTGCATAAATAGCGTGTTGAAAGCAGACTTTGGAGGTAAATATCTTCACAGTATCTGGGTGTCATGCAATTTGTGACAGGTTGGTAGCTTCATAGACGTGACTTGCTTTGTGTTTTTCTTGAAACTACACGTTCTTGTGATTTACACTGAATCTTGGGTGACTTTCCCATTGAGGTTCTTCTAATTGTGGGCCATTTTCTTTCCCTTTTCCCCCCAGCCCTATATGCTCTCTAGGTTAAGCAAAGGCTTATCTTACTGTAATTGAGGGTCTCTGCTCAATCTTGAGGACTTGGGTGTTGAAGCTCTAGAGGTATTTAACCAGGCTTTTTTGGCTTACTGTGTGTGGCATGAGCCAACAATGGTGACAAGTCAAACTTAATTCATGAACAGATTGAACATCTCTGTCCCTTGGAGGGTAGTGTCTATCAGAGAAGTGGAATGGGCACCTGGAGATGGTAACAGCCTCAGCTGTCTAACTTGAGTCCACAGTGTCTGTCTGTCAGAGCCCGATAGTACTCTTGATACTCTTGACCTTATAGCCTGACTCAGTGTTGGCATGCTATGCTGATAAATGCCTTTTTGCTGTCATGTACATGATATTTTATCTCTTAATATCCATGTTTGAGTTATTAATTAGTGAAACTTCAGACTGTAAATGCTGCTTTTTAAGAAAGGAAAATCTTGTGAGTTTCGTAGGATGCTACAAGCTTGCTTTCCCATCAGCTGAATTGTCTGTGCTACCTGGCTGCCACAGGTGGTGTTTCTGTCAGTGTGGGGCATGGATATGCTACGGGATGTGATGTGCATCTGCCACATTGACGTAATTTTAGGTTATGTTTGACTTGACCTTGTGTTTAGATCACTAGTGAAATGAATGCCAGAGGAACAGTTGAGAAATTAAGCTATGATCCTAGATACTCTTTTTGTAGTAATAATTTATAGTGCTCTTATGGAGGGCATAGTGCTGGTATCAGTCCTGAGGGGCTTGGTTAAGAAAGCATCTGGCGCTCTGGACCTGATTTATTTCAACAATCTTTCCTTTGACTCTGTTTTTGACTGATAACAAGGCAGTTACTTTGAAATGACATTGAGGATTCAACTACTCAATTTTTGTTCTATGGAAAAGCAAAGGAATTTATCAAATAGCTTAATTTTGATTGAGTACTCACAACCTATGAACTCTGATACTGACATAATTTCAATGGCATCTCAAGTAATGATGACTGGTAAACACAAAAATTACCTGGGAGTGGGGGAAGTGGTGAAGACCCATCACTGTGTGCGTGTTGCTGAGGCTGATATAATTTTCTGGACTACTACTGATACTTTGGGAATCTCACTGATTAGTAGGCAAATGTACATACAGAAGGTTACCGATTCTTTTACTCCCTTTTTTTTTCCCTGCTTGCTGAGCTGTAAAATGCTTATCTGCATCTATAAGCAATTAAAATACCTTTGTCCATGACAGATCAGGTTTTCAAAACCAAGCCACTGGCTTATAGTCAAAGCTGCAGCTATAGTTAGTTTGGCTGAAATATGATCCAAATGTAGAACTACTTGCAGTAGGTATCCAGCGTAAGGTGGTAGGTCTTTAGGATTTTCATTGTTGCTTAGGCATGTAACTAATTTTCATTCAGGTACGTGACATTTGTTATCTAGGTTGCATGTAAAATTTACTAGCTGCAGAAATTTTTCAGTAACTATTTTTTATCATAATGTAGAAATAAAAGTCTATGTAAACTTATGCTAAGGTGAGCTATGAGATTACTTTTGTGCATATTAATGAAATATTTTTGTGGTTATGCCAAACTTGGAAGTTTTTGCTTAAATCTGCTTCGTTATAAATCAGTCACTTCAGTTTTAGCCTAAGGAATAAGAATGATTTTTTTAAGGAAAAGCAAATGCTGGATGTCCCATTAATAATTTTTAATAAAGTACTTTTATAATTTGCATGATTAATATTGGTCAGTAATGTCACTGATGAAAAACTAGTTTATTCTGTAGAAATAATTTTATATGTGTGGGAGGCCTTAGGAAATAAAACATGAGAAGTGTGTACTTGATAACATTAGAAGTGGGTAATGGAGTATGGATATTTTGTACTGCTTAGAAGTGGGACTCGGCACTTGGATAACATGTAACGAGTAAGGCTGGGAATAGGTTGTTATTTGTAAGATCTTGCCATGGTTGATATGGTAAACAGAAACTGGTAAAGAATGCAAGAAGAAAAGTGAACTAAGGAAACTGTATTGGCTGCTTTTAAAGTACATGAGACCAGAATAAGATTGTATGTCAGAGCCAAAGGAAAAATTACAGTAATAGTTGAGATAAAACAAAATAAAAACCTGAGTGGCAGTTACAGCTCTTAATTGATAAGAATTAAAGGTATTACCAAGAAAGGACTTGTAAGTTTACTTGTGCATATGAAAACAGCATGAACTAAGAGTTGAAGGTGGACTACAGGTCTGAGTAATGGGCAACTTCATGTGGCTTAGAAGTGTTGGGACTCTTCAGTCTGAGTTTATGCTGCAGGCTGTACATCCAAAAAAGGTTGAGATTCTAGTTTGAAAAGCAGTTATCTCTTCAACAGATAGGAAGAACTGAGTCATCAGTTCAGTGGTGGTTATCTCATCTTTGCATGTGTTTTTAAGTGAGATGCAGAGGGAGAAGACAAAGTGTAAAGGATGGGGTCTTGTGGAACAGAAGAATATTGAGTGTTATGCCTAGATTTCTTTTGAGGTCTGTCCTGTTCTATCAAAAGACATGTAACAACTTCAGATGCCTCACTAGCATACACTGGAGTCACTTCCCTAAACAACTTGTCAGCAATGATCTTCACTTCTAGAGGGAATTACATTGGGTTTTGATGACTTCTGAACCAAACCTGTGCCTACAAAACTGATTTTCACAGGAATGGATCAGATCAGACTCTTCAGAGCAAGTGGCTTAGCCATCGTCTTTAAACTGCCTCCATATATCTACAGTAGGGTTATTTATCATAAAAGTGTTTCTCATGCTTGTTTTCCTCACGGCTTCCTATTAAGCTAAGGTAGTGAACTATGCTGTAAACAGATTATTCACCTGTGGATGAGAAAAGTTTTGACGCCCCATGTGAACACTCTACAAGGCATTGCATCTCGTAGCTGTATGTATTTGAGACAAAGCATCAATTGATGAAGTGTGGGATTCGGTTCAGGAGTAAGAGACAGAAATGTAGGTGTTAAAATCCCATCATTGTCAGGAGACATCAGTGGTTGTTACCTAAATCTGCTATTCAACTTACCTTAAGATAGAAACTTAAAATTATCAGCTGAATTTCTGTCTCTGCTTCAGTGACTGTAGTGGTTACATTTCTCCTGACCATGCTTGTAGCTCATGGGCTAGACACATAAATATGTGTCTTGACATGCAAAGTGAGTTGTGCTACAAATTTCAGTCATTGTATGTCGGTGTTACGAAGTGTTGTGTGTTGCTAAACAGAAGGTGGTCTAGTTATGTAGTCCTGGAACAAGTACCTCAATCTATTAAGGCTTCAGTGCTCTTACATTATCTTCTGAGCTACTTTGTGGATCTTTTATCTGTTTTGGAGGTAGTCAAGTGCCAAATATCTCTTAGCATCTCTGTGGTTAATCAGCTGGCCAGGTATACCACTCATGCTCTTGATAATGTGCTCTGGAATCCTATAGTGTACAGACGCAACAGGATGAAAACCATTTGTAGTCACAAGCTGTTGTGTCGTAACTTACCAGGTCTTCACAGCTAAGAATCAGGTGGAGGAATTTAGAAGAGCACAAAGTTTTAATGTAGGATTCAGGTGAACAGTCATGTTTTGACTACAAGATTTCCACCAAGATGTCCAGATACCACTTGTTTAGAACAGCTAAGAAGGAGGTAGTTTCTTGTTAGAGAATAAAGATTGAGTTTACTATTTCATGCAAATATGTAAATGGAAAGACTCTACTTTGTTCTTCCTTTAATGGACAATTGATGTGATTTCTCTCTATTATCTGATCATAAATATTGATTTGAATCTGTTATCACTGGAATGTTTGTGAATATTTCTTCTGGGGTTCTCAAGGGTTTAGTATAAGCCCAATTTGTAGCAAGTAGAGTGTATAAGATCCATCACATACCATGCAATTTCAGGGTAAAAAGGTGATAATGGAGAACGTTCCAACTTTAGATATCCAACCTCGTCTTTCAGAGGAGTTCTGGTACTTTTGCCTGAAAAAACTTCCATGTCTTTTCTGTAGAGTTTCTTATGACCCTTATTGCTCTACTGTTGGTGTCTCTAGTAGTGCCGGAATTAAGAACTTGTTTACTGCTGTCATTGGTGGGTGGTGGCTGCAGGTGCCAGCAACAGCAGCAATTGCCACTGGCAGCTCCTGGCTCAGTGCTGGAATGGGTGAAGCATTGAAGTGGTTTGTATATGATGAGTGTGTGTCAACTAGGAACTTTGCAGTAATTCGTTAACCAACATGACAAAAGGTTTGATTCTTTCATTGATCTTCTATAGGCAGAGCTGTCTGCACTAGAGATGGGGTTTGGTGAGCTTTTAAGTGCTCAGTTTGTCAGAGAAAGTTTGCTGTTCACTTAAAGCCATGTGGTAAGATTTATGGTGTCCTCTCTTCCAGTGAGTGTGTTTCATAGGCTTGTCTCTTGAGGAATCTTTGTAGTACAGAAATAAAACTTAGTATAGTGCAGGAGACTTAACGGTTTCATGACCTAATACCTCGATAATAAAATATAGGAAGTAAACAAAAATGTGTTATGGGCACTAGACAGAGTTGCGTATTGGTAGGTTAGAGTACAATTTCCTCAAGAAAGGTTGGCATTATATGTTACTTGGGCACAGAGGGATTTTTTTGATTGGCCAGTTTGTTTTGCCTGTAACAGTAAATCATACAAAGTGGCTTTAGTGGAACTAGAAGTATATCTTCATGGGTGGTTTTAAACAGCCCACTCTACTGGGACATGACGCAGATGCTGTACAAGATGGTTTTGTTTCTCAAGGTATTTGCTTGGGTACGCTGCCACACTAACTTCTGTGGCTTCCAGACATGTTGTTTATGCCTGGATAACCAATAAAATGGGCACAGCAGGTGTGCAGTTACCTTCAGGGACAGTTGCAGTTAAATTTGAAGATCCTGAAGTGTGCTGTGATCTCCACGTGACAGGAGCAGTGAACTAGAAGGGCCAAATGGAAGAAGAGATGTAATGCAAACAATCATAGGGACACTTTCTTAGAAAGCTGCTTGCTTGCTTAATTCTTGAAATTCACTAGTGTATTTTCAGCTACCCGTGAGTTAAAGGTAGACAATTTTCCTGACATCAGTTCGTGCTTATGCAGTGCATGACACTTTAGGCATCTCAAATTAGAGTGCGCGTGTTAAGAATATATGATTCTGGAAGAAGTTCATTAAATGAATTACTCAGTTCCTGTAGACTTAATGTTCAGTGGAGATCATTGCTGGCAAGGTAACTGTTGCTGCAGAGCTCCACAACATACTGGCAGATTTGCATATTGCAGCTCACCTTAGGCACTTGCTTTCATACATGCATCCCCACCTTGATGAGACTGTTTTCCCTGTACTGGTTATTTGGCTTTCCTTAAAATTCTCACTCTAAAGCAGCTTTTTTTCTTTGAAGTTTTCCGAGAAACAGTGTTAATGCATTTTCCAGTTCTCCAGGGTGTCTAGCTTAAAGCTGCAAGATCACGTTAAGGCTTGCTAATCAAGGTCGTGTTTCCATTTCTGTAAGATGGTTTCACACACCATTTTCCCCTTCAGAACTTCGTGTAACTCAGAATTTCCCTGCATTCATCTCATTTCCCTTTAAAGTGAATGTGTTATTTTGCCTTTACCTCCCTTAGTTAATTAGCCACTATGCAGGATCAGAGTGGTATAGTTATATGGGAAGATACCTGTGGTCACCAAGCATATTTTGTATGTGAGGGTACTGTGCCTGCTATTTGAGAAACACTGACCTAATGAAAGAAAACGTGGCTTTCTCCTCTTTGAAAAGCTAAGAAAACTGTATTTAATTATTTGAACTTTTAATTATGGAAAGGTAACTCTAAGTTTGCAAACATTTTTAAAAAATGCATTTACTTCAGGCGTTATTGATGATGGTTTTTCCAAAAGTTAGCCAGCACTTGGTGAGATTATTTTTACAAGAAAGGTTAAAATATGGGTTCCTACATGACATTCTCTTGAGTATTAAGTAACAAGGCCTAGTACTTGTTTTGCTGTCTAGGCTGAAGAACAAGAATATTTGAATATGGGAATTTGGCACTAAATTGTAAATGTTTTCTCCCTCCTCAAGGTGACAGCCTGGAGATTTATTTATCGGTATGTGATTTGTGGATAAGAAAAGAAATTAGTATTGATTTGTTGTATTAATATCTTTCTTGGTTAGGTATAAAGAGGTGTTTTACAACCTTCTTAGTACATTTTATAACAGAAACAGTAATTTATTGACTTAAAAAGAATCTTAGTTTCTATGTAGAAAATAAAGCTTTAAGATTTTTATACAGCAGATTACTGTAAAGTTGGTAATGATATTTTAGGAATCAATTTAACCACTATTTCTTTTGTAAGACCCATCCTGCTGATTTGCTTTAAAGTCCTGCACAGTGACCTCTGTCCTCTGAATCTTCTGTCTCAGCTTTCATCAGGGTCTCCTTGCACTTTCTTGTCACACATGCTCTTTTTGGTTTTTAACAAGTTTTCTGGCCTTCTGTCCCAGCAAAAGGGTTTCCTCCCCTTATTTCCTCTTTCCCCCTTGTACCTCAAGCGCTTCCAGGATCTTCTTTTTCCCTTCAGCCCCTGCATCCATAATCTGCACAAAGATCTCCATGTAGAAGTGTCTCTCCTCACCATTCTTCCCTCCACTCCCTTCCCCCCCCTCCCCTTCTCAGTTCCAGAAGTGCTTTGTTCTTGCTGATGAACTTTGTGTCTCATCAGATATGTACTCCTACCAATACCCAGTGCTGAGATAGACATGGCTTGTATTCTTCTAACTCAGCAGAGCATTGCACGAGGAAGGATAGGAGGAGAGGAGACAGTCTCTACGCCAGCCAGCTGCTTGCTGCTGCATACATAGAGTGCACTTCAGCTTGAGATACAGCCATTGGACATTTCTCTCCTATTTCATCTTCACTGGTCTGAAATCATTGTTAATGTTGCTATAGAAAAGAGAACTTTTGGTGGATAAGAGACAGGGAAGCAAAAAACAGAGTATGATATTCCCCAGGCTTCTTGCACTGCTCCACCCTCTACTGCTGCTTCTTCAGGGAGGACCAGACTCTCCAGTTTGTAAGCTGCTATATTAAGAAACTGTATACTGGAAGATACAGCTTCAGCAACTCTACAGGCTCAGATTTGAAACCACAGAATTGCTTAGTCCTGCTTTGACTGAACTGTAAGTTATTTCCTGCTCCTCTAACCATGTGACAGCTCACTCTGAGCACAGCTAAGATGTGGTCATTCTTTGTAAGTAGACATTTTTTTCCTTTACTCCCCCTCAGTCAGCCAAAGCAAATAGAAACATCACTTGGCTTATGACACTAAATATACACAAAGGCATCCAAATAGGCTCCTCTCTGTAAAACTGTGCTTGATTTTTGTGGTTGACTGAAAAGAGGAAGAAACTATGAACATCCTGTAGTGGTATGTGTTCTGTGCAATACCACAGGCAAAAGCTTCCCCTTGCATTTGCAAAGAAGGAAGCAGTAGTTTCTAATCAATAAAATGCAGGGCCGTTTTTTCTTTATTTGCCCTTAGTCTGTAGTTAAGAGTTTCTTAGGTATGAAATTCATTTTATAACTGGGTGTGCAGAATTCTTAGTGTTTTTTATTTTTAGTAACCTGGCAATTAACAGTTTCAAAAAAATACAGGTTTGGGGCTTAATTTTGTGCAATTTTATATCAACCAGTATTTTTTAGCCAAGTGTTATACTGCACTGTAAGCACTGTTCTCAGTTTGTGTAGCTGGAACTTTACATTCAAAACTATACGAGGTTTTAAAGTGTCATTGCAACAGAAAATGCTGGTTGGACTTGATCTCTAGAACTCGGTAGTGATTCAACAAACCACTTATCTATTTAAAAAAATAATTTATTTTAGTTTTGTCTTTGAGAGATTTATCCATATCATAGTCAGGTGCCAATATTTATATACTTGAGAGACTGTTACTGTGTCTATATCCCTGCACAGAGCATGCCCTTCCTTGCCCTAGTTCAAGTGTGTACAAGATGCAGCACACCTAGTTGCATTATGGTTTTGTTTGATAGGATGAATGGAGATAGATTCGGTGCTAAATGTTTCCCTAGGAGATGTAGATCTTACCTATTCCATGACATGGTTTTCACTTCATCTTTCTATGGTCATTTAGAAGGTCTCTCTTTCAGTGCTTCAGTTCTTCATTGAGACTTTTCCTTAACAGTTTCTTTGAACATCTCTAGCTTTTGCTGCCTGTAAACAACAAATCCTGTCTGTTCCTCTGCCCTCTGTTCTTATTGTTTAGATGAGGGTTGCTTATTGAACAAGCGTTCCTGCTGCTGCTCCAAGCTTCAAACTGTGTAACCAAGGGGTCCATCCCTCACACTGGCCATACCTGTCTGGACCATACCTCTCTGTCCCCAATAACCAGAACTGACAGGCTCAAAATACAAGATATCCACCCAGGGTATATTGAAGCTTAGTGGCAGAAGGATGCATCTTGTCCTTTCACCTCTGGTCTGTCAGCCAGCTGTGCTAACATATTAATGCTAACAAACTTAAGTAGGGCAGTAGCATTAACTCAGGCACTGTTCTGTGACTGTCTATGGTGTTTAATTTGTTGGCACACCTCCTGGCACAGGTTTGGGTAATGCTAGCTAGTACTCGCCCAAATTAATGAGCATGGTTTTGGGAATAGAATGGTGTAAACACAGTTCCTAACAGACAGTATGGGTAGGGCCATCCTTACCCAATTTGTGTTGTGTTGAGAGGAGAGAGAGAGTTCCTCTGTGCAGATGTGCATTCTGCTGTACCACTTGCCATCAGATCCAGAAGGTGCCCGTGGTCATAGTTAGTAATACCTGCGCAACCAGTGAAAGCTACCAGGAGACAAAAGCAACTGTAGTGCTGGGGATGGGGAGACAGAAGTCAGCTATCTGTTGTAGCGTTGTCAGTAGCATGTACATCACAGAATAAGGGTCAGCTCTGCTGCTGTTCTCGTAACTGTCCTTTTTGACATCAAGCCAGAGTCAAAGCTGGTTTTCTTCCCAACAACAAAATAGAATCTTGTCTCTCTGCTCCTAGAAGTTGCTTTTGGAAGCCTGAGAAAATGTAGGTGACTAGAAGTTTCCAGCAGATGAAAGTGTGCCTGTGCATGTAACAACCTACTGCAGTGGACAAATTATCAAGTGCATCTGACATATTATGAATGCAAGCTCATAAGGTTCCTGATCCTCTTCTCCAATTTCAGGAGAAAAAACATTTTGCCTTCTGGTAAGGAGATCCAGCTACCTTGTAGCCGTGCTTCTATAGACCGAATTAGGTACAGCAGGGGTGACCTTAAGGACTGCTGCATTTCACTTACTGTACTTCTTGATTACAGAGCACTGGCCTACCAAGAAGATGAATTCCTGTCTAGAGCTTTCTTTTCTGATGAGTAGTTTGTAAGTAATTTAAGAAAAGTTCTATGCGTCTTCAGAGACTCCAGGGATGTGCTGAAGTCTCTTGGAATCCTCCCTGCAGCTGCATTTTGGAGTGTTTTAGCAGTTTTCTGTCGGTTCAGATGCAATAATTTGTTTCCCACTTGAGCTCCAGAGACAGTTCTAGGGTGTGAAGTAGTGTAATTAATGATAGTTTGATCATCACATACTCTGTCTGTTCTGGTGTCTCACCTTAATCATTGGTTCTGTCTGGGATGTAAAGGTGTGAGCTCAGGAGCCTTTTCAGTTCTGTCTTCTACATACACTAGATCTGTTAGTGTTTAGATGCCTCAGTTTTGTAGACACCTATCTGAAGAGGTTTGTTTGTTTTGGGGGGTGTGTGTGTTTGTTTTTTTATGTTTTTTTTCTTTTCTTCCCTCTAGTGTCCTGTGATCTCCTCTTCCCCCTCAAGCCACATTTTTTTTCCAATGTTTCCAATTATAAGTTTCCAATGTTTCCAATTATAAGTCAGCACTGGCAGGAACTGGACCTGTGGTGATGCTTGGTGCTGTACAAGCAGTTCTCCCACAGCAGGTAGCCTTTGCTTCAGAGCAGAAGGGAGATAACAATCCATCATGGATTTAGAAGCTTTTAGTCTGAGTACTTTTAGTCTTAATTTCAGGATGGTGACTTGCATGTCAATTCTGGCTGCAATAATTGCTCTAGTGATGAAATGACGCAGTGCCAATATCTGTATCACTGAAAATAACTTCTCCAAGGTCGTCGCATACAGACAATGTCACTATGATGCAAGTCTGAATTAGCAAAGTGTGTTACATAGTTGGCTTATTCCAAATAAACAAACCAGCTGTAAATAAGGATGTCTGCCATGCATCATCAAGGCTCTTTTTTTCACTTCAGATGCTTTGGGCACTTCGTTGAAGTGCAGCACGGTGCCCTGGTTTGTGAAAGTAACCTGGTCCTGAAGTGAGGTGACTGACATGTCACTTCTTTGACTCTGGGATTCTTCAGAGGACTGTAGGGTTTGTTGCAGAGCTGAAGCTTTTACGTGGGGATTTAGAGATCTTAGTTCCACATCAGCTAATATAAAACTCTCAAGTTCTGTATCATATTGCATATCACATGGTGGATGGCAGAGGCTGCCTTCTGAAGTACACACTTCTGAAAAACAAATGTTCTATGGGACACTTTTATCAGTGAAGCTGGCTAGCCTTTCAATTTATTCTGTAAATCTGCTTCATCTTCTGTAAATAGTCCATGTGCTCAGGAGTGGATTCTGGGCTACCAAGAAATCAAGATTTTTCTCCCCCAGCCTTCCTCGAGGTCTAGCTGTGTTACTGGCACACCCCCATCACCATCTTCCTGTAAGAAGATCATCAGTGTTTGTACCGCAGTGTTGAAGTTTCTGGCAAACAATTTCATTCCTAAATCTTTTGAGGACCCAGTTTTACAGACTTTAATCTGATGTTCATAAAATTTACCATGCTGAACATCTAGCAACCTGTTAATGCATTGCTATTATGTAGGTCCCACTCCTGTGATAATTTCTTCTAGGAGACTGGAAGAGATACCCTATTTCTATAGTCATATAAAGTCTTTTGAGTAGGGTGTCATTTTTCTTGAACTCTTGTCTTAATCAGGTAATCAGCTTATTTTCTCTAAACTGTATACTCCTGGGACTGATACTGTCGTTCATATACTCAACATTAAGAGCTTTCTGTTTCTATGCTAACAGATTGAGGCTGTTCAGGTGCTTGGAGCAATTTATGTAGTTAGTTGATCACAAAGGAAGGGAATACCCATATAAAAACTGGAAACCCAGTGTCTGCTTTGACAAGGGGTACCTTCTTTCAGTCATCGGGGTTTAAGTTGTGCCAGTGCCTTTATGGAGGAATATCTCTTTTCCAAAGGTGTTACACATCTGAAAAAATTAATCAGTATGCCATTAATAACCTTTTTATTTTCTGTTTAATGGTTACAACCAGTATTAATGAACATTTTTATTCTGTTAGTGTGGTGTAACAATATACCTGCTGTCTTTATACTGTCATAAAAGCACTGCAACTTGTCACTGCATAAGTGGAGGTTTTCAGAAAAGTGACAAACACTTGACCTAACAGTAAGGCTGTTGCCAGTTCTCCTAAGCAGCAAGAACCAGTGACATTGAGCATGTTAGCCTCACTGTGAGCTCCAGAACAGACTCAGGGACTTGCAGAATAGTAGTTCAGAAACTGAAGCATGTAATGCTTCAAATCTAATGCTTGATTAGGGTAATGATACTGGCTGATTGGACTGCCAGTGCAGTACAGATTTATTGTTTTCAGTATTTCATTTTCACTGGGATCAAAAGCAAAGCTATCTTAAGATATTTTTCACTATTATTTTGGCTCAACTAGCTGTATTTCATTCATTCAGACAATACTCACCAAAAAGAGTAAAGGTCAGTTTCAGACCTAATCTTTCTTCTAAATGTTCTTTGAAATAGATATTTTCTGGTCCTAAGACTTCTTAAAATATCTTAAACTACTGTGTTCATGTTAAAATTATATTGTGGATTCTAAACTCTTGTATTGATCTAATAAATACTGATTTTCTTTATTGTAAGCTTTGTTTCCTACACAAGACCTAGTGTTACTTCAGTACTGTTGTAAGTAGAGTGAAATAATTTTTATATTATGTGTAAATTCAGGCTGGTATATACTATTAACTTTTCATGTAGCATATTTGTTATTGCTGCTGAATAATGTTCACAAGTTATGAACAGGAACACAGCAGTACTGGAGAGCTGATTATCTTCATTTTTTTTTGTGGGGATACTTTTGTTCTGACCCATCGAAACATATGAATATTTAAGAATGAGAACAACATCACTGCCTCTGTTCCTCAATTCTGCCTGTAGTTGCTCGTTAGAACTGCTATGTGTAGTACCAGCTCTGCGCTGAAGGAAAAAATAAGTATTGTGTGATTTAAACTGGTGACTGGACATGGACACCGAAGGGTTGAGTGCAGAGGAAAAATACATCCCACTGCCCTCTTTCTATGTTTTTGTTGTATAAATAAACTTTATCATTAACTGTGAGTAGATTCTTTACAGTTTTTGCTGTTCTGGTTATGCCCAGCAGAGTGGGCAACCTCATGATAAGTAACATTCTGGCACCTTAGGGAGATACAGAGGAAGAATTTTGGCTTCAGGGAAGGAGCTTTCTCATTCAGCAGCCCTCTGCATTTATTTTCAAGTAGTGGGTATTAAGTTCAGAAATGAAATTGTCAACTCTATTGTTAATATCTGAGTTTCAAAATTGTTCTTCATCTGAACTTTTTTTTTTTAAGTCCTAGCTTGGCAGAGGTCAGTTGTATCCATTTCTTTTTGCACCTTGAAAATTGAGTATTGCAAACTCAACAATTCCTTTCCTTAAGGTTTTTTTTTCATCAATAAACTACACTCAAATATTACCTTTGTACTATTCATTTAGATAATCCAAGGGGAGGGTGTAACAGAAACAAAAATTGTACAGGGGAGCTTTTCTTACGTAGTAGAAATTGAGGGTTTGTAATACCTGGCCTGAGAATTTAAACACAAATCTTGAGCTGCAGAGCCCATGCTACAGGATATTGTTCAGGGCGAGCTCCTAATGCAGTTTCTAAGAGGCATAAGTAGTAACGCCAAAAGCTAAACTAAAATATCTCTAGCATTTTTTATTAAGTAGCCTTAATCCTTTGTAAAAGAACCTAGATGTATGGGGTGATGATTCTGTGTCAGAACTAGTATAGAGTTCCTAGTTTTCAAAACTACTTTTGTCAGGTGATTATCTAGTTCCTCTGGTACTGCCAATGTCAGATTTTTTTTTTTTTTTTTTTTCCTTTTGGTGCATGGTCTTGTGATTTTCTCAGTCCTTATGTACTAAGATTTCAGGGGGGTTGCTCAGGGGTCAGGGTTATCATGGAAGAGGCCACTGAGAAACGCCAGGTAGGTGGGAAATTACTTTTGTTTCATAAAAATAATTTTCCTTTTGCCATTAAGTTTTGAGTCATGTGCCCTGTGCTCTTTATTCTTCCATCTTAAGAATCAAGTGTTAAATACACTATGTAAAAAGTAAGTGTGATGATGACTTACAAAAGCATTAGTTTCTTACAAAAAATTTACAGCTGTCGTTTGTGTAAAATGGGAGTAGGTGACTTACCTTAAGCCTGAGATTTGCACAGAATTAGCCATGTAAAACCACCATTCTGTGACACTGCTTCCAATACTACAATTTGTTTACACATGGGTGAATCTAAGTGGCTTTTGGCCTCCACAGTGCATTGGCAAATGCAGTGCTTTGGACCTACAAAGAAGCAGCCTGTACAGGCAGTGACAATTTTAACTGTTAGCTGTAATAAATGTCACTTTACTCGAGGCGCATCCCTCATGGTGAAAGAATCTCTCCATTTCCTTATCTAAAACAGTAAAGGGTGACCAGGCTATCGGTTATTAATTAGTGTTCATGCATTGGGGAGAAAACTAACACCAGTGATGGGGAAATTAAGCTGTCTTAACCTTTGCTATTAGCAGAGAAGATAATGTAGACACACCCCCCCACCCCCAAAATAATGGATTTCTGTCTGTGGCAGCATAATACTTTTTTTTTTTTTTTTTTTTTCTTCATCAGTAGTTCTCGAGGCACTTTACAGAGGTAGAGGTCTCTATCTCCATGTTACAGATGAGGAAACTGAGGCATGGGGGAGAAATAAATGCAAACATCACGCAACAGGCTGTTGTCAGAGCTAAATTAAAAATAGCAGTCTCCCAAACATTCAGCTGATGCTTTCACTGTTAGGTACCTCTTCTACTGCGAAAGAGCTTTTAGCGTTGCACCCCTGGAATGAGTTTTGAATATGGGCAGGGATTATATAACTGCTACATCTTCATGATATTTTTTTCCCATAGCATATCTACTTTTTAAGACTTATAACTGGGAATAACTTTATTCATAGCAGACTCAGTTGTTGGTATTAAAAAAATAATCTTATGTACAATTATGAGTTTCCTTATATCTGAATTGAATTATCCTAACTGTTCTGTTCAAACGTGAACTGCTGAAGGAGGAATTAAAACACGTTGAGTTGTGGCACAGTGAAAGTGTGAGGGGGGGTTGCGTCTCTAAGTACCTTTATGTAAGTGGATTGAGTCTGCTTTACGGGACAGGACACAGGTTGTACACACAATTGCGAGACCAGTTGCTGGCTATTATTCAAAGAGGTTTTTCTCTTAAGAGCCTTTTCTCAAATTTGTTAATATTTTGAAGGGGGTTCTTTGTTTCATGTTGGCATGAAGTTAATGTTTTCTTATCAAAGAGTATTTGTTTTCTTTTAAAACAATTTAAGCTGTTTTATTTCAGTGTTCTCTAAGTATCTGAAGTCAAAATTCCTTATTATTTTCTGTCCTCAAGTGTAAAGATGATATGAAAAGTTCACCTAAACCTCACCTCTGCAAAGCAAATACTCATTTTTTTTATTTTTATTTTTTTTAAATCTGGACCTGGGAGTACCAGTAGATGCTAAATAGCATTTTCAGGGGCTCGTTAATGAGTGTTCCAGAGCTGGGATAATTCAGGAATTCCTGAGGCTTATGCTTCACATCCTTTCTTCAATCAATTTAACTGTTGTTCTGAAGACTTTTACTTGTGAATGTGATGATATATATATCATGAAGTGGGCCTAGAAACAACTACAGTGGGTCTAACTCTTAAAAACAAACAAACAAACAAAAAACCCCAACTGTCCTGGTTTCAGCTGGGGGGGGGGGGGCAGGGATTCACCACTCAGGGACTGGCTGGGTGTCGGTTGGCGGGTGGTGAGCAATTGCACTGTGCATCATTTGTATATTCCAATCCTTTCATTATTGCTGTTGTCATTTTATTAGTGTTATCATTATCATTATTAGTTTCTTCTTTTCTGTTCTATTAAACCGTTCTTATCTCAACCCACGGGTTTTGCTTCTTTTCCTGATTTTCTCCCCCATCCCACTGAGTGGGGGGGAGTGAGTGAGCGGCTGCGTGGTGTTTAGTTGCTGGCTGGGGTTAAACCACGACACCAACATAACCCAAAACCAAACAAATCTGGTTTGGTTTTTATGGATGATAAGGGTCTGAATTCTAAAATACTTTCTCAAAGCACTCTCATATGTTCAAAGTGGGTGTGAGGATCTGCTTGTTAAGAACCTGCATTAAATATGGAACTAGGGTGTAGCATCTGGAAAAAAGTTATTGCGTAGAAAATGGAATGGTTGGTGAAGGCTGAAGAAAGAGGACCTTAGTGCATGAAGGCAATGGGTGGCTGGTAGAAGAGAAGAGAATGTTGAGTCAAAGGAGCTGGTTTCCCTTAGAGCTGAATAGGTGGTGGAACAGGACAAAACAGTCGAGCTCCAATTCTGTCCCATGGGTTGCATGAAACTCATGATTCTTACCTTGAATCTGTATGGTTTGAAACACCAATCTGCAATTTCTGTGTATAACCATGAAAGCTAGCTTTGAGAACCAGTTAATCTACATACCTGTACAGTGCTCTATTTGTGTAAGGATCATCCTAGTCTTGGGAGTCTCGATTAATTTAAAATGGCTCAAAATTGAAAGGTAGACTTTAACATTTCATCTAAAAATTCCCTGAGCTTAGAAAAGGAACAGTCTTATATGCCTTGATTCTGAGTGTCTTGGGAGGCTGGGAGTGCAACTGCAAGACAAAATGTCTGTCTTCTGTAGTGAGAATTTTTGCTCCATGGCAGTAGGACAGTGACGAAGCTTCCTGTTGCTCTGGAAGTAACTAAATGTGTAACTTTAACAACAGAACACAAATAACCGCATTTCGTCATGTGTCTGCTGCTTTCTGGCCAGCCAAGATTTCAGCAGCGTTAAGCAGTGAGAGAGATGCAGCTGAGTAAGCTACTAATGATGCTGCGCAGGTAAACAGGAAGTGACAGTGTTCAGCTTGCTCATCACTGAAAACCCCAGGTTGTGTATGTCATCTGGTAAATGATCTGCTGAGCTGAGATAGCATGGAATGTTATAATCTGGAGCGTGCTTGTGGTTATGTCATATCTCTGGAAAGCTGAAGTCTTGCGTGTGTTGTCTGAACTGAGGTTATAGGATTTAAAAATATCTTGATTCTGTGCGTGATAAAAGCATGTCTCTTTTAATTAATCATGTGCTGTTTGATTTGGTTTTATATGCTATGCTATTTACCCACATCTTAATTGTTGGTCTTCTGTGATCCACAGTTGAGCAACAAGTGTTTGAAAAGGAGTTGGCCAGCTTTAGCTGAACTGGGCGGGTTCTGGGAGGTACTGGAAATGTAGATGAACTTGTATCTGAAGACAATCAGAAAAACGTGAGCTGTGTGTAACTGACTGAGGATTAGGAGTGAGGGATCACTTTGCTGGACAACTGCAGACTTAAGTCTGGACAAGCACTTTTATAGTTTAGATTTGTTAAACAGCAGTCCCTTGTTTCATCCCTTTTTTGTTGTAACATCACTTAGCGATCACTGGTACCTTCTCCACATCTGTAAACAATCTTCAGTAAGGGTATTGCAGTTGACTTGTGTGCTGATCAGAACAACGCAGGGAATCTGTTCTTAGGTGTTAACTTTTTTTTTTTTTAAATTGGTTTTGGTCTCCTGATCTCTTAAATGTTTTGGGCTATGTGTTGTGTGGAACTGTCTTTTAACTTAAGTTAAGATCCTCATGTTTCAGAAGTGATAGGAAATACCTGAAGTGGCTTTTTGCTATTTCGGGAGAAACTTCTCTTCCTTCTCCCTTCAAATAAGAAAAAGGCAGCATCTCTTATGCAGTGGCTTTATTTTTAACATAGCCTAACTTTGTGTATAGGTGGGAAAAAATACTAATTTATTAGCCTCTGTGCATAGTGCATTTTTAAATTGGTGGGTCGTCATGGGAAATTAAGAAATGAAAAGCAAGCTTTAAGCTTAAAATTGAACACTGTTGGTGATTGTAGCAAATAATTTCACAAGCGGTAGAACGGGTGAGGCCTCAGTGTCTTCAGTTGAGTAATTTTTCAACTTGCACCAAATAAAGCTTTTCTTATGCGATTGGGTATTTACAAAAGGCTCTCTTAGTCAGTTCTGTCAGATAATGTGAAATCTTGCTTTAGTTTTCCTGTCTGTGGAGCAATCAGTCTGTCTTCTGAAAATAATGTCCTGTAAATGGCATTGAAATTAGAATTGTTTCCAGCTGCTTAACTTGTTGAAATCTGCCAGCAAACTTCTGAACTTTTGTATTTCTTCTTTCTATGGGAAACCAGTTTAAAATCCTGTCTGTAGCATCTGAAGATAACTTTTTTTGCAATACACAACTGTCTTTAAAGATAAGATTATTAGTAATTTGTTAAATATATCTTTAACAGCTATAATAGCTTTAAAGATTGAAGTAATCATGATTTACCCAAATTGCAGATAAAGAAGTATCTAAATCCCCAGTGGATGGACACTGTCACGTTGGACTCATTTGTGAAGATTCTGGAAGCAACCTGGTGTGAAGACATAAGTTATAAGCTAGTTTGAGAGTTGCAAAATCTAATTTACTAAAATCTAATTTTGTAGTCAAAATATCGTGGAGTCCTTGAAAAGTATTTTTATCTACAGAAAAGTGTGTGTACTACTAAGATAGTATCATCACACTCTTTTTGTACAAGATGCCGTAACCATAAATAGCCTGATCCACCGTTCTTAAGGGGAAAAAGGCTAAAAAGAGAGTCAGATGCATCTATTTTACTCTTCTGTTGTCTGGGACCATAATCCCTGTGGTCCTTCAGGTGAAGGTCTCAGCAGGAAGCAAAAGCAGTCTGCCTTTAGTGTCACTAGTTTTTTCTCTTTCCTTGTGCTGTTCCTTCCTATCTCAATCCCTTCCTGTCTGAAACTGCTAAAGTAAGTAATTACAAGTTGACACTTGTGAATACTTATTGAGACCTTTAAAATTTGGTGAAAGTGTTTATTTGTGTTTGTATTTCTTGCTGTTATGCCTGAATTGCACCTAAATCATCATACGAGACATGCTTAAGAGGGTTGGATTACCTACTGTCTGGGGCTAATAAATATTGTAGGATTCTGAACCTAATTAAACTCAAGTTTTCTAAGTTTCTGTGAAAGTGCTAGGAAATACTTTTGTCTACTCTAGCAAATGCCTCTGCTACTTAGAATGTGGAAATTGTTAGGGAGGCATACTTGTGTGTTGTTTATGTGGCCTAATTATTTAGGGATCATCTGAATAGTGGCAGGCTTATTCAGTTCATTTAAAAGCACTATTGGAGGAGATTGCAGTGCATGCCTTCTGTAGGACTGCGTGGTGATGAGAACATTCACCCTGGAAGTGGGTTATCAGCCCTTCCTAGCAGGAAGGGAACACACTGTTCCCACATGGCAGGAGACATCCTCAATGCCAAGAAAATAGCTACATTTTCTCTTAAAACAGGACCACTGTGCAGAAGGGAAATGAAATGGCCAGAAAGAGTGAGCAGAGCTTGGTTGTGTAGGCACTGAAGGCCTTCCCTTGAGAAGGGGAGGAGGTTCCAGTGCCTGGTCCCTGCAGCAGGTTTTGTTTATGTTTCTGTATTAAGAGTGATGAGATAAAATGCATAGCTGTGTTGAGCCGTGCAGAAACATTTTTGGAAGCTCCATATATTTGACACTGAAGATAAGGTAATTGCAGAACAACAGGAAGGTATTATCGCTGTCTAACTCCAATTTTGTTTGCTTTGAATAACATGAATTTATTAAAGTATTGACATTTAAATGTGTAATTGCTTAAACGTAACCTTATTTTTGAGGTTGATTTCAAGAAATATTTCTGCTTGATTGGTCAGTGCTACGTTTTGGGTTTTTTTCTGAAGGGTACTTGTAATCTAGAGAAAGTAATGTCAACAGTGTTCTGTCTAATTGCCTAATTTTCTGTGGATTAGTCTTGATTTCTTATAGAGTTAGCTACCCTGCATTCTCACTTCTGCTTCTTGTCTTTCTCATTCATGAGTCTTAATGAGTTTCCGTATCTTCTTCCATGACTCAGATAATGTTAGGCTATTAGAGATTGCCTTGGTACTGAAGCTTCCTGTCCTTCTTGTGGTCAGGTTTAGAGTTACACCTCACTAAGTGTTTTCCACAGTGAAGTGGTACCTGACGTTAGCATGTCTCTGTTCCTGAACCCTGCTGTCTGAGGAAGACTTACTTCCTCAGCACTCTTTTAATGTCAATGAATAGCAACAGCCCTTTATTCTTGGACAGTCGCCCTAAAAGCAAACTGCGGTCTATCTTCCTGGTCTTATATCAAAGAAGAAATGACTGACCTAGGAGCACCGAGCATCACCTGGTCAGGCTTCAGCGTGTTGTCTTAGCCATAATAAGGATTTCCACCACAGTAGGTCTTAAAAAATGCCTGCCACAGGTACCTTCTCACCAGCTGTAGTATTGATCAGGACAACTTTTCCAGATACCTCCTTTAAGGAAAAGATAATAGAAATATTGATTTCTATTTTTACAGGGTTTGGATTGCACACAACTATTCACCATAGCTTTTTTTCACGGAAATCTTAAAGTAGCTAATTGTGTTCACTGTGTCTTTCAGGCTGAAGGTCTTCAGGCTGACTTTGTGAAGAAGCTACAGGCAATGATTATATCAGCATGTTTTTTTCCAAGAGGTTACTCTGCTTGGAAACAACTGCTACTACTTGCATTCTTACATTACAGAGCAAGGTCTCCCCCCCCACCCCCCCCCCCCCAGTTTTATTTGTAAGATACTTCCAGGGGCTGGGAAGGATAACTAAGAAAAGCAAGCCTGTCATGTGCATTTAAATTACGTACGTATGCAGGGTTCTGCACCTTTATTGGAAAAACCATAACTCTTAAAATTGGAAAAAGATTGAAAGTCACTGCTAGCGTGTCTTCAACAGTACCATCAACATGTAACACATAACAATACTGAACCCTTAGAAGAATAAATTAAACCTAGTTGCATTTTTACAAGCACTAAAATGGGAGTGATTAACCACTGGAACAGGTTCCCCAAAGGTGATTTGCAGCCTTTAAAGTTAACTGGGCAGGACCTTGAGCAGCTTGAACTCTAGGCTTTTAATTACCCTTGCTGTGAGCAGGAGGTTGGACTGGAATACTTAGAGAGGTCACATCCAACCAAAGTCATTTTATGAGTCTTTGATCTTTGCACCACAAGCAGTTGTCAGTTGTATGTGAACACTACAAAAACCATCCCAATGGGTCTTGAAATGCTTTCTGTTCTGGTGTATATGGAGGTGGCTGAACATCCTCTTACAGCCTTAATCTTGCTGCTGCTGTTTGTTGTGACTTTTGGCTCACTGTGTTTTAATGTGTGTAGTTCTCTGTAATTTCTTAGCTTTTCAAAATCCATGTCAACCATAAGCAATCTAGTGTGATGGCTCTTTCTTGTAATGAGATGTGCCACTGTCTGTTGGCTTGCTTTACTGTTCTTGAGAAACACTGAGTTACAGCAAGTCATTAACTTGACAGGCTACTGCAGCACATGTTCACATCAGAAGCTGATCAACGTACACAGCTACCTGCTGCCCAGTTGGAAATTATCAGTGGCTGCTGTGATCACATTCTACAAATGTGCAATGACTAGTTGTGGCTACCTTTTGCAGGCAGAAGGTGTTTTCATGAGCCTTTTGTTGGTACCACATATCCTGCAGTGTTTGTGTCCAAGGGTGAGACCAGCTCTGCCAGTGAGGCAGCCAGCATACAGCTGACAGCACCAGACTTAACTGCTTCATAGCTCATCAGTGTTGAGGGGTGTGACAAGTCCCTGGAGTCAATGGCATGTCCTCCAGCTGGAGGTTGACTGTGGAAAAAATAAAGGGAACTGAGGGAGGGGTTGATTCTCATCTCCATGGCCCATCAGTTTTGGTTGGCTACCTTATTTCTTTCCCCTATGTACCTTTTCCAAATATATAGATACATAAAAAGGACAATGTCCTTGCCAAAACTGTTTAGTAAAGCAGTCGTGCCAACTTCAAAATCCTCCTCCTGAAAATACAGTAATAACTTTCGGTATTAAGTAACAAATCAACTTACCGTAACTCAGAAAAAAATGCACTAATTACGTTGAGTATTTAATGGCAATCCTGTTCAGTTCTGTCTGTAACTTCAGTGGCGTGACCTCTTGTGAAGAAATATTTACATATGGTTTTAAAGAACCCATACTTTTAAGTGCAATGTTTTCTTAAAGAATGCTGTGAGAAACTGAGCTGGGTATATTAACTGTATTCAAAGTAGACAAAGTGAATGCTCATTCAGAAAATGCAGTAGAATACTCAAATTGACATTTGCGTAAGTGTTCTCAGATGCTGCAATTCTGCAATTAAAGTTCAGGGGCTTTTTTTAGTTGAATTTACGTGGCTAGGATTCATAATGAATAGCAGTAGATGAAGTTTATGCTTCATATATTTTCTCAAGTTTTAAATTTTGCTGATAAGTTTGTAAGTTTCCAAAAGCTGTGGATGATTAAATATTTTTGCCACCTGTCTTCCAGAAGCTGAATAGCATAAAGCATGGCACCACTGCTCTGCATGATGAAAATTAACAGTGACTGAAGTAAAAGGAGTTGGATTTTATTGTCTGTCTCCCCCCAAAAATACACCTTATATTTTTTCCTGTATTGTGCTTTTAATAAAAAAAATGATAGTGGTGTAACAGTGGAATTTGTAGCTATATGTTCTAACGTGAAAGCCTCGTTGCAGTTTGTCAACACTAGGAATTCGCACAATGCTAATGAATAAGTTAAAATGTAATTGAACTCTAAGCATGGTAGGCCTCAAAACAACACCTACTTTAGATTCAGTGAAATTGTTCTCTAACTTGTAAATTAAGTTCTACTCATAGGGTATCCAAGTGTACATTACATCTATTACAATTACGCAGAATGAGGACACACTCTTGTGTAATATTCTTCTGTCTACTCATGGGGTAGGTGCTGGTTCAAGGTTTTATATGCAATCATCATCGAGTTACAACAGTTACTGGTTTACCCAGATAATCCAGTTGGTGCTTTTGCTGCTAGATATGATAGGAGGCAATGCATAGGGAGCCCTTTCTTGACACAGATCACTGTCTTCTGTGCCTTGAATTTAAGTTGCATGATTCCTGCCAAGTCCACCCATTTCTGTGGGTAGTCTTGTTGGGGGTAGGTTAGTGGAGCTGGACTGGGTTTGGAGGGTTGAGAAGGCTTCTTGCATGGGCAGTGGCATAGTTGCTGTGGTTATGTGTGATGCCTTTGTTCCGACTGTAGAATGACCCACCTGTGCTCCTCTTTGTTGTCTTGTGTCTACAATTATTATCAGTTTAACAATGAGATGATATTGGAGAAATGAGAGAAAAGGCTGTTAGCAGAAGTGTTGAACAAAACATGGCCATCTGTGCCCCAAATTAAGTCTTTGCCTGTTGCAACATAAAGAGAAAAATGGCATCTCCTATACCTGCAACTTAATGTCAGCTAACTCTTTCATTCTGGTAGTATGGCTAATACAAGGGTCCCTTTTTACTCATCTGACAAGTCCAGTTATGATTAAATTATTCATGTTACTCCTTAGGTTATAGGGAAAGAAGTTTTACTCTACACTTAGTTGTTGAGCATTTGAGGAGGCAACTGCAAAGCTTTCTTTTCATCAATCAGTCATGCTTTTTCTGTAGGTTACCAGAAAGATTAGTAGTCAATCTGACAACTTGTGAAGAGGTGGTTGCAAAGAGGAACAGAATTATATCTTGACTGGCGAAAGTTACATCACAGTTCTTGGGCAAAGGTTATAAAGCTTCTCCAAGGAGTAGCTGTCAGTCTGGCTATATTACTTAGACTCTATTTTAACAAAATCGGAAGGTTTTTTGATAAAAAAAAATCCCCTGAACCTTAGGTTATTCTTTTGGTTATTTTAAAGCAGTTGAAAAGTGTGACATGGGTGATACTGATACTTAGTAGATAACCTTACAATGCAACAGGACATGCCTGCATTCTTAGATGTCAACTGTTTTGGCAAGTAGTTAGTGTTGATGAAGGCAAAGTAAAGCTTGTAGAGTGGGTGGGGAAAACCTAATATGGAGCCAATTGCTCAGACTAGATATGATCCCTCCAGAAGGGGCTAGGAACTATAACAGATAGATGAAAACATCTGCTTAATGTTCCGTAGTGAAAAGGGAAATAAAACTCTTTGGCTTACAGGGAAAGAAACAGAGAACAAAACAGAAAACAATATTATTGTGACCTGTGTTCCAAAGGCTAACGAACTCTCTTCATACAGCATAAGTCTCATCCCCAATCAAAGAAGGATGTAGTAGGACTAGGTAAGATCCATGTGAGAGTGACAAGGCTAATTAAAGCGTAGAACAATATTTTTGTTTCTTGGTACAAGAATGACTTAAAACTAGTATCACTTCCTAAACAGCAGAGAACTTACAGGACAAAGAAGTGTGACGAATATCTATAAAAGCATGTGCAGCATGGAGAGGCAATTATGAAACCATTAACACCATCTCCTAGTGTAAGGACAGGAGGGACAGTCAACTGAAACTAGCAGGTGGCAAACTTTTAGATAAAACTAGCTAACTAGTCACACAGTGCATAAGTGAACTGTGAAATACAGTCCTGCCTAGTGTTGTAATGCCTAGAAGTTCACAAGGGTCTGAAGAGTGATTAGATAAATTCACAAAGGAAAAATCCCACATGTGCTGTAAAACATGTATGCTGGCTCAGGGGAGCTCCAACCTGCCAGTTGCTGGGGGTATACTCCCATAGTGTAATGGAGTACTCCTGTATTCTTACCTAGGCGTCTGGTGCTGTTGGAGAGTAGATCCTGGGCTAGATAGCCTCTGGTTTGTCCCATTATAGAGCCTTTAAGCTTTATGTCCTTATGACTTGGCTGCTAAATATTCCTTAAAGGCTCCAATTTTCATTCCCTCATAGGGCTCTTAAGGTAGGACACTTATATACTAGAAAATATGCTGAGGAACGTTGCCAGTGACTGAAACAATGTGGTGTGGAATAATCGTCATCTCTTATTAAAATCTCTCAATTTGAAAACAGGACAATTTCAAGCTGCCAACTGGGAACGAGCCTAGCTCATGTGAATTCTCAAACCATGCCCAAGAATTTTAGGAGTTTGTTAGTTGGCATAGGCTAAAATCATGCCAGAGACCATTTGAACAATTAAGCAATGTGGACAGTTGCATTCCAGTACCCGGGAGTGTTTCCAGGCACTGTGTAATTTACAGTTCTAGCCTGAGTATTGTATTTCTATGCAGTTTGAAGTGCTGAACAGGAAGAAATTTAGTTGCACAGTAGGGCTTCTCTGTGTGACCACCATAGTTACTGGTATGCCTCTTACAGGCAAAGTCTCTTTGCTGATTTTTATGAGCAAGAACAAAAAGTTCAATTGGGTTCTTAAGTTGTCTAAATCTTGCATAGAAGTGAAAATGTAAAGTGTAGAAGTGATTTGGGGTCATTTGAATTTTACTGTGTTACCACCAGGGAAATCATCAAAGTCGCTGCCTAGAACAAGGAACAAAATTAAGAGATGCTTTGATAAAAGATGAAATGTAGAATTTGTGATTTTTACCTTAAAAGTAATAGCTACCTTTTCTTTTTAGACAATGTCTTCAGCAGTTGTTCAAATATATGCAGCAGATCGCAATGCCATGTGGTCAAAGAAATGCTGTGGTGTAGCTTGCCTTGTAAAGGACAATCCGCAGAGGTCATACTTTATCAGAATATTTGACATTAAGGTAAGCATATTTTTTTGTTTTTCAGACTCTTTAAGCTTGGCTATGTTCGTTCTCCATTTTTAATTGAATGAACGTAGGTTGTTGTAGCTACAAACTCATAGAAATTCTCAAGTAAATGGTTGTGCTTTAAGTGGTGCGATTACAGTGCTTATTAATAGGCAAGTGCAACTTTCTCAGATATTCTAAATTTAAATTATTTCATAGATGTCTGCTTTTATGGACGAAATAAATATCATACAATTTTCTTACAGCTCACAGAAGCTGTCTTCTACAGATCTGATTAGTCAAACTAGTGAAAGTTAGTATACTGTCACTGATACGGATAGCTGTCAAAATTGTAGCGGATGTCGTTACTTTGGATGGTATTAACAAAATAGATGCTGTCTTCTGTATGGGTGGAAACAATCTTTTTGATTAGTGTGTTGATGCATGTGAAAACTGCAGGACAAAGAAGTCGTTTGGGTTTTTTTTTCCCCTCCATAACATATATACATTCATACTGAAGATCTTTGTCTAAGATAGATGATATGATAATATTTCATTCAAGACAGGGGGAACTAAGAAATGATGTGTCCAAGATGTGTTTTCATAACAAAAATGATACTGAGAAGCATAAGTCCTACTGACTTTGCTGAGGCTTTGGAAAGCTTCCCATTATCTCTGCACTCAGGAACAGCTCATTATCTGTCAGCGTTCGGTGCTTGAAGTCTCTCAGATTTGTTCAGGATTGCCAGCTGGCACTTGCATTTGACTTTGTGATTTGGTCACTTGACTATTAGACTTAGTGAGAAACCTGTTCCTTGGGTGCTGAACTATAATGCCATTTAAATATATAAAACTTCTTAAAAAGGTGAGATTTTTGTTCCTTTTAAGTTAACGGTTTTCAAGTCAAACCTGAGATAATAACAGGAGACTGGAAGTCTCCTTTATTGCTATTGCTGTTATCACTGTATTCCTATCACTGGTCACTATTACTGCTCCTAGTATCACTATTGCAGGATTGTAGAACTTGAAGGATGTTTTTTGAAAACATCCAGGAACTTGAACAGAACACAGTGACCTGATGCAATAGTCTTCCACAGCTCTTCTGTGAGTTCCAATATATTTTGATTTTGATTGAGCTCATTTGTTGGGTTAATAGCAAGGTAGATGCTTAACACCATGCAGCCTCTGATTCTTAATAGGTTCTATTGTGAAAGAAGTTAAACTCTGCAATTTGTCTCAGTTTTTCAAAAATTTTTTTTTTTCTTCTTTTCAGGATGGGAAATTATTGTGGGAGCAGGAGCTGTACAATAACTTTGTATATAATAGTCCTAGAGGATATTTTCATACCTTTGCTGGAGATGTAAGTCTCAACGTCTTTGAATACCAATTTTAAAATGCCTTTTATTTGAACAGTAGCTTCTTTCAATATAACTGAGGTTTTTATTTAATTCAGTAAATTATTTATAAAAGTACAATATTACCTGTTTTCCTTGAAGCTTTTTAAGCTTATTTATAAAAGAGGTTTTTTGTATTTCAACTAGAAGAGTTGATCAATAGGACAGAAGCATAAAATGCAGTTCTTTTTCAACTCCCTTTAATGAAATTACGTTTTGGCTTGCAGATGATGTTTGTGAAATATCATATATTCTTAAAGCACAAATTTTCCTCTCCCCCATTTGATTTCAAGCTACAAGATTTTGCTCGAATTTGTTAGCCATGATCCCTAGAAATTTGAATAGTAGACAGATATTCCTAAGATAGAATGTTTCACTAAGACTTGGTTCTAAATTTGCAGTGATGATTTTTTCTGATTATACCTTCAGAAGGTGTAAGAAGACATTTAAGAAAGCCTTTGAAACATTTTCTTAGTCATGGGTGGGGGAATATTAATGTTTTTCAGACATGTCAAGTTGGTCTTAATTTTGCTAATGAAGAAGAAGCTAAACTATTCCGCAAAACAGTAACAGATTTACTTGGACGACGGCAGAGAAAATCTGGTAAATATTCAAATTAATCTTAAATTCAGGCTTGTTTATGTTGTTTCGGGGGGAGCAGGAAGCTACTTCTATGTCTGAAAGCTACTGGAGGCACTACTGCCATATTTATATTTAGAAGTAATTGTGTTATTAAAGAGTGCTTCTTTTCTGTATTGTGCAAAAATAATATTTTTCTGAAATAACTTAACTTGGTGCTCCTTGCTGTAAGTTTCCTTGTAAGCTGAGACTCCAAGGTTGTGCTGTTTGAAAATATAGATCAGGAGGAAGCAAAAATGGTAAGCTGTCAGTGGGAAAACTAGAAATCTTTCTGTAAGCTGTTTTCACATTTGACTAAACCCTCTTTTAGCTCTGGGCTGTTTATAACTGATTTGTTTAAATTCAGCCCAAGTGGGTTGTAACAAAGATTTTACCATCTGGTATGTTCAATAGTTCATGTGAATGAATTTTTGGCATTGATCCAGCGTTTAGTAGAGAAATATCTTTTATTCAAAACTAGTGAAGACATAATGTGCCTATACTGTCCTTAGCAGCACAGGACAGTCTGAAGCACAGCATGCTTTTTTCTAGCTGCAAGATGCCTTAGGAACATGGTCAGTGTTTTAAAGGGAGCTCAGGCTTCCTACAGATTTTGTCTTGGTCCTTTTCCAGGGAGCCCATAAACAACTTGCCTGTCTGACAGCCGTATGTCCGTGAGGAATAAAGTGACATAAAACACAGGCTGGGAACACATGGATGTGCTCAGGCTTGCTGTAAGCCATAGCGCGGACTTGTGTCCAAGCTACAGGATGCATTTTTGTAGTCCGTTCTGGAATTGAATTGCACTAGCAATGCAGTGTAGACTAATGTAAAGGGAGGAAGCCCTCATCTTGGAGTGCCATCCCTGCAAGTGTTCTTGAGAACCTACATGATCTATATGTATTCACTTGGATTTCATTCAGGTATGGTGACTCAGGTGCAGAGCATTTGTTCGAGAACCTTAAATGGCTTCTTTAAGATTCCCTCTGCTCAGAATTAGAGTAAGTTCATAGGGCTTCATGAGAAGAAGTGGGGTCATTAAGAAGTGGCATTAATAATGTTTCTCATACTTGTGTAGAAGTAATCTTGCATCAGCTTGCATAGCTTGAATATTATCAGACATACATTGCAGTTGGACTTGATGATCTTAAAGGTCTTTTCCAACCTAAATGATTCTATGATTCTATCTCCTGTTCTGAAGTTTCACTCTACTATGTGTCTAAAACACAGTGTTAACAGTGCACAGATATGATTTAGGAGGAAATATGTTTGCATAATTGGCCATAGTAAACTTTGTTTGAAAACAGTGGTTCAGTTAAACCTCCTGTTCACAGGACAGAGGTTCACCTCTGTCCTTCCACATAGAGTTTTTCTTCCCAGGAACATGTAAGTTTTTCTTGTTTATTCTTTGAGCTAGTATCTTGGTTTGTGTGCTCAAACTCATGTTGTAGGATGAGCTTACACCATACATTGGCTTTTAACAAACAACTCGCCCTCCTCAAACACTTACAACTTTAAGACTACTTCAATTAAAAAAAATAACCAACAACCAAACAAAACAAGCCCAAAAAACTCCTAAGCTTTTTTTCTTAAGAGCTGCAAAACAAGAATTGAAAACAATCCTGAGATTCCTTAGTCAAGCCACTAGATGGAGTTCTGTATGTCATTGATGCAACTGTATCTAAATGTGCTTCTAAAATAACAGGCTTTGCACTTGCCCAAGTCAAAGCTGATTTACTTATATATATATATATATAAATATATTAAAAATGCTTATATAAAACATTAATTTATACATAGATTTATATATAAATTATATTATATACAAAAGTTGTATATTGTTTATATACAAATTGTACATGTGTATTCTAATGCATCTTAACTTCTCAAACACAGACGTAATAGTCTGGTAATTTTGATGCTTTTCTGTTTTAATGTGTTTTTTACTCCCATGCTTTCCAAAATGTTTCATTTCATAGCAATGAAATGCTATGACATTCATTGAAGCTATGACATGCTTTCAACTGAAATGAGTACTCTATGGGATCACTTAGCAGCCTGTTATACCATTCAGGGCTTGCTAGGAGACTTTTCCAGGAGTCTTATGGAAAGCTTATGTTGTTGGAAGGTAGCAAGAACAGCAGTTCTGGCTCACAAAACTATGTCTTGGTGCTGAGACTAGTACACAAAACATTGTCTCACAGCTGCAAGAAGAGGCAATAGCATTCTGCTCTTCCTCACTTGGCATGAAATGCACTCCATTATACAGACAAATCCTGAGTAAGTGCATCTGGAAGTCCAGAGAGGTGAAAGTTTGGCTCCAAATAGAGAATCTACAAAACCTTTCAAGTGTACAGAATATCTAACAGAGAAGAGAATGAGGGAGAAAGGCAGAGAAAGAATTATCGATGTGTTGTCTAAATCTTTTTAATATCAGGCTGGTTTTCATCTAGCTAAATTCTGATTTATTTTTTTTCTTAAGTCAATTAAGTCCTTAAACTTAGGTTAGGAAGAAATTACTATAATTAGTTATTTTCTCTGGTGGACTTATTTAAATAATCTCTCCATTTACTTCTTAAACGTATCCCAAATAATTCCCCCGTGAAGCAGGGTGAACACACTGTTTCTCCTCTCAGTGCTCGTCAGTGTAGTACATTCTCACTTGGGGTGTTCTTGCATGTAGGTACCATTAGTTTTTATTATCTTGCCTCAGAAATGTTAATGTGTGTACACACACGAGTGTCCTCTCCACATGCTGAGTGCTGAGCACTCAGCCATAAAAGGGCAGCAGAGACATGTAGAACAAAGCCTTGTTCTTAACTGCCTTTCTGAAGTAGGAGGCTTCTTGACCAATTTTTATTGGACAGCTTGTAGCTCATGGGTGGGAGCTCAGTTAGGCCTGTCTGAAGCTGCCTTTTTCCTCCACAAGCTTTTAGCTCCTCATGCCTTTCCTATCGCACTTCATAAGCTTCAAACTGGATACTTAATATGGAGAGCATTCTTTTTTTTTGTGTCTTTGGTCACAGCTTTTGTTTTTGCTGCCTGGGAGACAAGGGCATCTCTGAAGTGCTCAGCTTGCATTGGATTCAAGTCTCAGCAGAGATCGTTGTTGTTTCCAGGAATACTTACTGAAGGGAGCTGTGTTTCTTGGACACAGGCAGCTGGTGAAGTTGATCTCTTTTGGATCTTTGGGCATCTTGCATCTTCAAAAAATGAGAAATATGCCACTCTCCAGTCAGGTCATCTGCACTTCAGAACAGGAGTTCATATTTCCTACTCAGCAGTGGGAACCACAGAAGAACAGCTAGTATCTTTGGGCCACAAATTAATCTTTTATATACCCAGCAAAAATTACAGGAAGTGTTTAAAATGACTTGCTTTGTGTTCCACTATCTTATCTCTTGAACTGTTTCTTCTAATGAAAATTGTAATAGATTCCCATGATTTGGCACAAGGCCGCTTCACACTTCCTGTGAATACCTCCTGCTTTTGCCAGCTTCCCATCCTGTGCCAAATGACTTGCAATCAGTCCTGCACTCTCCTTTGCTGTCTCCGAGTTGTTGGATAAAACTTAATTATGTTCCAAAAGTTGAGTTTGGTGTGTTGGTTTTGGGGGGGGGGGGGGGGGTTGTTGTTTTTTTTTTTTTTTCTTTTTCAGTACAACATGAGTGGTTTCTTAAACTGAATATTCTAGGAAGAGAAAGCACAGTATTTGGGGGGAAAAAAAGCCTTCCCCCCCCCCATCAGATCTGATACCTTTTGCTGAGGCACCCTTGCAGAGGTTCTCTACCTCTGTGCCTAAAACTAACCTGCTGTGAGCTAAGAGGCAACTGTCTGTCTTTAGAAGGCTTGCTCAGCAAAGGTTGATCCTCAAGGGGTTTTGGTCACCTTCCTCTGAAGGTTTGATGACCTTGACAGCTTCTTTATTCCTACCTGAAGATCAGCTGACTAATATGAGGCTGACTTGCCTTGCACACTTAGGATTGTAGATTTTTTTTTTAAATATTGCTAGGACAAGGTCGACACCATCTGTAGAGGCATCTTCTCTCTTCCCCTTATGTTTGTGTCTGGAGAAAATGTAATAGGTTAGCAGTTTTTCTGGGACTTGCTGAAAAGTGATATGTCTGTTACACATTCTTAAAACAGAAGTCTTGGGAGCCCCTGTTAGATTTCAGATACTCCAGATCTGAAAGGGAGGGATGTTTTTAGGTTTGGTGAGATGACAAACTGCTTGCCCATATGGGTACCGCTAAATCCAAAATTCTTAAGAGTGTGTGTGTGTGTAGGTATACAAATAGTGTAGCTGTGTACTGGGGGTTTTGAAGGACGATTGCAGGGTAGGTAAATGTTATTTGTGGTGGATAGGAATTAATAGTAAGTGAGGGAAACCACCTTTAAAGGAGAATTTACTATTATAGGCTGAGAATACTGAGGTGTGAAATGTTTACAACTACATTTTAAATCATCAAGCCAAATTCTTTATGGTTTGTGAAACAGTTTAGCTTTGTGAATAGAATATGAGATTACTACTAAGGAGATTCTGGTTCTGTCCCATATCGTTCATTTACCTGTTGGATAACATAGATGAAGTGTCTTGCCCCTGTGTCCTATTTTCTTTGTATAAAACCAAAAATAATTATTATACATTTTAAGTTCTGCGAGAGAACAATACTGTATAAAAGTGCTAATTATATTTCAAATAAAACTGAAAGAACAGCCTCATTCACTGGAAATCAGAAAGCATAATGCTTCAAAAATCTTTCTGTACCAAAACAGCTGCTTTTTGAATATTTCACCTTACTTTGGAGTCAAAATGTCTGAAACCAACTCAGTAGCTATTTCTTTATGCTCCCACTTGGTTTGCTCACTTGAAATCAGTGCTTATTATCCAAGATTGGGGTTTTATTGTTCTGTAATGCTTTGTTTCAACTGCACAACAAGTAGGCTTTAAGGATATTAATAAATTCTTAAGTTTGGTTCAAGGTCATTGAAAGCTTCACTAGAAACTAAAATTTAGAATTAATTTTTCCTGTGATACCTATGAATAAATAGCTCTTTTTCTTTTTCAACAGAAAAAAGACGAGACCCACCAAATGGTAAGCTTTTTGCATGAATCACTGCCTTTTATTTTTTCCTACTGCTGTCATTTACTGTGTATGTATACCTTTGTTTTGGACTTATTCAGGATACGTATGTGGTGGCAAAAGCAGTAAACTCTTATTCTGGAGGTTGGTATACTTATTTTGTTTCTGTTCTTTGGTATTTGTTTAGTTGTAGCCTGAATGATTTGTGGCTTAGCTGGCATTTATAAAGAATGTTTTTGGAGGAGCATGTTTTGTTGCAAATAGGACAGAAGCCCTTCAGCTTAAACTGAGAAGAAAACTTTGTACCTTGCATTTGCTGCTTGATCTTCAGAATATGCATATATAGATAGGATCACTATACAGAACCTTGCTGAAATTAAAAGTTAGCCTATTTGTCTACAGGCAGGCATAATGATGACAGATTTCCTAAAACATCCATAAAATTTCAATTTCGGTGTATCTGGCTAACTGTGTAACGTAGTGTTTTGGTCGTATGTTTGTCAATATTAAACTTATGTTTGCATGAAGAAGGATTATTTGAATCTGCCTCTCGGGAATACATCTCACTGGCATGAAGATACATGTTCCTCAGGAGATCCTCTCATTAAATTGATGGAAGGAGTCAAAACTATGTTTCAATTTGGTCCAAAAATTTTTTACCATCTATTCTAAAATCAAGTGAAAAATGCACATCAAAGAATATCAAGTTTGGAGTCTTTGTAGTTCTGAATTCACACTGAAGTTAAAAAGTGATTTCTCCTGTGATATTTCTGTTGGTGATCCAGATCATAGGTCATATCACTGTATTTGTTAGTTTGCTGATTGAGCAAGGGTGTAGTCAACTGATCATCTGAGGTCCCCTTATGGCCTGAGGAGGTAGTCTTAAATCTGTACTGAACAGGACATCCAAGTGTCTCGGTAGCTTACCAAAATAGATAATCCTTAACTAATCCTGAATTATGGGAGTTACTGATGTCTTTTATATCCAAATAAAGCCTCTCTCATGTGGCATACTTCTCAAAAAATTACTCTTCCTTTTTCATAAATGTTAAGTTTTGAGGAAGTTCAGGCAATCATCAGTGTAGGCCAGGCATTTTGAGTATTGATTCCTTCAACTGGGACTGGGTTGTTTAGTTTTCAAACAATCATAGTAATACCATCCATGATCATGTTACCAGCTTTTCTGAGCTTTCAGAAGATTTTAACTGTTCTGCCTCTTGAGTGACATTTGCTTCTGCTCACCTAAGCAGCGCATCCCTGATAGCAATGTCCGCAGAGCAGTTGGGAATTAAAACAGTGGTGACTGTGTAGTGCCACCTACCACAAAAAAATTTAGCCTTTGTCTCTACTGTAAATGTTACCAACAGTAACACAAACAATTTGTTTGTCTAGTTCACTATCTGTGGAATAAGATTTAAGAGAACTAACTCTGCAAAAACTTTTGTGCTTAAAATACTCTCATAATTAATCCTGTAATACCTCAGGCAACAACATTTTTTTGAGAAAAATACTGCATACTAAACTTGTGTTCATTGATCCTATGCCTTTATGTTGAATATTCTGTGGAATACATAGCTTTGCCCAATGTTTTAGGTTTATAATCACTAGTCAAAGCTCTGAGCATCTCTGCTTTTTTAGTAAACTGTTTCACTGGGAGTCCATGTACTCTTTCATGACCTGTCTGTCTACCTTTTCTGATTCTGTCAAATTCTGTAATGCCTGGCTTCTCTGCTGGCAAAAAGTTAGGTGTGTTCATGCCCTCTGTAGTTACAGGTGAGACATACTCAGGGCATGGGTTATAGCCTCTGCATTTCAGCATTTGGAACTCAGACCAGAGCAGATACATACTATCAGCAGGTAACTGGGAAAAAACTGTTGTAATATCAGCTGGTTTTTGTTTTACTCTCCATATGCAGTGAAAGTCGATTGGGGAAAAAAAAAAGGAACACCTGGCTTTTTTTGTACTGAGTATCAATGCATAATTATCTTTAAAACTGAAAAACAAGAACGGTCACACTTCTGTACTCACATGATCCATGCTTGAAATACTGTGGGGAATTTTGTTTTAGTGGGGCTTGTTTGTCTGGATTTTCTGCATATATTGAAGCTGCATGGAAAAAGCATTCCGTCTTTTCATATGACGTTTTCAATGGTACAGATTAAAGTTGTTGTTGTTTTTTTATTTTTTTTTTTTTGTAGAATTGCAGGATTAAAATCAAATTGGCATTAACAGTTATGTAAAATGTATTAGTCTGTAATTTCCTGGGATTTATGTTCTACTCATTTTAATAGCTAGGTCTCTTTATGCAAATAAAGAAGAGTTATTGTAGTTGAACTGACCTCTTGGTGAAGTTCTGGATGAAACAAGGATTTGTCAGAGAATTAGGTTTTGAGGAAATCTTTAAGAGCCATGTGGCAGAATTTTGCTTCAGCTGTTAACTAGTACAGTTTGCATTTATTGTAGCACTGTCTGTAGTCTGGGACAGATGCCTAGAGAGGTTCTAAATAGAACACAGAGAATTTCATAGAATTAACATTTCAAAATGTTCTGTACTACATTTTCTGGAGCCCCTTCTGGAGATGTTGCAGATCTTGATAACAGTGGATGCTTAAGGCCACTGTACTGTCAGGTGCTTCCTAATGATGAGCTCTATATGCCTCTGTCATCTTCATTTATTGAGCTATCTACACCTGATGGGGAAGGTGCATGTCTTATGATGGGGAAAATTTTACTGGATATAAATATGGCAGTTCTAGAAGAGTACAATTCTTTCCAAGGTTCTTTCATTCCTCGTGGACATCTAAGGTCTAAACCTGACGGTAAGAAAAATTTTCATCTTTTAAGAGTTTACTGTGATCTCTTGTATGAATATTATTAGTATGAAGGAATCAGGCTATCAATCCTTAATTTGAGCTCAGCTGAATAAAACTTCAATTTGCAAATGGCTGCTGCTTTACATGGCTAAAACCATGTATGGTTAGTTCAGGATTTTACATGCAAAAAGGTGCATTTTCAAGGACTGTTAGGAATTGTGAAAAGAATATCATGATCTTCCTAGCATTGCAAAGGTATGTGTTTCTTTTTGAACATCAGTACAGCTGTTGAAACTACAAATATCAATATAATAGGTGAAAATAGAGACAATATAATAGAGATAATATAATAGATGATTAAAGTGAAAATGAACTCCTACAGTGGTTTTGGTTTTGTATCTAATAAAATTAAGACTGTAATTTTCAATTCATCCTGAAGATTTTACTTAACTCCACTTGTTATGTTTTGGGTTGATAGTATTTGATGATTAGTGAATTTACTGCTAACTTTAAGTGGAACTTTAACAATGCAAGTTGTTTTGCATAGTTGTATGTGGTCAGTTTGTGCTTTGGTATTCTCAAAGGACAGTTGTCTAGGTCATAACATCTCTAGATCAAAGCATTTCTGCTTAGCAGAAAACACTTTAGAAACTCTCCTTCCTGCAGCTTCAATGCAATTTTAAATCTTGTCATTTAAGACTCTTACAGGAACATAGGAGTTGTCATATGTTTTTAGATAAGTTTTGTCTAGCCCAGTGTTGTGTTTCTGTTCTTGTTTCTTGTTCTGGCCAGTACTAGGTGCTTCCCACTGAGGTGCTAAACTAAGGATGTCAGCTGTGTTATCCATTGTATTGTCTGCTTCTCCTTTCTGATTTGGACTTTGGACTGTGAAACCTAAGGCTTGTTGGTCCTTTCAGAATGCTTAGAGAGCTTTGAATTATCCATACAAAATGCAGTTATAAAAAATAGTGTCAAGATAAGGTTCAGATTTATCAAAGTCTAATTAGACTTTTTTTATCATCTGCCCAGTAAGACTGTATGCATGAGTCTTATTTTAATTGATTTGCTAGCCATTGGGTAGTAACTCATAGGCAAGTAGAGGATGTTTTCAAACTATTTCTGGCCAAACTGGTCTTAAATTGACTGCTTAATCTTATTCTTCCAAAACTGAAATTACTTGTCTGTTTTGTAGTTTTTTTAAAAATATGTGTATGTGTATATACATATGTGTGTGTGTATATATATATATATATATAAAATGCACAAATTGCCTCTTCGTATTTAAATACTACTATCGCTTGCTTATGTCAAAGCTAAAAAATCTGCATGGAAAACATGCTAGGTATTTTTGTTTGTTAGTATTACATGAGTAACATAGTACTAAAATGCTAAAATTGGTAGTAGTATAATTCAGATGCATTTTAAGTAACTAGAGTAATAATTCAGAATTGTTTATAATGAAGAACGAGGTTTGAGAACATAATTCATAATTTGAGTGTTTAATTTGTATTTCTGGTGCTGTTTTTACTGTCATTACTCTTCAAGCTCTGTTTCTTATCTGGGACTTCAATTATTTTGCAAACCTGTTAAAGAGTAAGACATAAGAAATCCTGAATAGTTCTGTAGATGTTGTCCTATATTTGAAGACAATAGTGTGTCCAGAGCGGCCTTCTGAAGTTCTTGTGATGTTCAGGTTCTGTGTGCAGTGGCAGAAAGCATTCCCACTTGGGGCTTATTAAGTAAAGGTTCCCTCTCCTTTAAGATCGGTTTACTGTGCTGCAAAGGTAATGGTGTGCTGGGTGTTACTGTTTATGGCACTCACTTCTTTGATCTTGTCTAGCATTGTAGCTATGCTGTACTTTAATGTGCCTCATTCCATGTGTTCTGTGCACATGAAAACTCTTTAGTTTAAAAAGGCTTTCTTTGCCAAATTTGCAAAAAAACAAATTCTAGTTTAGAAAATTTTTCTGCCATTGCTCTGCTCTAGCAGCTTTTTTTTTTTTCCTTCCTTTGGCAAATAACTTAGTCTATGTGTCTCACATCCAGAACCCAGCCGGACGCATGTGGCATGTAGAGCTATGGCTACAGTGCAAGTATTTTACCACTCAAAAGTTTGTGGGTTAAATATGGCTATGTTGAAACACAAAAGTAGAAATCCTGTACCTTACCTTCACAGGCCCAAATCTACCAATGGCAACTGTTGATATCAAAAACCCAGAAATTACAACAAACAGATTTTATACTCCACAAGTCAATAATATTTCATATACCAAAGAAAAGAAGAAAGGAAAAACTAAAAAGAGAAGATTGACAAAGGCAGATATTGGAACGCCATCTAATTTCCAGTAAGGACTTTTTTTAATCTGGGTTTGGGTTTTGGTGGGTGGATTTTTTTTATTGGGTTGGGGGGCGGGGTTTGTGTCAATTAGACTTGCACATGCTCAAGACTTGAATGTGTGACTGTTGTGTGTAACCTGAACTACAGTGAATGCTAGCTGGAATGCTGCAGGGTTTAAAAGGAAGTTAGCTTATACACAGGTGAGGAGCTTACTGCAGCTGTAAATAAAAAGTAACTTGCTATCCTAAAAGAGCTTAGAAAACAGCTTAGTTGCATAGAGATGCCTTATTGAAGTAGTCAGCTCAGTGCAGACTCATATTCAGCCTCAATGGTCAACTCTTAACACTATTATTCTCACAGCTGTGCCTGCTTAGCAGTGCTTTGTCATGCAAAATACACATGCGGGTCCTGACTTGTCATAACAGCAGAAATGACATAGCCATATTTTTATCTCTGGCTTTCTGTTTACAAACTTACTTATTCTGATATGTCAGCTAGTACCCATATCTTGTGATGAAAGTACAGTGTGCATGTATACACCTCTTAGGAATGGGTTAGGTTTTTTCTAATACTGTTTCTTAAGTATCTTCAATCTCTTAGGATAGTTATGATGTATCATTTTAAGCTTCACTTTCATGAAACTTGGTTTTGGTCACGTTACTGAATTTAACTATTGTTTTCCTGAACTATAATTTGGTATTTGGGTAGATTTAGCTTGGATGTAAGGAGGAAGTTCTTCACTGTGAGGGTGATGAGACACTGAAACAGGTTGCCCAGAGAAGTTGTGGATGTCCCCCCATCTCTAGAAGTGTTCAGGGCCGGGTTGGATGGGGCTTTGAGCAACCTGGTCTAGTGGAAGGTGTCCCTGCCCATGGCAGGGGGCTTGGAACTAGATGATCTTTAAGGTCCCTTCCAACCCAAACCATTCTACAATTCTATGATTTTAATCTTCTGCCTTTAAAAATAAGTGTACTTTATTTGCTAAAGCAACGGGAATTTAAAGAGCTTGAATTAGTTACAGGAAATGTTAATTTCTATGAAGTATTAGAAAACCAGTGTGAGGTTTACATGCCAAGTGAATGTCTTGTTCTTTTGAACCATTATTTTGCATCACTTCCACTGATGTACTTTCCCAGAATAAAACTCCATAAAAGTAATGCTGGTATTAGCAGTTAAAGTAATGCTACTGCACAGTGTTTTGAAGGAGTGCTCTGTAGAATGGGATAGCAGACAGAAAGTAAAAGGAGAGATGGGCTAAAATGCTTCCTTAGCCATACTGTGCTTAGACGAATCGGACATCAGCCACGTTCTTTCTCATCTGAATATCAGTGAAGTGCTGCATCTATTGGTGTCACTTAAACTGTAAAATGCAGAAAAGAAGGAAGAGTGAAATGAAGAAAATTGAAGTGTGATTGGTAGCTGGTCACTGTTGAAGCTCTACTGATGGAGATTTCAGCATACACTGACAAAATTGCAAATAATGATCTGCATTAATGTGTCTTACCTCTGATCTGAATTTGTGGAAGGGGCTGTGCAGCAGGATAGATATAAAATGAATTTGAAACTTAGTTTATAATGTCTACCAGGTTCTGACCTAGAAAAGCTGAGAATAAGATGATTAAATACTTAATGAAGTTCAAACAGAAGATACGTTCTAGTGTCATTAAATGTAACATTAAATTGTAAGTGGTGAACCTTTGCAAAAGAAGATGGAAAGTCTATTTTGTTCAGCTTAAGGTCTAGTTAAGTTTCCTGTAGAGTGCGGCCATGTGTCATCTTACTATGTAAGATACTTTAACTGCTCGTTTTGTACAAACATAAGAGAACTGGTGTTTGGTATTGTTAGGCAAATATGCCAGTAGGATAACTTGTATATAACTTGAGCTGTGATACTGCTGAAGACCAACATTGTTACTGTTTGTTTATGCCAGATCAAAGTTGCAATCAGTAGATAAAACTTTTAAATGCCTTCTGTTAGACAGATGTGGACTTAGTGTTCTGAGCAAAACAAAAATCAAACTCTACTTAACATTAGTATAGCTTACTGCTGTATACATTCTTTTAAGTAACATAAGAGTTGCAGTTACCTGGTAATTATGCATTTTCATTGAAAAGACCTCTGAAAACAAATATGTTACAGTTAGTGTGTACAGGTAACTTACTTTACTCCAAGGGATGAAAAATAAATGAGAAATAATGCTAACACTACTCCATATAAACTTTAATATCAATTAAGTGCACTAAGCTCCGAGTTGTATGCTCACAACCTCTTAAAAGAGCATCCTGAGTTGCACAGATATGCAGAAATGTGGGTAAGATTGTATTGGCTGGTAAATTTCTATCAATTTACATATGCCAGTTAATACATTACAATCGGATATGAGACTATGTATTAGGAAATGCATGTCTAATTTATGTGAAGCAAGCTGTAGCTTAACATCCAGAATTCTGTAATCAATAAATCATTCCATATTTTGGTAGTGAAAGGCATTTAAATATTTAGGCAAAACGGGCATTTCCTTTTTTGCCTTTTCTGTAGCATAATGTTATTTTAAACCAGATCTTTTACTTTTCTTCTTGCCCCTCAAACTAAGTAGTTGACTAATCATAGTTACACCAAAACCAAAATTGATCATTGAGCTTCAGTATTCTCATTAAGAAAACTTGTGCTGTTGGTGGTACTGACAGACCCAAGCAAGAATACAAGGTCTATTGTGCTAGGCACTGTATAAGGACAGTGAAACAGTCCTTGTAATTTGACAAGCTTAGGCTAAACTGTGTCAGATACTAACAGCTCACCTGATATTTTTAAAACCCTGAGTAGGACTTCCTGAAGACTCTGAGTTTCTAGAACTGTCCATTGGCAAAAAGAAATCCAAAACGTGGAGTGCTTGTAACTTTATGGTTCTGTCTTCTACAGCCAGCAGCAGTTGGATGAAGTAGCTTGGAGGGGCACAAACTCTTCTGCCTTTTCGGCTGATTATAGTATCACATACAGTAATACTTTAGTAGCCACGTGAAATGGCTACTAGAAGCTTAGGAAGTTGGCAACTGAAAACAGTCCTGACTTTTGTTTGAAGAAGTGAATGGGAGAAGCGTGATGAGAGGACAAACGGTGATGAGGGGGAGGAGGAGATTTTCCAGCTACATGATGCTGAAGACTTTGGCAGTAGCTTGAAGTCCAGTTACTATATAAAGGCTAAACTCCTCCCTTGATCTCTGTGCAGTCCTTCCATCACCATCCATGTGCACCACAGGGTGGCATGGAGCCTTTATGTTTTGCCACAGACCATAACCTAAGGGGGGAAATTACTTCCCCTCTTGGTCTTTCTGACGCAAGACAAAAAGTGGGAGTAAAGAAAGTTTTACTATTCTGTTCTTAAGTGGGGTGCTGAGGAGTAAGAATTGCTTAATATCTTAAAGAGAGTGGAGGTAGAAGCTGGTAGTAATCTCCAGTTATCTTGGTGTCCTGTTGCTTTAGTTAACAAGGTCCTTTTTATGCTAATTAAATGGACTTTTTTGCTTTTTTAGACACATTGGACATGTTGGTTGGGATCCAAACACAGGTTTTGATGTAAGTAATTTAGTAAGTTATTCAAGACACTGAATGGTTAAAAGCTTTTGAGGCTTTTTCATGTAAGTTATGAAGATTGGCATTAAATAAAAAGTTCACTGTACATCAAAATAGCTCTAAATTGTGATTTTTATAATACGATGCAAACATAGATGTTGGAGTAGAAGGGAATAGGAGGGATCCGGGATTGAGGGGAAAAGATGCAAAACTTTGTACTTACCTCTCCTGAAATAGTCCTTTCTGACTGAAAACTCAACCCAGAGACACGTACTTGGCTTTGCTATTCCTTTTACCTACATGGTTTGTGGGTTTTTTTCCAATACAAATGATATTTTTAAAAATTCTTCTGTTTCAGGCTACTTAAAACTAACGTATCTGACTTGCAGGTGAACAACTTAGACCCAGAACTGAAAAACCTGTTTGATCTGTGTGGAATTTCAGAGGCTCAACTAAAAGACAAAGAAACTTCAAAGGTCATATATGATTTCATTGAAAAAACAGGAGGTGTGGAAGCTGTTAAAAATGAACTGCGCAGACAAGGTGGGATTTGTTTTATTTCCATGTAAAAATTAGCAGGGCATTTTTTGCCTTAAGGATTAGAGTAGAAGCTGTTGATGATGAACAATTTTTGATTCTCTTCTCTGGACTTCATGTCAATGCAGTTGCACTGGATTTCATAATGTTTCTGTACACCATACACTATGTAAAAATGTTCATGCATGACCTGTGAGAGAACTTGTTCCATAAAAGAATAAGGATCTTATCTATGTCAGTTAAGTACTTTCCAGTAACACTTAGTCTGACTGCAAAGTTATGCAGTATGTTCGATACAGGTTTTTCAGACTATGTTGCTTATTTACTTATAATCTTAATCTTACAGATAATTAAGATCTTATAAGCTATATTGCTGTTGTCAGTTATGGTAGTAGTACATGGCTGGCTGACGGGTGTACATATGGTGCCCATTTACCCTGGCAGCACTGTGTAATGAGCCTTGCAGCAGCTAGAGACCTGCAAATTTTATATGAATTTTTTTAAGGGGTTTTTTTTTTTCTATTTTAAAGTAAAAAGTGCTAGTTTTGAGCAGGCTTCTGCCGCAAGAAAATTCTCAAATAAGCTATTTCCTGCCTAACATGTAAATGTGGTCTCAGCTGATGCATTATCTAGTGGAACATAACAAGTCAGTCTGAAAATTACACTGTCAATGTCAAACTTTCAAAAATTTGCCTAGAACTTCTCAAGAGAAACAGGATATAAATGCCATTGAAATTATAGCAGTTTGAAACTAGTGAATAAATTGTTCAAGTGACTGAAGAGATACACATTCAGGGTGCAATGACTTGTTACATTTATTTCTTAGGTCCCCCGCGGTGGAGCGGTATGTATTTGAGCTGGCATCTAAGCATATGCTTCAAAGTATTCATGCTGCTGTGTGATTTCTTTCCTAGACAAGAAACCTTAGTCCACATTTGTTTGACTGCAATACTAAAAATTATAGTCAAACTTCTTAGTTAAATTGCAAACAAAATTTCAGTTACGATTTTTTTCTCAGTAAGAAATCTGTCAGTTTCGTTATATAATCTTAACTCTGTTTAAATGTTTACGGAGTTGTTGATCCCAGACTGCTGACCATAAAATTGGATTGAGAAGACTTGCATTGGAGTCTTATGACTAGTTTAAAATACTTTAAAAATACCTATTTTTCTATTATGTATGTGTTAACTTCACGTTACGGCCACTTGCATGTATGCAATTGAAAGAAAAGCTGCCTCATCTTTGACATGCATGATAATAATCTACCTCTGTGCTTTTTGATAGAGGTAGATAAAATATTCCAGTGGGTTTATCCACAATTATGTTACTTGATGTGTAGACTTTACTGCTGTTTGAAGTGTTCTTTCTCAACTGAAACACATTTTTCTGTGTTTATTGCAAGAATTTCTGTGCTTACATATTCACCCTGCTAGGATGCTGACTAGAGAGTTGCAGACACATCGTTCTGCTCAGACAGAAGTTACTTTGCTGTTTTTCCTGCCCTTTCCCTAGTTTTGGTACTGTTGGTTGTTTTTTTTAGTGACAATGCCATCATTAGATTTAAAAAACTTTTTTTGTTAATAGTGATGTACAGATGAATGTGCATTTATAAAAAACTAAATTGTTTTCTTGCTTTTGCTTGTACCATCTGTTTGGGGGAGAAGGGAGAGAGGATGAGGTAATGGTGCTCCCTCCTTGCTCCTCCTCCTGCCTCATTTCACTTCGATTGAGTTGCTGGCTGGGGTTAAACCATGACACCTTATAAAAGCTCCTGAACTCTGTTTCCACAGATTGGATGTGGCTTATCTCTCTAGATATGATGCAGATAAACCTCTTCCCCACAAGAAAACTTAAACCTTGTGTTCAAAATGCACAGACACTACAGAGTTTGGACCATGACCATGTTGTGTATCTTTCTAGTAATACAGAAAAACTGTCTGTAGTGCTTTCTGTGTAAGTTATATTTGAAAATACTGGCCTCCAATGGCCGAAAAGAAAACTACAGTCATGTCAGCGAAAAAGTGGTGGGATTTTTTTAAATCAGGAGTGTTGGCAGTATATCTCTTGGAAAATACATGAAGTTTGAGAGGAGATTCTCCCCATGTTGTTCTTTTGAAGGGATGGAAAAAACCAGCAGTTTGTGGAAATTAAGAACGTAACACGCAATTTTAGGAGGGATATGTTTCTCTAAGATGAGCAGGGAAGGAGGCACTGAGGCACTAGTGTCTCCTACTTCCTCCAAATCCCTTTTTTAGGGATATGCCCTCTGTATTCTAGTGCAGACAGCCTGCTTTCTCAGCATGTAACAGGAAGGACATAATCGAAGAGGTAAAGAAGTATCTTCTTGAGTGTAATACCTTTTTTGTTATCAAAGCATATGAAATCAAATGTGAATTTTCTTAGTTGTATGACGGCGCCTGGATCGTTAAGTAGTTATGTGCAACAACCACGCAACCTAAAGTACCATAAGCCATTAGATGCTTAATGGAAGTGGAAATGAAACGGTGCTATTTAAAATGCCATTAGCAGATCAAGTACACTTCAAGGCCACTTCATATAGAAATGATCCTGTCTGTTGAGGTAGCCCTGAAGTTGTTTCCTTTCTACGGTCCCGGCCATAAAGATGCTGTTGGAACTAATTTTTAGTAAAAGGGATTAAGAGTCACTTTATGTTGCATCATAATGCATTAGTAGGGTTTTTTTGTTACTAGAAGATGTTACTTCAAAAAAATATTTGCCTCTAATTCCCTAAATAATGGATAGTTTATAAAGTGGAAATTCTGTGTTTCACTTTAAGTGTATTTTCTAAAACCTCTTTCTCTTGCCTTCTGCCCTAGCTCAACAAAGTTTTAGAGGATTCTTTTGAAATTTTTTCTGCATTTTGTCATGAGAAATTGAAACACTGACTTAAAATACACTCAGATTATGAAGAAAATTACTACCATAGGACCAAACCAGAATTAATGACCAAGATTGTTTTGCGACTTCAATAGTCTTTTAATGTACTGCACCTGCTTCTTGCAGTGTTGATTCTTTTACAAAATACACCACAGACGTAGGGGCTATATTCGACTTGGTTTGCATTCCTATAAGCATAGCTTACGTTCAGCTGCAGTCAGCTTCATCCAGAATTGGTAGAATTTGCACAGGCACAGAGATCCTTGCAAAAGGCAAGGCGAAGCCTTTTTCCTCTTTCTGCTAGTCTCTGAAAGACTTGCGGGTATTGAGTAGCAAGTAATTGTAAATTGGTTTGTTTCGTTTCAGCTCCACCTCCACCCCCACCGTGCAGAGGAGGACCCCCACCACCGCCACCACCGCCTCCCCATAGCGCGGGCCCTCCTCCCCCCCCTGCTAGGGGCCGAGGGGCACCACCGCCACCTCCTTCCAGAGCGCCCACGGCGGCACCTCCACCCCCGCCGCCATCTCGACCTGGTGCAGCAGTGCCCCCGCCTCCTCCGAACAGGATGTATCCTCCGCCGCCGCCAGTGCATTCCTCATCCGCACCCTCCGGCCCTCCTCCTCCTCCACCACCACCCACAAGTGGGTCATCTGTTCCTCCACCACCTCCTCCTCCTCCACCCCCTCCTGGTCCACCTCCGCCACCAGGCCTTCCTTCAGAGGCTGACCACCAGCTTCCAGTTCCTGCAGGAAACAAAGCAGCACTCTTGGATCAAATCAGAGAAGGCGCTCAGTTAAAGAAAGTAGAACAGAACAGTCGACCAGTGTCCTGCTCAGGAAGAGATGCACTGTTAGACCAGATACGACAGGGTATACAGCTGAAATCCGTGAGTAAAAGCTGCTTCTTGCCTGTGTTCCCTGGGGACTTGCAGATGGCTGCAGTATTGCAGTGTGAACGGTAAACCGTGGCTCTGGTTTGGGCTGGATCATAACTTTTAGGGGTTTTGAAGTGATGCTTTAAACAGTAGTACTGAGAAAATGCTTAGAACACATATTTGCTGTAGATGAGTATTGGTGCATGAAATTATCCTTCTTTCAAACTCGCTGCTCACTTTTCAGTAAAGCTTGAAGCATAAATGCTACAATGATGATACCACAATACTGTGGCTGTAAAGAACGTTTGCAAGAACTATGAAAGATTGATGGTCTCCTGAATACTTCAGTAAAATCATCTAAACAACTGCAGGGGATGAGTTCAGCAGTAATGGCAGTGGAAGGCAAACACTAGGTTTTTTGGGTTTTTTGGTTTTTTCTTTTGGTCTGTCTTTCTGTCTGTCTGTCTCCCTCCCCGCCCCCATCTTAAAATGGACCTGTGGTCTGCAGACGCTGAGGCTTGTAAGGAGGTGGCTGCCTGAGTCTGGAAAAGTGCCACCCATGAGGGATGCTTCTGCTGTTCCTGCTGCAGCTCAGGCTATCAGGCTATTACTGTTACTGTTTTTTTCTTGATGTCACTGAATATCTTCAAAATAATTTTGCCTGTAGGTCTTTTTTTTTTTTTTTTTTTTTTTTTGTCACGCTTCTGCACTTGAGGCTTCTGATGTAAAAAGTGTGAGAGCATGTTAATATTTATTGGCCATTACAGGGATGCAGTATCAAAGTCTATTACTTTCAGAAGTGATTATCAACACAAAGCAGACCTGGTTAACAAACCCAAACAAGAAAAAATATTTTGTGGTATATACCAACGATAAAATAAATAATGATTCTGCAGCCACACAAGTCATGCTTGTACAACCATATTAAGAAGCTTTCCTTTAGCTGAGCGTTCACTTCATGATAGTCAGAGCTGAAATATTTAATATTGAGTATGGACTAACTACAGTTGTATCATATGGCAAAAGAGGAAAGGTTGACTTCTGTATAAATAACTTAGCCTGAGCTGAAGAAACAAACTGCAGTTTCACTCTTCCTTCTGGCTGAAAATAAACTCATTAATCTTATAAGAAAGTTTGTCTCGAAATACATCGGTTCTGTTTTGCTAATTGCATCTTTCTACTGTATCCTTTTTTCCAAGGTATCTGATGGTCAGGAGAGTGCACCACCTACACCTGCACCCACCTCAGGAATTGTGGGTGCATTAATGGAAGTTATGCAGAAAAGGAGCAAAGCCATTCATTCTTCAGGTGAGTCTGATGGAATTTTTGTGACCACATGGTATCAGGTTTTGAAGAGTTAACGCTTCTATTTGACATAAAATGCTGTTGGGAAAAAGCATGGATTTCAGCATATAGTCCAATACAGAACACTCTAGGCAGACCCCTAGTGATGGGTTGAATGGTTACTTCCTGCTACTTTGAATTACTGGTGTAGTTTGCAGTAATACTGAATTAAAAATTACTAACCAAGGTTAATATCCTTATAAGGATTTTTTTTATTATGTTTTTTTTTACAACTGAATTATTTTTATCCACTAGAAGTCTGATGAAATAAGTTGTCAAAATGTTTTGGAAGGAAGGTTTTTAATGCTTTCTGTTTCTAGAAGCCAAAGCACTTGGAAAAGATTCATGCTCTTAAAACTGTGGCTTCCATTGTGCTTTGGATGCCATCTGCTGGATAATAATCAGATAACTAGTGTTACTTGACTAGTCCCACACTAGTACTGAATCGACTTTTCACACTTCAGTGCTTGGAAAAAATAAGGCTGCAAGAGGATTTGCATTTCTCAAATACCAGCTTGTAATAAATGCAGTTCAGTAGCTGCAGTGCAGCTGTTTGGTTACATCTCTTTTGTTTAGGCTCTGATATATTTTTCTTCCAGAGCTTGCCTTGATACTAAAACCACGGTTGCAGTCTGCAGACCATTTGACTAAGTGCAATATAGTTTGTTGATTTGCTGCCCTATGTAGTAATCTCCAATTTTGGTACTTACATAAATTAAATATCGGAAGGGTACTAAATACAGCATTTTCCTAGGGAACGTGTCATGGTTTAACCCCAGCCAGCAACTAAGCACCACACAGCCACTCACTCACTCCCCCCCACCCAGTGGGATGGGGGAGAGAATTGGAAAAAAAAAAAAAAAAAAAAAAAAGTAAAACTTGTGGGTTGAGATACGAACAGTTTAATAGAACAGAGAAGAAGAAACTAATAATGATAACAACAATAATAAAATGACAATAATAATAATAAAAGGATTGGAATATACAAGTGATGCACAATGCAGTTGCTCACCACCTGCTGACTGATGCCCAGTTAGTTCCTGAGCAGCAGTTCCCCCCAGCCCCTCTCCCGCCAGTTTATGTACTGGGCATGACATCATATGGTATGGAAATACCCCTTTGGCCAGTTTGGGTCAGCTGCCCTGGCTGTGTCCCCTCCCACCTTCTTGTGCCCCTCCAGCCTTCTTGCTGGCTGGGCACGAGAAGCTGAAAAATCCTTGACTTGTTGCTAAGTAGTGTTTAGACTAAACTGAAAACATCAGTGTGTCATCAATATTCTTCTCATACCAAACCCAAAACATAGCACTATACCAGCTACTAGGAAGACAATTAACTCTATCCCAGCCAAAACCAGGACAGAAGGAAATGCTCTTGCCTAACAAGTAGTTTAATTTTAACAGGCTACAATTTTTTAAATTATGATACATATAAAAATAGTGGTAGGCTGAATGAAGTTAACAACCAACATTGATGTTGAAGTTGGTGTGCATTACACAGCTTAGAATATTCCAGTAACCACAATGGTCTTTAGCTCACAGGTTTTTTTATCTGCTTGTACAGTAAACAGCAATCCCATTAAGTAGTAAACCTGGGGAAGAAGTTCTTACGTTTCAGAAATTAATCTGTCCTTGAAGCTTAAAACCCAGTATGGAACAAGCTGGCCACTCTCACATTCTCTAAGAAAGAGTAGTAAGTTTTAAATGAGAAATTCTGATTCTTTTTCTCGTAGCAGAAAACAAGATACATTTTTTTTCCTACCTGGGGAATGGAATGAGAAAGGAAACAAGTTAAACTTAACTTTCAGCCAGTATCTATCTAAACTGAATGTCATGTCTAGAAATCTTAAAATAGAGTATTACCAAATGTATTGTCGTGACCTCCTTGAACTGATTGTTCTGTTCTCAGAAAGTTGTGGGAGAAATCAATACCACTTTTGTCATGTTAATTCAGTGCATGCAAGTGACTTGTTTTTTTTGTCTTACAGATGAAGATGAGGATGAAGATGATGAAGAAGACTTTGAGGATGATGACGAATGGGATGATTGATCATATATATTATATATATATATTTTTTAAGGTGAATGATATACTAAACACTACTTTCTGTCTATGGATTCTGTAAAATTATCATGTAAATGTTCTACCAATTTGCTGTATATTTTTGTTGCCTTTTGCTTTTTTATTAATCTGTGCAATACCTCATTTAATCTGTAAAGGTTTGTCATAATCCTCTACAAAGCTACTCCCTGTTAATGTGTGCAAGTTTACACCTGGATGATCATGTACATGTGAATACTTTCCATTCCATCAATAAGGGAGTTTAAATGTAATATGTGAGACTGACAAAAACCTTAATGTAATTTAGTTATAATGCAAGAAGGAAAACACTATTTTCATACCCTACTTTTTCTGTATCTAAATTTCTTATTAAAACCTAGTATAGCACTATGTTCTTTAAGTGATGCAGCTCTTAGTTTATTTAGCCCCTTCATTTCAAATGCAATGCTACATGAATGTTGAGGCTGGTTTATACTATTGCATGGTTTCAAATACATCACAACATTGCAGTTCAAATCTTAGCAATATGCTTTACATAAAACAAAATCACTACAGAAATGCACAACTAGTTGTGAAGATTACCTTGCCCTAACTGTAGCAATACTGACTGCTATTGAACAGCAGTGGTAATTAAATCCTTCAATTAGGGAACTCTCTATCTGAAGCTGAACAGGGTGGCTTTATGTTGTAATAGTGGTAAAAGCATCTTTGATGCAGAGAAGTTCAGTCTTTTTTTTTTTTTTTTCCTTCCCAGCTCTTACTTTCAGAATGAAGAAGTGTAAATTACTGGGGGCTATACTGGAGGCTGGCAATTGCTACAGTTTGATTTATTTTTTAAATCAATTTTATGTGGTTTTCAGGCTGAAGGGCTGCGTTTAATGCTTGCTTCAATAATGTTTAATTACTTTTTTAAATTTGTAGGACATTGGTGTATTAATAAAGTAAACATAAGTGGTATTACTTTGCAGTCTTTGCGTTATGGTACTCAACAAATGCTGAAACACCAATCCTACATCCATAAAGTTGGAAAGCCATTAACTCAGAATATACACTTTGAATAAGTACTGAACTTTATGGCAATGTTCTGTCTTCGTATGTTGGCTTTAAGACCAAGGGTTGTGATGAAGATCAAGAACCTGATTCACAGGAGTAGTATTTGAGTAAGTGGACAGAAAATGGGATTCTCATTTCACAGCTTGCACATTTATATAAGTTGTACTTTGTAGTGCAGTAAACATTGGCATATCTGCCTATTACAAAATACTAATCTGTGCTATGTGGGTATTTAATATCTGCAGCATTAATTACTGTACTTACTGTAACTTTCAGGTAGAAAATCTTTTTAAAAACCACGTTATCTGACATGGAATGTTTAGTTAAGTCAGTCATATTTGGAGCGTAGTTAATGCATAGTGTCCTGGGTCTTTGACTGTAGTCAAGCTATCAAACTAAATTTAAGTTATCGGAATTGCATTGACTGAAACCCAGCGTTGACCTGATCTTGACAGGCTGGACCTGCATGATACAGCTTGGATTTCTAACCCAGTTATAACTTAGTCTTTAGCAAATTAATTTAGTCATACGAGAAGAAAGGAAAGTTGCTGAAAAGTAGTGGGAGAGGTAAGGTTGTAGTTAAATTATTCAGAGGATGCTAACTTCCTTCTAAGGGTAATTTAAGCACATAACTTGAGGAAAAAAATTTCCAAGTGGTCTCACTTTCTTGCGGTAACTTTCGCATTGCCCTCTGCTGCTAGAAACACTTCCTACTAGCTTTGCTGCTGTAATGGCTTGAGCATTGGATCAAGTGCAAGTGCAGCCTGGGGTAGCTAATGGCAGTGGAGTTAAGAACTTGTGTATAAGGAAAATATTTGTATGGCTTTCATATAACTTCTGGCACTGCTCCCTTATTTTTTATTGCATATAGGGCATTTTAAGATTAAGCAGATGAGGCCTAGTGGTTTTCCTAACATGCTACTTACTAGACATGTTTAGCTGTTATGTTCCCAGAATTGGAATTTCTGTAATATAGTTAACTATTAAGCATCACAGTTCATTAATCAAACTTCTATTCCACGTTTTGGGAGCTCTGAAGTTACCTTATTGAATAAAACCTTGATTTGTAGATACTGGCCAAAGAAAGCTTCTGGGTTTTCTATTTCTTTTTCTTCATGCAAAAAGTACACTCACATTCTGTGGTGTCCAGGTTAATATTTACTTTAAAGTAGTGTTTGTACATGATAAATTTCAGGCATAAAGACTGCAATGGCAGTTAAGTTAGTCATAACTGCATGCTTCAGCACTCCGCCACTTGCACTATGAGCAGAAGATAGCATTTCATGATACTGGTGCATTGTTGCTAAACATTGTAATGAAGGCCTCTCTTATATAATCTGGTTAAATGACTGTCCGGATAGCCGATAGCCTTAGCAATTAACAAACTAGCATGAGGCTTTTGTATCTCAACACTCTATGTGCATAGACAATATCAGCTAGCCACTTGTACGTATGAAATCCGTAAGAACTTCTCAATCATTCAGTTTTCCATTTATCGAACTGAAATTTTTAGTATGTGAATTTTTGAAATGTACAGTGAATAGGATGTTGCACTGGTGGCAATTCATCATGGAGCATAATAAAATTAATTTGACCCAACTAGTGTAAAACTGTGTGGTTTTTAAGTGCTAATTGTGGCACAGCTTTTAAAATAGATCTGCATATTGATTACACACTTTAAAAGTAACTTTGGTCGCCTAGCCAAGTTCACAAAGCAGTAAATAGCCGCTGTCAAATCGCAGTAGTTTTCATGTCTATGGAAAGTTGGATTGTGCTAGCGAATAAACACAATGAGTAAGAATGTGACACCCTGTCCTCCTGGCAGATCTTGCGGCGGCTCAGCAGCCTCCCTGGAAACAGCTAGTGCTGCAGGCAAGTGCAATAATCCAGCAACAGTTCAAGGTCAAACAAACATGGCTTCGTTAATAAACACTCTAGAAGGAGTACTAAATAGTTAACTCTTGTCAATGAATGCTCTGACTTAGGAGGGTTTTACAGATGCATATCTTTGTCTTGCATGTTGTGATGTTTGAGCTTGGGACACTTCAGCAGTCTGCTCTCCTCCACTAAAGCAGCTGAAGAGTCCAGCATTTCAAATTTTTATCTGGGGTACACTTTCTTTTGAAGTTCAGTACTTCTCTGCTTTTTAGGCCTTAAGTGCAAGGGAAAGTTGGAATTGTTACTTACAGGGTGTGCTGAGGTATATAATTATTTCCTCTCCACTTACTGAACAGAAGCTTAAAACATGCTTTTGAAAGGAGGCTTTTCTTTCCATTTTTTTATTTGACAATGGTTACTTTCCCAGTGTAAGATGTATGTGAAGGGGAAAAAGGAGGAAGGATCCTTTTGTTTTTGTTTAAGACTGTTACCAATGCATTGCAACAGCCTTTATCTAATCATTAGAGGAATTCCTGGTCTAATTAAAGTCCCTGAAGCTTAAGTACAGTGATAAGCAGCTTTATTTATAGAAAAGTGAAAATGGTTTAGGGAAGCTTAGGAGATTCTAAACCTCTGTCTCTCAAAGGACCGGTGTTAACCTCTAGCCCTGCAGTAAGGGCTCCTGTTGCTATGTATTTGTTTACTGCCTGGGGTTTTCTTGTGAGAAGAAGGAAAGGGTAGGGTAGTACGAACTAGAACATGAGCTGTGGAGGTTTAATGTCCACGTTTAAGCCTGACACTTCTCTCTAAGGTAGTATTTGAAAGTTTGGGGATATTTATACAGTTGTGGAAGAGACTTTTTGATCGCCAAACTGGTATGGCATGTCTGCTGTTTTGTGCTTGAAAAAATAAACCATTAGTTGTTTGAAATCACAGATTTGAAGTTAATGCAGATACATCTTGAGAAGTAGAATCGTTGCATCAATATTGAAATAGAAATAATGAGTTGTTTTCTGACAAATTTTGTCAGGCTGAGTTTTACAGTATTTGTGGAGGAAGCTGCTAAAATGAGCTAGAATAGTAATTTACCAGGTATTCAAATTTTTCTCTAATGTAGCTTTGGGTAATACCTGCAGGACTTACCCACCTATAAACAGCTTAATACACACCTGAAATTGTGAAGCTTGATATTTTATATTTATTGTGGTTTTTATCTGTTAGTACTGACAAACATACTTAAAGGCCTTTTTGCTAATGCTCTAAAGAGTTTTTGGAGTCTTTTTGGAGTGAAATTCTTGAGCCATTACTTCATGTGTGTGTTTTTTCCCTCCCTGAAGCTTAATCATCTTTTCTGAGTTTTGTTACTCAAGCAGCATGAATTTTAAACTTGTTACTTGAGGATTAGATGAGGGGTTGTAAGGTTTTCTGAAGAAAAAACTTCAGAGAAGTTTTAAAAAAACAGAACAAGTTCAAAACCAGCCATAACCCGTGTTATATTTTTGTACATACCAGCTGGGGGACACAATACGATCTGGAGTTTAAAGCTTAAGAAATATGATCATCCTTGTATCGTATATCAGGCACAAAGTATTTGCTTAAATGACATCAGCAGGCACGCAAAATCAGGAATCGGCTCTTCTGGGTGTTGATGCCAAAAACCAGGCAACTGCCAGAGCAGTTGAGCTGGATTTGGAGCCCTTTGCTGGTAGATACGGCTCTCCCAGATGCTCAGGATACAAGGTACACAGACTGTCGAGAAACCTGCATCCTTTTTTTTTTCTTTTTTGTTTTACTAGATAGAATTTTTCTGGTTACAATAGTCTTTTGGACCAAAACAGTGCTTATTTCATCATCAAGGGAAGAAATGTTCCTCAGCGTGTAGTCCTTTGTCAGGGTTATGCCTGTTCAACTGTCAGCAGAGAACCTGTCTTTATTTTTAACTTCAGAATGAAATGGAAAAAGCGGCCTAGACCCAGTTAATAAACACGTTTTCTGTGGTTAGTCTCCTGAGGGTAATATCTGTAAGCGTGAAAGGCAAATGGCTAAAGCAGAAATCTGCTAGGTAGTAGCATTCTCTTTCGAAATCCTACCTCAAGAATTGTTTTCACCACTAGTAGCTTTAGTACCTAATCCTTAGAGAGTATATTACTAAAACTTACTGCTGTCCCCAAGACAGGCAAGAGGAAGAGTAGTTCTGGGGAGAGCAAGCGAGCCCCTCTGCTGCCGGTCGTGTTAAACAGCACTCAGGCCTGCGTTTTGTGGTTTTGATCATGCTAGTAGTGGGATATCTGGTACAAAACCAAATAGCAAGCTCTTTGTATCAAAGTTGGTGCCGAGAGCACATGACAGGGAAGATACAGACCATGATATTGCTGTTGGGTTTGGTTTTGAAATGGGGATGCCTTTGATTAGTTCTCAGCATCCCATCCAGCTCCTATCTAGGTGTGCTGCCCTTTTCATTTGTGAGTCAATATGATTCCTGGATGGAAAGCATAGCAGGATGGTACCTAGACCTTTTCATTTCTTCGCCATGTCTATAATTTGCCAAACAGAAATAATACATCTTTAGAAGTATTTCTAGATGAGTTTTCTAAAACTTCTGTCTGAATGGCATACTGTGGTTTGGAGAGGGAAATGCTGATTTTCTTGGCAGGAGGTCTCCCTGCAGACTCTCTACTCTTAGAAAAGTATTTGAATATGGCACATTACGTTGCTAATCTTCTCCTCATCCAGGCAACCCATCACATGTGGGTTACTCCTTGTGGAGAAAATACTTCTTAAAAACCTACTGTGTATTCCTTATGAATTACTCTAATTCTAATGCAAGCTATCAGATAAAGCAGAATTCTTTTCAGCCTAGGAAAAAAGGAAAGTACCAACAAAACTTAAGATCTCAGCCAGCAAGATGCCTGGGAAGGCAGCACAGCCCTACTAGGTTTTTTTAGTGGCCAAAATGGAGATAAATACATAGCAAGAGTGTTCAGAGACCCTATAAAAACATAAAAAAAATCTGATTGCAAGTCTGTGAAAGGATCAATAGAGTCCAGTAAAGCAAGATGAAGAAAAACTGTGTGAAATCATTCTGTAATGTTTAAAGGATCCCTTTTGTGCTGTAACATCCTCCATGCTGGCCTTACAGGAGCTGGGATACTCTTCGGACTCCTGCTAAACTAATGTCCTACCCAGATAACTGAAGTGTCTCTTTCTCACAGATACATTATCACATCTCAGCCCTTACTACTCTTGGCCATTCTGGTCTTCGCTACCAATTCGTTATTCCTGGACAGCTCTCCAAACTCATCATAAAAACACAGTTAGCACAATTGCCTATTGCTGAAGAATACTCGGAGATATCAAATGACCAGTAGAGAAAGCTTTGTGCTGATTGCTCTGACGAGCAACATGAGATGGGTTGCTGGTCAAAGGATAGCTGTTATCCAAGATGCATTCTTCAAGGAGTCAACACCACATAGATCACTGCTGGCATAGAAAACAAAAAAATACTGGAATCTTTCATTGCTGCTGGGCATGTTGCCTGGTTTATCGTGTGAGCTGACTCTCTACACTATGGGCCTCAGGAAATCACGTGGACCTTGGGCAGTGACTGGTCAGGATGATCATCATTGACCAACTGGGCTACCTTCAGCTACGCTGCAGTGGAGAAGATTTGGTAAGACTGTGTATTCTGCCATGTAGAAATGAATTGTCACACTTACCTGTAGACAATGTATCTGTTTCTTGAAAGGCTGTAGCTGCAACCCCCTGACTGAAATCAAATGCTGTGGTAGTTGAAGTTGTTAGCTGTGTTCCTTGTGTTTTCACTGACAGAACAGCCTTTTTGTTGGTCCTGAAATCCTCCAGAAGTGTGATACAGTATGAGATCATTACAGATCTTCATGGTTCCTGACTTGCCAATAAAACTAGATTATATGCTTCCTTATGTCCGTCCCCAAGCCATTTTCAGCACTAAGCCTTGTACCTTTGGCCCGTTCTTCAGATGTTCCCTCTCTGCTTAAATAGAACTAGTGCATTCTGGAAGACAGTAAAAGGTCAATCTATCTGAATATTTGTCATCTTGTCCATTCTTGGCCATAAAACTCATTCAGCTTGTTAGCAGGAGGATAGTGCCCTGGATGGAGCTGCTGCTGTGTGTGGCAGAAGCATCTTGTCTAACCTCTATCTCTTGGTGCTCTTGGAGGTGACTCCAAAGACTGGTGGCCATCAGGGAGGACTGTCTGCGTGGGGTAGCTCAGCAGTGTGTACAGAAACCTGTAGTGAACACGGTGGGAGTCATGTCCCCGTGCAGCAGGCCCCATGGCTCAGCGTTCAAGAGATTTAGCTGTATTCTCTCTCAGAAATAGATGATGTGTTACTGAGAAATCAGGCTAGGATGCATCCCAAAGTAGGCTCCTACATTTGTCCAACTCGGTCACGCTTCAGACTCTGTTTATCTCCATGGGCTGTAAATAGAGCGTAGACACCCATTGAGCAGGTAGGCATCCATACTTCAGACACTTAGATGTAGGTATCTTACCTGATTCCAGATCTCACCCCAGCTTGCCCGGTGCCTCAGTTGCCCATCTGTGTAATGGTGGCAACAGTGTATCAAAAGTGACCCATATAAATACATATAGACCATGGTACTTCAGTCCAGACACCTGACACTTAAAATATTTTCAAATGCCATTTTACTTGTTAAAATGTATTTATCTCAATTCTCAGAACAAAAACATTAAATAAGACTTCTTTCATTCTACTAGGCCTGGTTTTTGAATCAGTAGCCATTCTTAAGTTCTCGAAAAACAAAACCCACCTGAATCGTGTCTGTAAACCAGAGTTAATCTGAACAGTTCAATTATCTGTGCATGCAAATAGTGGGTTATACTCTAGTGTTGCCTTAAACTGCTTTTGAATTTAATATCTCCTGTGTGATGAGAACACTGGAAAGAAAGCCACAGCATGCAGTTCTCCTCGGATTTGGTTTTAAGAAACTAAAAAAGTTTTAATAAACTGTGAAAAACATGAGTTTGGGGACTTAAAGTTATAAAGCAGTTGCTAATCCCGTGGTTTGCAAGTGAAATGTGCTCGGCGCATTTGCAGCACACCCTCTCCCAGCAGCTCCTGTCGGGAGCACTGCGCTGTGATTGACGGTGTCAGAAGCTTAACTGATCCTGAACAGGGAGTCCTTGCCAGGGCGAGCCGCCCGAGCCCCGGTGCTGATTGGCAAGCAAACCTGCCCAAGATTATTGCAGGCAGCGTTTGTACGAGCGGCAGCAGCTATGTATGGCCCTATCGTATGGCCACTCGGCTCTGCCTATTTAATGTGTCGGACTTCCTTGCTGATTGGCTATGAACGGTCACGCGTTTCTCCCTAAATATGTAAAGAACATTAGTTTCATGCATGCAAGTCATTATAAAATCTCAGGAATCGGTGCCTCTTCTGAATCCCTGCAGGTCTGCAAGACGGAAGGGTGCAGCAGTGCTGCTGCCACACTTTCAGAAAGCTCAGGGGCCTCGGAAGATTTTAAGTACAGGAGACATTCTGTTTATGGCTTGGATTTACTGCAGCTCCGTGTGCGCTGGCTCCTGCTGGTTTCGTCTTACTACCTCGTCTCTCTCTATCGTCTTGGTTTGAAAGGGGCCATCCTGTTTTCGTCAGGGTGCACGTTAAAGCTCTGACTTTATTTGAGGAAAGGCAGCCAATAGCTTTGAAGTGTGTGATAGTATTTTTGCTGTGGAATGACAGTCACACTCTATATCCCCAACCTCTCTGATCATCACAGGACATTCAGAGAAATTGTGACTGGATGTGGCTGAAATCAGATTGATTTACTTTCCTCTATTAAATTTCTTTTTTGCTATTTGCACTTGATAAGTACTACAGCCACAGGGTAAAAATGTGTCAGTTATTTCAGCTGTACAATGTGATCCATGCTTACTTAAAACTGTTGGACTTGCCATATATTTTAAGATGCCAACTAAGATTTTATTAATCTTTCCGCATAATTTTCGGTGAACAGCTGCACTGTCAACTTAGAGAGGTCTTCCAAGAAACACAAGGGCAAATGTAGCTCTTTAAATCTGACCTCCTGTTTTATTACTATGAAGACAGTTGGGTTCTAATTTAGCAGCATCTATTTTGCAGTATTAAAGAAAGAAAAAAGAAAAAAAAATATTGTCTTTTGTGTTGCTAATTTGACTGAAACTGGCAACATGTTTCAGCCCAATGCAACTTCTTAAGGTCTTGCTAAACAGAAGCCCATAGACGTACTAACCCCGAAGTTTTTCATTCAGATTAAATATTGGTTATTCTCTGCATGAGTGTGCCAGCGTTTTGTTCAGGACCTCTAAGTATTTTCCTAACACTAACCAGAGTGGACTGCAAGAGGTTCTGTAAAGGGTTCAGGCGATAGAATGTTACTGCTCAAGTTGCAAATAGGGAAGGCTCATTTCACCAATGCTTTTGCAGAATTTTGTGATAAAGGTACATGCTCTACCCATTGCTCCTTATTTCCAGCAGCATTGCATTTTACCCAGTCATGAAATCTTTTCACCAAGCTGTATTTAGAACTACTACACTGGAGTGAAGTCATAGTATGGGCTCAATCAGTCAAACTGTTGGGATGTTCTGGAAATAGATGGGATGGGAGCTCTGCAACAGCAAACGTAGCAGTACGGCAGTACTTAACTGGCAGTAGTCTCAGTCTCAGAGAGCAACATGTGTTTAATTGGTGTGATACTTCAACCACAGGTTTGCTAAGGAATACCGCTATTAGTTTGTAGAGTGAGTCCCTATAGGGTTAGTTTTTATAATGTTCACTGAACAGCTCTCATGTACCATCGCTATCTGCTGGAGACACATGGCCTAGGATTGTCTGCATTTCATCGCTGTTTCCTCTTAAATGTATGATATCTCAGAGAAGAACATAGCTGATGTACAAAACATAAGGTTACATTGGAGATGGGAGCATCTGAAGCGATCTGCACAGTATGTACAATGAAAGCCCCCAGACTTCTCTCCCTGGGGCACATGGGCGATTGGCAGAATTCACAGAGCAGAAACAAAAGACTGGAATTACAGGCTTGAGAAGGGATTTGTTAGGCTATCTGAGGCAGTGCCCCATTACACAGAAAGACATCAGTCTGTACAAGAATATATCAAGAGATCCACAAGTTCATATTACAGTTTTGGCAATTCTTGCAAGCTGGCAAAACATTTGGCCTTTGTAACGGGGCAATTGTTTGGCTGTCCGGAGGCTGGAGCTGCAGAAAGAAAGGACATACCCCTACGGTACTGGAGAAGGCATTTAAAATAAAAATTAGGCTGATTCTGCATGCTGCATTATATTCATCAAATTCTTCTGATAGAGAATTTTTAATACCAGAACAAACTTACTTTCTCCTCTGAGTTGCAATTACGTATTTTGTATGTGGTGCAGGTGATTATGTAGCTGCTTTCCAATTAAATCTGTAAAAGAGATTTTTAGAATACAGAAAAGCAGCAAATCTATATTAAAAATGCTTTGTGGATTTTTTTCCTTCAAAGAAATTAATGCTGAAGAACATTTATTTAGATTCATAGTGGAAGTTTCAGTTTTATCTTCCTTTATCCACCAGAGAAACCTCTCGTTTATGTTCATCACATTTCCAGCCACCAGGACAGGACCCTCTACCTGAAACACATTCAGGGATTTAAAAGCCTGTGTGATGTCTGCTAGGAAGTACATTCTTCATCAGTAGTGCGACATAAGATGAAAGATGTCTTATTTTTTGTTCTGGTTCAGAGCCAGTGGGAAGGAAAAGCAGCTTGATGGAGCTTTGATTCAGACTATCTTCATGGTTTAGGCTTGGCTTTTCCTTACCTCATGTACTTACATCTCCCATGACCCGAGCAATGCCAGATGAAGATTAAAGGGGAAAGAAAAGGTTGCAGGGTGTCTTTTGACATGACAATGTGGAGCCCAGCACAGAGGTGTGTGAGGAAAGGACTGACACTGATGAGAGCACCCTGAGCACAAGCTGATAACACTTGGATCACACTGAGTGTGTCTCTGAGAGAGTTATTAAACAGACAAATGTCCCAAAGCACACATGGAAAAAAGCAAGCCTCTTCTACGCAAAACACTGAAATGAAGGGAAGGAGTGGAAGGAGAAAATAGAAGTGGTGGGCCATGCTTCCTCCATAATTTTGAAACTGGTAATTGGAGGAATGGGAAGAGACATGCAAAGGAAAAGAAAAACTGACCATAGTTAAACCTTTCTTGGTGCCGTGCAGCATGGAGGCCAAGCTGGTGAGGCTGCCCTTCGAGAGAGGAGTCTGATCGCTGGCAGCCAGTGCCCGCCTCCATCTCACAGCAAGGTGATCCCTCACATACTGCTTGCTGGAAAAGCAAATAAAGGGATACAGCATCCTTAGTGCCTCATATATTTTTATGCAGCCTTCCCCCATGTAATGCAGTGGGAGTTCTGCTCACAAGCAGCCGTGCTGAGACCGTACAGTAATTCTGCCGCTGGTTAGCTCAGTGTTTGTATTTTAAAGCATTATAGAATATCTGGTGTAAGAGGCAGGAAATCAGGGTAGAGCTACAGCTTCAACAGTGTTTCCAGACTAAATCCCTAATTTCACTTGAAAGCTGACTGTAATAAATTATGCAACTCCTGGTCTGCATTCAGGTCATTCCCTGCCGGTTTCAACTAAATCAGATATGCTGCTTTTAAAGTATGATGTTCTGTGTCAGGAACAACATATCCAAGTCCATTACCTGCTTTTGAGCGCTAGCAATGGCCCTGGAGACCTCTCACGACCTCAGGGCAGCAGGCAGCATCTCTTGCTGACAGAAAGACTGGAACGAGGTGGACACATTTGAATCTTCTTTCTCCTTTGCATGTTGATCACTGCAGCTCTCCCAGCCTCAACAAGAGGACTGAATGGCCCTGCAGAGGTCTTCCATCCCATGGCTTGTTGAAGAACTGACGGTTTCACCATTTGCCCCAGGAAGAAATGAACCCTTCAGACTTTTTCATGAAAAGCAAATGAGAGAGAGACACCCAGAATCTGCCCAAGAGATGTATTAACCTTGAATTTCAAATAAGGAAATATCCTATAAACAAAGCAAATTGAAATTCTCTTGAGACCACTGCTCCATTTGGAGAGGGGGTAAAAAATTATCAGCTCAGAAAGAGGCCAATTTGGCAACGAGGTGTTTAAACATTCATTGAAATACTACAGAATGAAGTTCACATCTTTGTTTTGAGCAGTCTCAGGCATGGGAGTCCCACCACAGAAGCAGCAGTACTTGAGACCCGGAGGGTCAGGCTGGTTCTCTCACTCTGATCAGAAGTTCCACCCTGGAAGTGAGGAATTGGCCCACGCCTGATGAAAGAACCGCCTCTGCACCTATGACTCCATTCCCACTCTATCCCAGGTGGCACTACTAGCGTCAACACAACGATGAGGCAGTATCAGAAAACTGATGAGCAAAGCGAGCTATGGGAGAGCAATCTTGGGTCATGAAGATCCCCAAATGTGATAACGACCCCGTATTCCCAGTTACTCACCACCATGTCTCTTCTGGTGGGCGATATAGCTGAGGAGCTGCAGAGCAGCACACTGCAGGGGGAATAGTTGACTTTCAGAATTAAACATGCTCTTGGTGGGATGACAGCTAGCTAACCGTGCAATGAGCTATGGGCCCTATTAGCTCTGGAATGGATGACCGTCAGAGGACCCAGTACCCTTAGCAATGAACAGGTCTGGTCACCCTGCATTTAATTAAGTGGTAGAATGAGATACAGCATTTTGTACTATTAACATGCCATACAGTCACAGATGAGGCCACGCATTGCCGCTCTGAGGTAGCCAAACAACAACTATCCAGTGTGAATGGTCCTCCGTGTCCAGTGTGGATGGTACAAAAAGTAATGGGCTTACTTTCCACCTGAGAAGATGACAAAGCACTAAGGAAGACTTTCCAATGGATGGTTGTTTAGGGAGACTAGGAGCTCCATTTACTACGTATTTGTAAGGACTGGTTTAATTATATTTGATCTTGTCTGGAGCACAGGCCACTCTGGAAGCACTTTCTATAACTAATTTTTACGCTCTACAGAGATAGGAAGCCGACACAACCTGCTCAATGCCCTTGAGGCACACCGTGTCTCATAGCATGGAGCTGGCAGAGTGGCATTAGAGCTCGGGATTGTCTGACACCCAGCTGTGAGCTCAGTTCTCCATGTGACCTGTGGGATTCATCTCAGTGGGAATTTGAGAGCAGGAGCCAGTGGCACGGTGGGGTGATGCAGGCTGCTCAGCTGTGCTGGGCTATCAACATCCGCGGTTCTGTTGTCACAAAGAGCTTAGGGTACAGATCCAGAACAATTTCAGCCAAGCTAAATCCATGCTGCCTGACGCTGTCCTCCCTCTGTTCCTGGCCAGAGGTTTCCCCCACCTCCCCTGAACAAGCAACACAGCACTGAACCTGTGGTGAGAGGTCTGGGGAACCAAACCAGCAGAGCAGTCTTCCTTCTTGTTTGGTTGGTTTTCTTTTTCTTTTCTTTTTTTTTTTCGCCAGGTTAGCTTTTTGTTGGTTTACCTCCCTGAACTGACTGATTGCAGGTTTGGTGCAAGAGAGGGGGCAGCAACGCACAGACAGGCAGGCATGAAGGGGGCAACAAGGACCACAGCAGCACTGATCCGGAGCTGCAAGATTCTCCTGGAGTGGCTCTGACTGGTGTTGCACCTAAAATCCAGCAATCAGGGTGTTTGGAGTGATTGGATCTCACTTAGGCTGTTTTGGATCACTTTAAACTGAAAAGTTTGGCTCATGACTGGCTAGAAAAAAGATAAGCTTGTCATGGGATGTGGTAGGGAAGTCTACAGAGCCCATTGCAGATGAATGGGAGCAGACCAAAAGTCATGTAACAGGGGCTAGTGAGGCACCCAAACCTGTGCAATAAACCTGGATGAAAAGCAAGAATATTTGCCCCATCTGAGTGCTGCCTGTACAGTCAGACACCTTCTGGACTGGTGTTGGTGCCTGTCTCACCGGCTCGCTATACAGGCAGAGTTTGCCTCTACCTGCCTGCTCTACACCGTCGAGACTAACCTGCCGCGGTCAGGGCAGACTTGGTGAAGAGGAAAATGAAGACCTGAAGTTCGACGGAAGTGTCCAAGAGCACACGAAACATAAGCACTGTTGCCTTCCAACTTGGTTGTGAAACACAGCAACGTGTGCATGTATCGCTAATTTAAAGAGCAGTAAGCTGACACCGAGCGAAAGGAGTGACCCCACTCTGTGTACACATAAACACTTCCTTCAGGTACCTGTGAAATTCACTGCTTTAACTGCAGCTCATTGACAGCCCTCAAGAACAGTCATGAGTATGTTAATTAAAAAACTAAGCTATGGCTCCAACTGTTTCTCAGAAAAAGCCCTGGAAAGAAAAGCCCAGGAAATATTTAGCCCTTTATGGGTGGATTGACCTAATGCTCTTGGCAGAAAGGCATAATGGGGTGCAGAAGGGACAAATTTTCTACCTATGGAATTGAAACTTCAGGTATCTTCCATGCAAGAAAAACAGTCTGACAGATAGAGGTTATACTTGGTTAGTCTGGTGAAATTGTCTCCTAGGCCTTTCCTGGGAAACAGCCCCAATTTATCCTCCTCAGGGTACATAAGCATTTCTGACTGTCCTTTCAGTTCCTTATATGTTTGTTTCTTAGATGACTAAATGACAGAAATGGCATGTCTTCCTTTTGATGGCATTACTGCACAGCTGACTCCACCTTGGGATTCCTGTCCTCGTGGCTTGCTTCATCTGCATTTACAAAATTTCCTGCACTGGGTCATGGGCTGTGCTTCTCTTGCCGCTTAGAAATACACTGACACTCTACATATTCACTTATATTCAGACAGTCAAAACATTCCTGTTAGCTAAAATAAAAATAAAAATAAAAATAATGCATCTAATAGCTCTTGATCTCTGAGGATCTTGGAGCACACTTGAGTCTGTGTGAACATAGCCTTCCAGTATTGTGAGGCAGATCAGTACTGATATCTCCAAGGCAAAGTAGAGGCACAAGAAATTAAGCAATATACCCCAGAGTACACAAGTAGCAGAAGCACAGCCCAGGACATAGCCCTCAGTCTTGGCTCTGGGATACATGTTCTGGCTCTTACCAGAAGCTCACTGAGAATTTTTACTGTGACAATATTTTAAGGAAAGAGAAGCATCTTTCCCTGTATTAGACTTCTGTAGAAAAGAATTCATTTTTTGCCATTAAAAAGACTTTATAAAATCCATATTCATTTGAAGCTGAGAAAAGTTACAGATAGAAATAAATACACCTGGCAGGCAGGCTGTTGCCCTGCTTTCAACAAGGGCAGAATTTTTCCATATCTCCATTTTTTCTTTTGGACTGATCCATCCTTTTCACGCGGAACAGTTACATCTGAGTCTGATAATGCACCAGCTACCCCACAGCCAGTTGGTGACGGTTGCCCTATTTTTTTCACCACCTTCATGGTGGGAGCTGCCCTGCCACAGCTAACCCTTACCAGTAGCCCACTTACATTGTCCGGATTCATCCCTTCAGTTTGCCTACCCGAGCTGTAATGGCACGCCTTGCCCGTAATCCTCCTCCTTCCCGGCTTTGGGTCTTGGCAGCTTGGGGTGAGGCTGAGGACTGGGAAGCCCAAGTCCCAGCTGAGAGGTGGGATGTTGAGATGTCTCCCCTCAGACGATGAATGTCTTTTCTGGGTAGCAGCTATTAAACACGAGTCCTCTGTATTTTCAAAAGCAAGAGAATTGTCTGATAAAATAGAATGAGCTACATACTGCAAAAATCACAGTCCAGTTCAGAAACTTCATTTACAAGTGCCTAACTTGAAACCCTGTTAGTGGGCTGACATTTTGCATGTCTGAAAAGAAAAATATCTCACGCTGCTTATATAAAAGCAGCCACTCCAAATCACCAGGTGCTTCTAAAGAGCATCTTCTCAGTAATACAGGCACACAAATTAATTTCTGAGCAAGGCTTTGTCTCTTGGTTGCAGGTTTTCTCCTAGCATATAAGGCACCATTATCACTATGGCATTTAAGAACCTAACGTTCGAAATGAAGTCACTGAACTAGCAAGTCAAAACAAAACTTTTGTTGTAACTTTTCAGGAAGGAATCTAAAATTAATTCTGTCTTAAGTGCAGGGTTTTGGAAATGGAGATCTGTCAGACCAAGACCTTGTATGTACTGGGCTTATCAATATGTGAACCAAATTCTGCTCCCTCTTTTAAGTATTTGGTTCCTGTTGGTATCAAGTGTAGATGGTATTAATCCGGCACCTAGTAGAAGACTTTGGCTTCCATGTGATATAGTCTGTTTCTAAAGTTACATCTGACTTGCATGGATTTGAAAATAAAGCATCCTGCTACAAATTGTAGGAGATTTTTACAACTTTCAGTACTATTCTGGCTTGCAGATCCTGTGGAGTTATCACATCTAAGAGGATTAAAATAACAATGGCAGGAGCTTCTCCGTTATCAGTTTCAGGCTTCTGCTGCTGAAAGCACCATACCATCCTATCCTTTTCGTAAGCTTCTTGCATTCTTTTAACAGTAAGTTGGTGAAGTTGCCCATTCCTTTTTAATGGGAATGCTGTTCCAAGAATCTTCTTGTTCTAAGAGTTAGGAAATGGCTTATAATTTCTGATCCAAATGCAGTCATGCACAGTTTCTGTCCCTTTTTTTTCTACTGCTAACAGTGTCCTGTAACTCCTTCCCCTTTGCAGTATTTATAGATGTGAGCTGAAATCCTTTTGAGCCTTTGTTTGGCTAGACTGATCCCACCACCTGTTCTCTCTCATAGGACAGCCTCTCCAGTTCCCCAATTATCCTAGACATTTTCTGCCCCTCTTTTGATTCAAATCAGTTTTTCCTGGCGGTTAGTTACCAGAATTGTGCAGATGCTGTTTCACTTGGGCCTGCACCCAGGAATAGTTCTCGGAGCTACCTCTCCCCTTACATCCAGGGACTGCAGGTAACCCCCTCATTTTAAGGTGTCATTCTCTAAACAACCTACAGACACATCCTCTCTATTTTGGCTGTGAAGCTGCTCTGCCTTAATCATTACTTTCATATATCTGACGAACTTCTGAGGAATCCGTGTGAGTGGTGGTGTGGAAGTCTTGAATACTCACACCTTCTCTTCTGTGCTGGGAGGGTTGCACCTGTGTTGTGCTGGCATGTGGGCAAGGGAGAGACCTTGGCCATAACTTCGTGCTCCCCTCCGCCTCGCAGCCTCCCAGTTCCCAGGACATCCGTCCTCCCACCACGCCATGCTGGGACTGTGCTGCACCAGCTCCTCTGGCTTCCCGGCTGCGCGCAGCGCAGACTCAGCCCCCAGAAATGGATGTGGCTTCTCCTGGAAGGAGCCTTGTTGGCCACCTGCCCTCTTTGGTGGGAAGGGAGCACCTCTGCAGGGCTGTCAGACCAGCACCTCTACCCCCAGCTAAACCCCCCAGTTGCAGAGCAACATGGGTCACTGGCCAGAACGTCTAACAGGGGACTCAGCAGAAGGCAGGAAACTTCCAGAAGACATGGAAATAAAATCTCTTGGACTTTTATGAGCTCCTTTTCTTTCTGTAATTTCAGACACTTCCCTAGGTGACGAGGCACAAACTAAAGGGCCAGATACTGGAATTACGGGCAGCAGTCAAGCTCTTGATATTTCTGGTGCTTCGGTAGGCCAGGTTTTTTGCACCATGTTACACGGCACAGATGCTCACGCGGACACGCGTTATGGGGAAGGGCCAAAGCATGAAGCTGCAGTGGAGGCAGTGCCTCCTTGTCAGACTACCCGGAGCGCAGGGCTTCGCAGGCTGGCACAGCCTCCCACCACCACGCAAGGCTGCAGCCCTTGCCCGGTGCAGCCGGCTGGCAGATCACCGCTGCAGTGGCACTGCAGCAGCACATGGAGCTGTGGTGGTAGCTGCGGGGCGGTGGGAGGACCCCGTGTCAGTCTCAACCACAGTGTGAAGCTTGTGTGGTCTGCGCAGTACCCAGCCCTGCCCTCCCACCCCCAGCCCAATTCTGGGGGAACACTCGCAGGAGAGATTTGGCTCAGTGTAAATAGGGGAGGCAGTTTTGATTTTTTTTCTTCCTCGGGAAGCTACAGTATTTCTGCTCCTCAGTGGGCTGGTTATTTCTGCAACTCAGGAGAAGATAATGTTCTAAGGATATATCGTCTGTTCCTAAAGACAATATAACCTGTTGTCCTTTCCTGTCCCTTAACCTCTTCAGTGACAGCAAGCACTTGGTTATCCTTTGCAGCTCTTTTATTGCTGACCAATTCATTTTGACAGATTTTGTTGTGTTTGTTTCTCTGACTGGTCTTTGAGAGAAAGTGGATGGCCACCCACTGCATGGAGCCCTGTGAGTCCAAACAAGGAGCATACCTGCATCCCGGGGCTCCCCTCTCCAGACACCGTGTCCAGCTCTGATGGGGGCATAGCACTGGATGTGCAGGAGCTGACCCGGGGGCCACCTTCCTTACAGATCAAACAAGAGGCAGTCAGGCCTTCAGAGGAGATGATTTGCCTCCCTGCGACTCAAGGGAAGGGTACGGAAAGTGAACCGAGCTTACAGGCAGGACCTGGGCCCCAGGGGAAACGCACAGTTGCGGGATGTTTGTTCCCCAGGCAGGAACACGGCTTGGCACCTCCTGGCTCCTGCTAAACCACCTTCCAGTCTGAGAAGGTGGCGCAGTACCTCCCAGAGGGGTTTTGTATGCTTGTCATATGGCGCTCGCTTGCCTATTTGAAAGGAAAACAAATAGCTCCTTGGAAGCATCCGTGAGGGAGCTCAGCACCGTTGGCAGCAGGGCTGACACCCACCTGAGGAGGGAAAGGGGCTGCCTTTCCCTTCAGCGGGGCATCAAAACCTCAACAACGTGTTTTGGGGGGCTCTACCTCGCAAATCTGCAAATAGGAGACATGCCTTGAAATGCCTCCAAGTGAAACTGCTGTGAAATTTATGTAGGCAGAAGGTAATTACCCAGATTAGACTTTGGCTAAGGCACAGGACTGACACTTCATGAGGGACTGTACCACAGGAGCTTAAATAACCACACGCAGCCGCCACTTCCGTGACTTTGCATTTTAGCTGAAATACTAATCTCCATCGTCAGAGCAGGCCTCGCACCAGAGAGGACTGATGAACCACTTGTCTGCAACTGTAGTCAGCAGCACTGGCTGAGCCTTCGTAAGGGCTGTGCCCATCACCCTCCCCTTCTGCAAAAGAGCAACTCCAACAGCACTTACTGACCTGAAAGTTGAATTTTACCTCCCTTTTTTCCTTTTTCTAGGTTTTCTTCTTCTGCATTCTTCTCTTCTCTCATCTGCCACTTTTCAGTATTCTTTTTCTTCTATATCATCTTCTTTCTCTGTATCAGTTTTTACCTCCCATACAGATAGTTTCCCCAGTTCTCACTCTCCCTCTTTCACTAAAGGTTTGGGGTTTTTAAACATTTTCTTGTCTTCCTCCAAATTCTCTCCATTGTGCTTTCTCTGGGTTCCCTCCCTATCTTTCATTCTCCCTTGCAACTGCTTAGCTGCTTCTAGCGTTTGATTAAACATTTTGCTGTTTCTCATCTTTCACAAAGCTGCTGGGGACAAGGTCTGGGGTTGTAGGTCTCCTCCTGACTGTGGTCTGCATTCCAGCATTGCTTCCATCCTCAGAAGATCCTAAGCTCCAGCTTCCATTTTGTCATGGGAGACTAACCGTAGCTTGATTTTTATGCTGTGGGAGCCTATGCAATTATAAAGGCAGGTAAAGACTAATTGTACATACCATATTTCCTGTGATATTGGGTCTAGAAATACTCATGGGTTGTTGTGGTCCTGAGGCAAGAGGAAAAATGTTGGAAAGTGTTCCAGTTAGTTATAAATTGCTTTTGGTATGTTCTAGTCAATAAATACAAAAGCAAAAAGGTATCTTCACCATTTTCTTGCTGTAACATTTCTGACAATTCACTAATAGATCCCCTCCCCGTTGTGCCTCATTTCCCTCCAGTAATTTGTTCCTCTTTCTGGGGAAATCTCTCTTATTGATATTTCTAGATACAAGCTTACCTATATTTTTTCAGTACCACTGCAATGTTGGGTAACCTTAAGTAATTACCTCGTTGGGGTTTTATGTAAAAGAAATAGTAATTCTGGGGGTTTTTTGCTGAAAAGAGCAAACTAATTAATATACAGTAGTACTTCTAAACATGTGTCTCCTTGCCTTTCAACATTTTGGCCACTGCTCAGTTTTCTTCATGTTATTGCTACCGTCACACTAGCTGAAGCCCCAGAACTATAACTAACCTGACAGAGGGAGATGTCTAGTACTACATGAAGTAGGGCTATTCATGCCATCGCCTGTGATGTGATACCTCCAGCCATGCATCTCCAAATGATATTGGCTCTGCTTCCACCATATCATATCGACAGTTCACACCCCACTTGTTGTTCAGCTGATATCATAGGAAAGTCTTTTTCCACCTGAATGCTAGACTGCTTTTCATGTTTCTCTGTCTGACTGAATGTCTGCACTGGGGTTAGTTCTGCCTAGATACAGCAGTATGCACTTGTACTGAATGGATCTCAGTTGAATAATTCTGCTGCATCCTTAAAATATCTACATTAATTTTTAATCTTTAAGTCAACATGAACTGCAGCTCTATTCATCACCCACTTCCCCTTCTGTTAGATCAAAGTTTAGGACCTGGCACGCAACACCAGTGATCTGACACAGCCCGCAGCTTAATTTTAGTTGTAGATAGCCTTACGAACCCGTTTTTCCCATGTCAGTATGAAACTGCACTAACATATGGGCTCAGGTACTATCCTCCAAGCAGGCTTGATGGGTGCAGCTGAGAAAGAGCTCAGGTTCTTTCCCAGGAGACTTCCCTAATGCTCATGAACTTGACGCAAACATCTGGTAGGTTTTTACTCACAGAAACCCAGGACTATGTGTCTTCTTGAAAGCTTCAAACCACATTTATTGTAAATTCATGAAAAAAAAAAAGAAAAAAAGAAGAAACCACAGGTTGGTAAACTATTACATCTCAGTGTGAAGAACTTGTCCAGTGATGTGCAATCAGATATTGAAAAGAATATCTAAATAAGCAGCAATTTCTCAATAGAAATCTCATTAAATAAAAAAGAAAATTATTTCCATATTTACAGATTACAAGGCAAATGTATCCTTAAAGCATTGTTTCGTATTTAGCGGGTTTATTTCTTTGAAATAAAAGAGAAATGGTTTGAATGAAGAGTGTACTTTGGAAGCAGCTTGCTAGACAGTCTATGTTACCACCAGTGAACGGACAAGTAGCCTCCCCTGACCACTGCAGTGCTCTGCTTCTTCTGTTGTCCAGGCTTTCACCGAAGGGCTTCTGGTACCTCCACCTATGAAAGGGGGGGTGGGGAGGGGAGGGTGTTCATTACATTTGCTGTACAGTCTGAACGGCAAAATTCCTACCAAAGACACACTCCCAAGAGCCCTGTGCTACACAGCAGCTCCCGTAACAAGCCTGAACCTGGGAAAGTACCCCACTTTCTGTGAAAATCAGTTGAATAGAAATCAGTTTGCTGAGAAAAGCCCAATCAGAGAAAAGCCTCCTCCCAAATGTTTTCTTATGCCCACATTTCTAAGAATTTTTTTTAAATTAAATATATTTGCACTAAAATTAATTGAGCTTGTGCTATATCTGAGCCACAATCAGTTACTGAAATATGATCTCTTACATACCCGCCTTAATTGCTTTATGCTGCTTGCCCGAATTGCTTCCATAAGGTTGTCATGGAGAGACCTTTGTGGGGTGGAGGGACGGGTGGAGGGTCGTGAACCTTCCTCTGATTTTCTGTCCGAGACTGATTTTAGAGAATCTTTAATTTCTTTCAATATGCTGTTCTCATGTTTTTTGCTTTTTTTGCCTTTTTTCTTTTTCTGTCCATTCTGTAAGGCTTTTTTTGAGCTTTCTTGCTGTTTGATGACTTCAGCTATATTCCTGGTTGGTGCCTTCTTCTCTGGAATAACTGGGGGAGGAGGAGGAGGAGGAGGAGGAGGTGGGGGTGTAGGGGGAGGTGGAGGCGCAGGAGCTGGAGGCTGACTTTTCACTGGCGGTGCCTTCTTAGGGAGCTTTGGAGAGGACCAAGGTGAGCTCTTAGGTGACACATAAGGTGAGGACCGAGGTGTCCCTTTCTGCAAGACTTTGGTCTTTGGACTGATGGCTCCATCACAACCAGACTCTTGTTGCCGCTGCTCCTGCATACGCTTTTGCCTTTGTTTATCCATATTTCTTGTCAGGATACTTGTCATGCTCATTCTTGGGCCAGCAAGGTCAAAGTGGTATCCAAGCTTGACCAGAGTGGTGTTCTCTTTCAACAGTTTAACTATGTCCATTTCCACCTGGCTGCCCATGATGTGCCGTTGGTTGTGGAACCGCAGTTCTGTTAGAACCTTGTTGTTCTGCAAAGCTCTCATGATTGCCAGCACTCCTTTGCCTGTGATAAAATTTGACTCAATATTCAGACTAGTTATATGCTGATTTACCTTTAACATACCAGCAATAGCTATTGCTACATTGTCATCAGCGTGCGTGTTAGCCAAGCTGAATGACTTAACCACTGTGTTGTCCCTCAGGGCTTGAGAAAATTGTATAAGCATCTGTGAAGTGATGTTTTCAATGTTGTTCAGATTGACTTCTGTGGTCTCAGGGTCATTGCTCCTAACTTTTTCCAAAGCATCCTCAATAACTGTTGGATTTCCACAAGGGTGGATGGCACTGCTTTTTAAGCTTAGATTGTCGGTGTCTTTTTCATCATGGCCATTGAGTAAGTTTTCATTGTCCTTTGCGCTGTTACACTTTTTGTGTCTGATGTGGTCAGAACTCCTGCCATCCTCAGGTCTTTCACCAGCTGCAGCATTTAGCTTTTCCCCATCCTCCTCATCAGTCTCATCTTCATCTTCCTCCTCATCTTCTTCTTCTTCTTCTTCTTCTTCATCATCCTCTTCAGTATATGCCTCCTCAGACACTTCACTATTGCTTTCTGTGAAATACTCTTCTCGAATGTCTTCTGAATTGTCATCTCCTTGCTCAGAATCCTGAACAGGAATGTAGGTGTGGGTGTTATACATGATTGCAGTAATGTAGCTACTGCCTTTTGGCACAAAAACAATTATCTTGAAACTATATATGTTAATGTTGAAAGCTAAAAATAAATCCCCAGAAACAGAGACAGGAGAACAGAAAATGTTTCTGCACCTAACACCTTTTTAACATTATTTCTTTCACATTCTTTAGGAGACAAATGCTTAGCATAAATTGGAACAGTTTTACTGATGTCAGTGATTCCTGCCAAGAGAAAATTTGATAAAAGATATTGCAACATGGACATACTTCATGTTTTCTAAGTGTTGGCATGTCCACAAGGGGATATTATTTGGATCCTTGCCAGAAGAAACACAACACAGCAATTTCAGAATGGACATGATCTATGAGCAACAAGTTTCTTCGTTTCATAATGATTAGACATCTGTGTCAATGCTCAGACTCCCTTGCATATGTTAGTACATCTAAAAAAGCTAAAGACTGCCATGATTTAGAATACAAATAGTGTCTGCATATGTAAACATGCATATTGATATGCAAAATAATACAGAATTACAGGAGTCATGTCAAAAAGACTCTGGATGCACTATATGGGCTATACACACTTAGAAGCTATTGGTGAAGAAAAGATTCAGACACATTCCCACAGGTAACGAGTAATCATGTGTCAATAATCCCCTAATTTCTTCATGTTTGACGAGAGCTAAGACTGTGCTCACCGACAGCTGTCACAGGTCCGCTGCCATACTGTAACTCGTTATAACTCATTGCCTACAGAATAAACTGATTGTTTTTCTAAAACCCAAGGTTATTTTAATGTGTTTGGTGGGCACCAAGAAGGCAAATTTGGAACCGCTCCTCAAAGCTCTGCCTGGTGCCCTTAGCAGTTACAGTGGCAGAAGACAATTCTCCGCACAGGAGCAGCAAAAGGTCTGCACCCCAGGAAAGTCTCACTCTTCACCTGGAGGACTCCAGAAGCACGGTAGTGTTGTATGGGCCATGACTGAACCCACACGCTATGACCAACCTTAAAGCTCTTGCCCAAAAAGATTTCCCACATCCTGTTTTGTCTACTGAACAAGCCATAGCGTATGTCTTTTTATTTACATTTGTAAACGTTTATAAAATTTTGATGAAATGTAATTGTTCTGTATGCACTACTTTAGCAATGTTCATATTTTAATACTAAAGGGTATTTTACAAAGTAAGTAGACTCTGCGGAAACACAGTGATTCTGTTTTGTGCTTCTGGAAAACAAGTGTTACTAACATGACAGCCTATTTTTAGAAAACCTGTGCAGTTTTAGGTTTGCTTAATTATCTGGCTCTAAAAATGCAGGGAAAGGTTAAAATAATAGTTATGACAGATTGCATGGTACTGTTTCACAATCTTAAACAGATTTCTGTGTTGGGACACACACAAAACAGACGGTAATTGTAATGTTTGCAGAAGCTTGACTCTAATGGAACAGGACATCGAGCTCTTCCAGCCTGTCGTTCCTGAGCATTCAGCACCTGGAGGGCTTGCAGGGTCCTGTGGATCATGTGCGGTAAGGCCCTTACACTGAGGGATGCTGTGCTACATATAGAAACGGGGCTGTGTTTAAGCCAAGTTTATTATGGGACTAAGATTTAAATCTGTAGCTTCGATACATATATGCAGACTTAAAAACTGAAAACACCAGGTATCCAGGAACACGTCTTCATGGCTATGCTTTTATCTATTCAGGAATACATACTACAGCCTTTAACACAGCTGCACATGAGCAGAAGTTGGTGCCTCTAAATGGACTGCTAATATGCTTGATGACACTAGATTAATAAAAAAAATACTTGATTTTTTTTTTTAGTGGCATTTCTGGGGTCAAAGGGGGGATGTAGTTTCCTGTCACATACATCATTTGGTGTCATAACAATCTGCATGATAATTTTGAAATCGAGTACTCTTCTCTTTACAGATCCATAGAGGCATGCTCTGTTATTGTGGCAGCATTTCAGTAGAGGACTGCTGCAGGCAGCCTGCAGGGCTTCATCTTACTTCGTAGTAGTAACTTGATGAAAAGTTAGGACTAAGATAGTCAATGCAGAGAGGTAAATATCTCTGGATGGCAAGGCATTCACCCTAAAAGGCTATCTGCAGGATGTTTGCCTTCTAGAGGGGCTGATCTCTCACCACTAACTATAGAAGGAGCACAAATAACCATCTTAGATGAGGTGTCTAACTTTAAGACAGTTGAGGGCAAGAAGAAAATTGCTTTCAAGAAACTCAGAAGGAGCTTTCTTACTGCCTTCAGTGAAGAGAGCCTTTGTGCCCTCTGCATCAGCGTGTCAACATTTTCATATTTATGGATGCATTTAGGAAGTTTCTTCTCAGATCAAAAATTACAGAGGCTTTTGCTAGCACTTTGAGGTTTAGGCAGTACCCATTCTTAATGCTGTATAGACATGGAAAAAGAAAAAAAACCTGCCATTATATAAGACACCAAACTAGACATGTTCTGGAGGTTTTTTGGAACTGTCCAGGTTTTGAGTTCCAGGCTCAGCTGGAAATAAACGTTAATCTTGCCATTGCCTCCCTAGGACTTGACAAACAGGGAGTGAAGTCAACATCTGCAAGCTGATACTAATGGTCTGATGACAGCTAGTGGTCTGTGCACTTGCCTGCAAATTCATTACACTACCATTCATGAGCAGGAGAAAACACTTATATGTAAAGAAATCCTGAATATTATTATTGCAGGCTAATTTAATTCAGGTGATTTTTCTCTGGGAGAATATTTTATCTAATGTACAAATTGCAATTATTTCCTTGGAAATGAACCAAGCTCCTGAATCAAGGCTGTTAGAAGTTCTGAGCCCAGTTTTTCTGTCTTTGCTTTTGTTGTATTATTTTCTACTTAAACATGGGAAAATGTGTCCTTATAAACAGAGTCGGAACTCGGTATAAAACAGCACTTAAAAATCAGAAAGCTACTCACATCCCCAAGTCCCCACTTGCTTTGAAATTACATGGAGCTAACATGAAAACAGAAGTTGCTTTTTGATAGAGCTCAGTCTCACAAATTGTTTTAGCAACGGTGCACGGGATGCCAACATGGACTTCAGCTTAGACTGAGAGCACTCATTGCCTGCTAGGACTGAGCCCTTCACTCCTGTCCAGCCGTACTGTTCCTTTGCAGTTCAGGGACCGGCTTTTATTATTAGTATTTTTATCTGGGGGGATGAATTGCCTAACAAGCACTATTGGTTGTTTTTGGGGGAATACAGATAAATGGTATGGCTGATGACTCTACCCCAGGCCACTTTTTAAATAACTTACAGCTACCCTCTGACCACTGTTGCCAGAAGACTCCCAAGCCATGCCAAGGATCCTCAGCAGGAACAAAGCAACATAAGCTGCTGACTGCAACGCAGCTTCCTTCCAGCGAGCCTGAAGCCTGGCGGCTGCTTACTCGACTTCTGACATAACATGCATTCAGAATTATCTTTCCTGACATGTTTGTCAGCAACCAATACTGATTTTTTTTTTAAAGGAAAAGAAAAGTCAAATTTTAGCTTTTAAACAAAATCAAACGCTACCCCAAAGTCCACATCACTACCTGGCAATAATTTCTAACATGCCCTTTAAAATTTATTCCTATTTTAATCACTAACGATAGTTTTTATGGGATTTTCTTCTGTTCTCAACTAAGCTTTTAAGGTAACTCCAGAAAGAGAGCAAAACCTCCCCCAGCTAACATGCAGCGCTTTAGCAGACACAAAAGTATGGCTAAAAATGTTCTTAAAAATGGTACAAGAGACTGAAAGAAAATGAAAACAGTGAGCAAGATTATGCCAGGGAAGAACAAGCCAAAATATTTCTAGGAAACAGCGAATGCCTCAGCGTCTTACCTTGTCGCATGCACCCAATCTCTCTTTTTCTAAGAGCTTCCTGGTTTCCCTCTCCCAATAGGCCATCAGAGCTTCCCGGCTGAAAGTCCCCGTCGGTGTTTTCTCCGTCAGGCTCTTCTGCCGTTGTCCCACCGGGAGATTACGGTCGGGCTCTATGTCCTCCAGCTCCCGCTCCAGCTCCTTCAGCTCCTCTTCAGTGAGAGAAGCAAGGAGCTCATCTTCATCAATGTCTTCGTATTTACTGAGCTCTCTTCTGTAGCCAAAGGTAGACATGGTCCCGCTTGGTTAGGCTGGTACAAACCTGAAGTGACTAGGCATTCAAGAAGGCTGAAGCAAGCAAGCTGTGTCTCGTTTGGTCAGCAACTGTTTCCCTGCGTAGCGGAGGCACCCTTTTAAGAGTAATCATCGGGGGCTTACGACAATGCACGAAGGGATGAAAGCATGCGCCGTTTTAAGCATCAGACGTCAGCTAGACATCTGAACAGCAAGAATGTCCCAACACTACTGTTTGCAGGTCCCTTAAAGAGGGGGATTATTGACACACTGGCCATGGCCATATTTAGAGCAGGCAGCTAGTGGGAGAATACCAGCCTTGCGGACGGCGGGGGCGGCAGCAAATAAAACCCCGGGCGCATTTACACCGACTTTGTGTCCAAACTGCAGTAGAGAAAGAACAATGAAAATTCATTTAATCCTGAGCTGCCACAGAGGCTGGAAATAAAACACCCTCGCTGTTGTTCACCGGACTTCCTCTCATTTTCACGGTTTTCGAGCGGAACCGCGCTGTTATCCCGCCAAGGTGTTTGCAGGAGGTTGGGATCGGTGGGAAGGCAGCCTGAGGGCAGGAGGTCAGCGTGCCAGCTCCCGCAATGTCACGCCTTGCCTGTAGCAAATCACACAACTGGATTATTTATTAATTCCCCTCCCCCTTTTTTTTTCCGAGGATGATCGGAGGGAGAATCATCTTGACATGTCCATTTGCATCTCCTGTGAGATTTTTTGTTCACATGGAGAATTGTGCTCTGCTGGGGGAGGGAGCAGAATCCCCCCAAGCTTTAGGGGGAACCAGCCCTGGGTGGGCAGCGGGGCTCTGTCTTCATCACTTCTGACAGCCCCTAGCAAATGAAGGCCTCTAGTGGCAGTTTTACTTAATGGCTATTGCTTGCCGTAGCTGACCGATGTGCAGCTGGAGAGTGCTCTTCAATTCTTAATTTTAAATGTATACCTACATTACCACGTCTGCTAATAAATGATACATTATTCTGACATTATTTTTATAGACAGGTATCTTCCAACGTAAGAAACTACAGAATGAAAGGTTAAACTTCATACTGTTTTTTTATTTCTCTATTTGCAGTGAATGATGGTGAACTAGCAACTTTTTCTGAAATGTGCAGGCCAGCAATATCTGTTGTGAGTGAGAGAGAAGAAGAGGAAGAGAGAAAGAGAAAAGGTTGGTTTTGGTACAGGGAAGTAGGAGCATATCTATAACAACATATATCAACCTTATTAAATGACAACACATGGTGGGTTTATTTTTAGGTAGTCAAATCAGTATTTAATGGAAATGTAAGTGAAAATAATTTGAAGTATTGTTCTTGTCCAACACCATCTCTTTTTTGTTAGTATGGATTGGACACATGAACTGATGTATGACGTTTAGCCAAATTGCTCATTTAGTTTTATTATTATGCATATTGCCTTACTGGCAATGGGGAGAGGAGATTGAGCATGATTTTCATAAACAGAGTTGATAAAGAAATTATATTTTTCCTTTGATCATTTTTCTATATGAATTTCATGCAGTTTAGCTTGCCTAAGAATTGGGATGAAAGCTTACAAGCTTAGTCTTCCCTAACACACAAGATACATTAATAAAGCAGACTAAAGAATATTGTGCATCTTCAAATAAAATAAATATTTGCAGGTCATTTACGTTGACCAAATCTTTGCATAAAATAAAAAGCAGGAAGGTGCAAAACAGTTTGGCTTATGGAGCTAAGAGTGTTACCTTCATGGTATAAGATACTGTCATGGGTCACCTGTGTCTAGACAAGTCAGTGGGTCAGTAGAAGTTCTGTTCACTTTTTCAGCTGCATTTGCAGAAATGATGCTTAGGCCAAATTCTGTAAAATGTGAAATAGCAGGGAAAAATAATAAGCACCTCTTTTCTTTTAACTTTGCATTGTGAATGCTGATGTTGACATTAATTAAATGTATATAACAGAACTCCAAGCAATTTTATTTCTTCAGTATGTCTAGGACAACGGTTCACTTTGTTATCATTGGAGTTAGCCAGAGAAGCAGCACAATAAAATTATCTTTCTTGGGCGCATTTTTGCAGACAACACTTTGTTGCAAACATTTTTAGATGGAGTTGGTTAGAAAATTCGCACTGGACAGGTTTTCTGTTGGAAAATGCTGATTGAAACTGAAATGCTTTTAGAAATATGCTATATTTTATTAGTACAATGCTGACATGTACAACATTGATATGTACAATATTAAAAGCAAAAACATGCTGTTAAAAATGAAATCTATTCAAATATACTCTTTCCCAGAAAATTCTGAGCTTTCTGCTTTTTCTTTTTTCCTCAGTTACAGCAAAATTTGTAAGTAAGTCTCTGAATTTTCCTGGACTGAGAGTCCACAGTACAAAGTAAAAACACACAGATACCTGAATTGTCTATTTAAAGTTTTCTATGTATAATTCAAATTTTCCAAACTCAAAGGAACTTCAAAAAACAACATGCATTACTCACTTGTAAAATAATATTCCAAAGGAAGATTTAGTCCAGTCCTTGGCAGCAGCATGAATATTACCTTCAATGCTACTCTTTGCTGAGGCATGATACAACACTGGGCCAGTGGTGATGTTTTTCTATATATAAAATGTCAGTGATGTTTTTCTCTATATAAAATATCGGTGATGTTCGTTCCAGCCATGAGATAAGAGAATTTAAAGATGTTACTAAAGATGGACAAGGTATTTTATTGTAAATGTCTCCCCTGAAGCAGGGGGGAAATTGACACCGCTAGGTGAGGTTATGAGAGGTTTGGGTCCTTTCTTAATCCGGTACATGTCACTCATAGTAATTTAGGACTCATTCTTTATACAGAGATGGCCAAGGGTGAAGACCCATGAACACTCTCTAGAACAATTTTAATAAAAGTAATAAGGCTGTGGCACACGGCAAATTACACACAAAAGAAAGGATGCTAAAACTGTAAAGCTAAGTACTCACAGGTCAGAAAATGCAGAGATAGTATTTGTCCTTGCCTGTTGATGAGCACTGAAACACGGTCCTTAATTCCATAATTCTGTAATCATATACTTTGATCCTAGACCCATGAGTCCCCAGAACCTTTACTTTTGTTCAGTGTACAGGAGAGATCATGCACATATTTATTAAATAGCTTTTCAGCATTTTGGTTTGCCCCTGTTCTTTAGCATATCAAGACTACCAATGGCCTTATTTCTCCAGCGGCCATTTCAGGAGACGTGAAGGTGTTACCGCCTTTGTGAGGAGGAAGAATAGAGGTATAGAGACTTTAAGATTGAAAGTACCCACTAATTAGGAGTTTAGGATTCCCTTTGTGGGGGTATTTGGCATTATGCAGCACTTAAGCCGGTCAGGGCTCAGTTCCTGTGGGCACCAGCCACTGCTGAAGCTGCCCGCCGCTTCGACAGTTCGGACCACAGGTTAACACTCAAAAGATTTAATTATGATTAAATTGACCTGTCCACCTTCTGAGAGGAACTCTGCTGCAAAGACAGGAGTGATTGTGTTTTCCTGTTATTAGCATCGCTGCCTGAAACTTTTTGTTCTTGTTCCACAGTCCCATTTCTCAGGCACTATACATGTTCGGATTTCTGAAAAAAACAAGCAAAAAAATAGCAGTCTGAGCATCCTGTTATACATCCCAGGCTACGTGCTTGATCACACCATTATAAACAGTTTAGGAAGAGACCTTGTGCTAGTGAGGTGGCACAGTGAACTTCCTTCCATCACAGAAGGCAGGAGAGCAGAGTGTGAGCCATATGTAGTACGTGAGGGCAGGTTTATGCCGGCTGTGTTGACGGCTGTTTAGGATGAATCCTCCAAGGTGCTTTGCCACCTCCTAATAGAAAACCCAAACTCACCTCTGTAACACCCTGCTGAAATCCTGTATGCAGGGAATAAAACATTTCATGTATAGGTCATGAAAACTCACCACTCAATCAATTGAATTATTAAAAGGTCTGTTCCCTTCAGGACCTGGGCTAAGCTGAGAGAAGATAAGAACTGGGAGCGCCCATTTAACAGGAGCAGGATTCACTCTGCTGTTGCAGATACTTGGCACCCAGGTTCCCAGAGTCAAGCAGGACGGAGCCCACTCAGCGGCAGCTCGATTGCAGACAAGACTTTCAATCTTTTCTAGCCTGGGTGATCTGTTTCTTGGTTTTAAAAGAAGAACCACTTCTAAATTTTTTTTCTTTTTTTCCTTCCCTTTCCAAGCAATTAACTATTTCAAGCAGCAGCCTAGGAAACTGTTCTGCTTCTCACATTTCCACACTTCGGGCACGCAGGCCCAAAGGCTGAAAGGACGCGAGCAACACCGGCGGGGTGGTACTCACCCCCAGCAGGGCAAAGCCCACAGTTTAAATTTTACTTCCACTTGGGTGAGCGCAGGGAAAACAACAGGCAAGCAAAGAGGGCTGCGCAACCTTGTCCTCAGGCGCGGGACACAGCCGGCCCCAGGACGGTGGCTATTTCCGTCACGGCTCCTGAGGACAGCCTGTCAGACAGATGCGTTGGCTCGTACGGAGCTGCAGTCCCACGCTGCAGGAACAGGTCCAATTGCCATAGAGCGCATTAAAAACAATGCACCACAGCACGTCTGGGCTTTCCCCATCTCTCCCGCTGCCCTTCTGCCTGCGGCGCTCGCTCCTGCCTCCCCCCGCCGCTTTTGCACGCCTCGTTCCCCACCCAGCTCCTTCCCTCCTGCTGCCCCCCACGCAGCCCCCCAGGCGCCAGCCCTCGAGGTCTCCCACCTTCCCCCTTCACGCCTCCTTGCTGCTGCCCTGCCGCCTCCATCCCCGGCCCCGCCGGCCGCCCCTCGCCTGCCCTCCCTGCACGGCCCCTCACTGTCCTCGGCCGCCTCGGCGGCCTCTTTGCTGACCTCTGCTTCCCTCCCCTTCCCGCACGTCCCCTGTCCTGCCCCGTGCTCCTCGCTGCCTGCCTCCCCGCTCCCGCCTAGGTCAGTTGGGAGAGAGATACACAGATATATATACACATGTGCGTCTCTCAATTCCTGTATGCTGCTTGTACAGGCCCAGGTTGAATGCAGAGTCCAAACCGGCCCGGAGAGACAAAGGGCCAGCAACCTGGCACCTAAACAGGACCGCGAGGCAGACGGATGGGACAAGCTGTGGCTCTTTCCCCTGGGAGACTAGTGTAACTTGCGAAAATTGTGGACATCGTGCTGTTCCTGAAAAGGATGTGTCATCACCTACATTTAACAGTGGTATCAGCAAAGCAAATGGGATAAAGCGTGCGCTGAAGGCATTTGAAGGAACAATTTTTCAGCTGCTTTTCTCTATGCCAGATGATTCTGTTGTCCAGTCCATCTCTCCTGGTGATGCCGTAAACAGGGAGTCACACGGGAGAAAAAGATCTTTCCCTTCATCCATGCTGGGGAAACAAAAAGTGGGGTAAGTTTAGAGATGACCCTGATCCAAAACCAGTTTTTGCTTGGGAATCGGACTCAGCATCCTAACTCAAAGATGGATTTTTCCTGCTGATCCCCTGCAGCACACCCCAGGCTACCGGGAGGGCAGATTCCAGGTCCAGATCGTAGCTTAACAACTCAGACCCATCACAAACAGTGATCAACTTTCACTCAGAAACATGTGCATATGGGCTGCCTTATTGCTCAGATTAGTTGCGAAAAAAACGTTCCCAACAGCTGCTGGGGACATAACCAGAAGTCTATATACAACACTATGTACCAACAAGCCATGGGGCAACCACTAATCTGATGTATTTTGATGGCAGGGGTCTTTGGGTTGCCTTGCTTATCAAGAAGACAGAAGAATTATGGTGAGTGAAGAAGTGAATGGGCTCTGACAGTGCTGCTGATGGGAAGAGCTAAGGATGCATCTTGGAAGGGGAGTCAAGAGGCTGACCTGGCTGCAGGGAAGCACTGGGGGAAATAATTCATCTGGGTGCAAATAAGAACGCTTCTGGACTACCAAATTCCTCAACCTTTGATTAAAAGAAGGAAAACTCACCGCCCACATTGCACAGGCACCCGGTGTCCTTCGTCCACGGATCCTGAAAGTCTATTTGATTATACAGAGAGGCATGCAGCTGAGTGCCAAGGGTGCAGCAGACTCAGGGTTTATTGCCCCTTTTGCCTACCTGAATCACACTAAAATAGGGAAGGCGAGAGGGACAAATAAATTTTACTGAATAAACATCATTCCGGTTCCCAGTTTTCTTTCCTTCCTACACAGCCAATACTTTTTAATCATCTTGTGTCAGTACCATGTCATGTTCTGTAATAACAGCACGAGATGAACCTGCTTATCTTTGACAGCACAAATTATTCCTGTCAGGGTTTTGCTCAAAGCAAGTGCTCCTCCACGTCTCTGCAGACTGGCCATTTCCTCAGTGCCAGTTTCTGCCACACCGAAAGATAAACTGCTTTGTACGCAATGATGATCTTAATGCTCTTGCTTTCATATAGCTGCTCTTATCCCTCAGGAAGAATCTCAGTGTGCTTTACAAACATTGCCAACAGATTTACAAACTATATATAGAAATAATTTCACTCGCTACTGATGTACAGACATAGGGTGACCACAGCAGCTGTTTGGAATTACATGGTGATATTGCTCAACAGGTTTGGACAGGAAGTAGAGGCCACTGTATTGCAAAGAAAGTAGCAGAGGAACTGCTGCATGCACAAAAAAAATGTGGGTTTTGGAAGTGCAGTTTGAATGGGATGCTGTTTAAGCGTCTGCAGTTAGCCTATTCTTTCCCAAAAAAGCATGATAAAATAGGTAACATCTGCCATTGTAAGCATTACATTATTTGTGGTGGTATTTGCAAATATAACATATTTGTATGTCAAGGTTGGGTAGTTATTAAATTATAAGTGATTTATATTAAAAGTGCATGGATTTAATCTTTTGTTAATGCCTTAGTCCCAGACAGTTCTCCCATGTAGCTTAGCCAAACCTACAGTTTGTCATTCAGATAAAAAAACTGCTCTATTTCTTTATACACAGAGAGCAACATAGGTACTTCTATATTTAGCATTTCCTTGGGTTTTGTCACTTTTTTTTAACAGTGTGTGTTTATTAAGCTTATTTTAAAAAAGAGATCCCAGCAATATAAACAAGTGATGTAATTCATAGGGAATTAAATACAAGCAGCAGTACTAACTAAGCAAATTTATTGTCTTTATTTATGTCTATTTTTTAAATAGTCCATATTAATGATAATGGGAGTTCTGGGCACTATATCTACCATGCACAGAATATGCAGACAAAGGGCAATGGTTTTGCCTGATCAAATGTAGAGATTTCTACTGAAATTGTAAATTTTGGAAATAAATGCAAATACCTTGTACGTGTCACCAGAGCTAGACTGTTATATGAGTCTTATGACTACTAACAATTTACTAATACATTTTTAACAGCTTTTCAGGAGAACCGCAAAACACAGGTTCCTCAGAGAGTATTTCTCCTGATCTAAGTACCTCTTTTGCTGGTATGAGTGACACTTACAGGAGCATTTCAGAGAGAAAATGCTTCCCATTGCAATATATACCTTTAAATATTTATACAGTAATTTGGTGCACTTACCCATGTACTTCTTTCTGATTTATCCAGCATTTGTCCTGGTAAAGAATCGGGATGGATTTCTCTGAAGACTGCTCCATGCATTTGGAGACAGACAGTGTATTTTTGAATGAAGGTCATTATCTGTAGGGTGCAGAAGAGGACTCTGAAGGATAGGCACCTTGGGGGGCAAGGTGCCATTTTTAGTTACTGCAGCCTAAACAAACAACTTCCAGTAGAAAGGTCAAGAAAACAAGAAGGCTGAATAGGGCCATTAAGGCTGAAAATCACTTTGGTTGGAATTACTTTTCTTGATACCATTTTTCTGAGCAGAGGTCTATCAGTCCTAAGGCTCACATGAAAGAAAAAGTAGGGGGAAGGCTTTAAAAGGACTGATTTAGCAGGTAGACCAGAGCTGTGGCAGAGTACACCAGGGAGGCAAAGCTGGTTACACAGAAGACACAGAGGTGAGGGCAAAAGAGTGTTGATTAGGTGCATACTAAAGGGAGTGATGGAAAAGCAAGAGATATAGAAGCAAGCTTGTAGAAGCTTTTTTCTGCCCCAAGGAAGGGTCAGAAAAAATCCCTTTGCCCTACCCCAGGGTAGACACAAAAGAGCCCGTGGCTTTGTGACTGTGTTTTTCCATGCATGACTCCTGTGCTATCAGCAACAGTCTGAGAAAGGGCAGCGCAGGCACAAAGAGCCCGAGCCAGAACAGTAACTGCTGTGAAACACTAAAATTGACTCCCCTTGATACCCAGAACAAGGATCTGCCGTGCCAGCTCCCAAGATTAGATGTTAGCCAGTGCATGGAAGTTTTATGGAAGGCACACAACTTTAAAGTCCCTACAGGGAATAGCTGGTCATATACAGAACTCATGGCTATGGTTTGGTCCTTCACCGAGCTACGAAAACACTTACAGCTACAAAGTCCGTCTCGCTGGTGCTGCAAAGGCTGATGTAACCGCTGTTGAATGTCTGGCTCCTTGGAGAGCTCATCAGTCTGGTGCAGCTGCTTGTGTCAGATTTTATGAGAAACAGAGACCAAATGATACCTCTGCTTTCAAACATTGTCCCCAAACCAATAGGAGTCCCTACCCCAGAGCATGCCTGATTCAATGCCAGGGCATTTAATTACTTCTAGCCAACGTCGTCCATGGGGTGGACATGCCATGGAATTGGGTTGCGGTAGAACACCCCATAAGGCACACCCAAATAGCAGAGAAAATTAAACCCCAGTGTTGCAAGGGTTCAGTCAAAGTCCAAGCAGGGAAAAAGGGACTACCATTTTCTTCTTCCATCTCGGGCTGCTGCCTTTGCCTCTTTTCACACAACCACCAGTCCTGGACCAGTTACGTTTCCTGCTCCCACCAGCATATACTCAACTCCATAAAAGTAGTATTCAATGGTCTGGCTGCAAAACATGGGAGTCGAAAGACTTGTGTTCAATTCCTAACTGTGCCATAAGCATAACATGGGGTAAACAGCTCCCTTTCCATGTCTATCTCACCTTATATTCCATTTAAACCAAAGTCTTGCCCCTCCTGCCCCCATTGAGTTCACAGATGACTTGAAAGCATTAAAGATGCTTTCTCATAATGTTGTATTTCCTTTAGCATCCAGTGGGGGGAAAAAGTCTTCAATAAATAAACAACTTCAATGTTGAAGGACAGAAAAGCTTTAAAACAGCACTAGACCACCTTCTGTAACAGGCTACCAAACAACAAAAAGAGCCCACATGTGTTGTTTAAAAGACAAACACAGGAATATTATGTCTTTTTAGCTTACCTAATGATATTCTAAGGACTAGTTCATGATATTTTAAACACTTGGGGCAAAGCTCTGTCCTAGAGCTGAATGCTTTGATGCCGCAGGCAATGTAACTATTGCCTGAGGCATGTATAAAGTCCTAAATATAAACCTTGGCCCACGAACTAAAATTACTAATGGAATTTGGCTCTAGCCACAGAAAGGGTTTAAAATCTCCTGTCTAAAGCTCTATTTGATCATGTTTCCTTTGCTGGTTGCAGTATACTGTATCAGATATGTGACTACCCAGATTCTTGTGTTGTGGTCACTGTATTCATTAAAATTACCACTATTTAAGACATACTATTATTAAGCCTATATTTCTGTTTAGGAATTCCCACACAGAAATATCAGTTTATAGGTTATGCAGCATGCATGCATTTAGCCTGGTGTGTCCAGGATGTTTTGGTCGGTGGAGACTTGACTGTGGACAGCTGTGTCGGGTTCACTGGGTGCTCTGTGCTCAGGCCATGCCTGGAGTCACCAGTCACCCGGGGCATCCTCCTGTCAGGGGCCTGGCCCAGATGCCAGATACCTAGAAATTTTTCACAAGTGACCAAATTCTTCTTTTTCATCCTGGTCAAAATTTCTGGCAAAAAAACCAGAGGACATGTCTTGGAAAGCCAGATGAATAGTAGCCCTAGTGAGAGAAGAAGCAGTAATTAAGCCTTCTGTTCAAACCTCTACATGTCCCAGACCAGTAATTTTCACTCCTTCTATTTGCTCCTGTAAATCTGTTGCGAGGAAGGACAGAACCACAAAGGACTGATATAGCTGCCTTTGGAAGTGAAATTTACATCCCTGACTGAGGTTTTAGTAAGTTATATATGACAATGACATCCAGCAAATAAGGAGAATTTCTGAAGAACAGGGAGAGCCAGCGTAGGGAGCAGGGCAGAAGGATGCTTGAGCTGGCCTTTGGCTTATGCGAGTGCGTCTATGTGTGTGATAAACAGCATATCTCTTAAATTACATGTTTAGCTAAACTCTGACTATGCACTACGTAATCCTGACATCCACCAACTGAAATCTTTTCTGAATTTTGGGGGTTTGGACTCTTTTTTGTCTTTTTTTTCCCCAAGATGGAAGGGATGGTAGAATAGCAAAGGGAGTAAGTGCAATCCACTTTTAATAGAGTAATTTAAAGAATATTTGATCAGATGTGTTTTTCTCTAGACATGCAGAAACATACTGCCAAGTGCATCACAGCATGACTGGGAGCATTGTTAAGTCTGGTCAAGAAGTGATCTGTCAAACCTCCGTAGGAAACATAATTAAAGTTATGACATTGCAACATGTCTCAACCAAGGGGATATGCTGCTCGATTTCCTGGTTTGTTCATCCATCAAAATCTACTCTTTCTTTATAACAGCCTACTTAAAGTCCCTCAAACTTTGCCAAGCATTAAAACATGCAGTACTGGCACACACACAAGTTGTACCTGGGAGCAAACACTTTGGAAAAACAGCTAAAAAGAATCTTTGAAGTGTTTGGACAATTTTATAATGGGACCATGATTTTCAAAGTACAAAATGTGCTACATTTCGGGCCAATTACATGACAGAGATGTGGATTTAGTGGTTTAATTTTCTTTGCCAAGCTCAGTTCGACATTTATTTTCTTTTAGAGATAAACTAACGCTACAAACTGAGAGCAGCAATTGTATTTATCATCTTCATTGGGAAGTCCATCAGGAAAATTCTTCTTCTATTCTTTATTAATCTGAATTCCCATTTAAAGTGTACTGTTCTACGTAATTATTATAGTGTCCTTATTCTGATTTTAGCCTATATTTAGATAGGACAATGTGTTAAAACATGAGCTTTAATGTACTAGTTTGAAGAAAAAATTTGTTCCCATAAAAGAGCTATTAACAACAAATATCAGAATGTTGTGAGTGTATATAAAGCACCAAGCAGCTCTTTAGCTAGTAGAAAATAGTGAGGAAATGAGTCAAACTACAGACAGTATGCAGGTATTTTTAAAAGCTATTCTAAACGTATCCCTTTTCCATACAGATCATATTCTTTATATAGGATATAGTTCTTGAGAACTGGTGGAAGTGGAAACTTCTTCATGGATGACAGTTTCTGGAGTCTCCTTAACCCCAAGAGCTTACGTATTTTCAGACGACACAGATGTTTCAATGGGCGAGGATTATCTAAACATAATAGTGAGAGAGAAATGGTAGAAAAATCAATGCCATTATTAATGACTGTAAGCCAGTTCACAATCCCAAAACTTGCTCTAATAAAATTCATAATAAAATCTATTACCTTGGGGGGTTATTATTTTGCCACTTCCGAATAAAATAGCATTCTTTTAACTTCAAAATTGTGATGATACATGCTGCTGCTATTAATCAAACTTCTTTCATCCGATATCTGCCTTTTTTTGTCTTACTTTTGGAAATATGCACACTGTATTCTGTCTCCAAGGCACCCATCTGAACACCTAAATGAGGACCTTATTTAGCATAATCAATGGCAATTGATGAATGGTCTCTCATTTCCCTAGGTGCATATCTTAAAAATTGCATGTTGAGGCCAGCTGTGGCACCTTCCATTTCTGCTGTATCAGTAAGGCACCAGGACCAGACCTTACCATGCTTGGGCCTGCTCAGTCTTCTAAACAAATACTTCTTATCAGAATTTACATCAGTCAAAGAGGTCAGTTTAATTTAGTCTTCCTGAACATAACAAAACCTTTCAAGGTACTTGAAATATCAGTAGTTAAGACTACCAAATTATTTTGATGTTCCTGTGACACTAACAAAAAGGACTTCCTCTGCATTCCAGTGTAAAATACCAAAGCAAAATTAAATACAGGGTACCAGTTTTAAACATAAATATTTTGCTCTTTAACAGGTGATGTTAGATCAAATTCTATTTAAAATGAAAAAAAAAAAAAAGTCAAATAAAATTAATTCATGCAAAGAGAACATTTAATACATTCCCCAACAGATTTTTTTAAGTTAAGGTGGGTGAAACCTATTGTTGATGCCACCAATGGGGGAAGGTCCAGGCTAATGTGTAGAACTTCAAAAGTGAAGCATACATAAGAAATATTATTCAATTATGGTATTAGTAATTGCAACTCTAGATGTGTATCATGTAAATCGGAGTTAGGAAATGATGATACACAGACTGTGATGTTACATGCATTGTCACCACCTACCACCTTGAACATAGTGGGATCTAAAACATGCTCTTATGATAATCCTTGAACGATTAATAGACTTGAGAGATCAAGGGAGCAAAAAGAAGGATAGAAGTGTGAGCAATATTCCCCAATAAAAAAAGCTGTGCCCCATAGCTGTGCAATGACTAGTGTCACATGGGTTAATGAGTTTGAGAAGTACCTCAGTGGTCTTGCTTAACTAAAAGGGTTTCCCACACAACAGTGACATTCCTTATGAGATCAATTCTCACCAGGTGCATGTTTGCCATGTTCCAGTCCGATTAACTAATTTATGACCAGTGGCAAGAAGTAAAGATCTGTCTCGATCTGAGGACTGGATGACAGGCACAACCTGGTTCTTAGCTAGTACACATTTGGACTGCTAAAACACTTTGGATGAATGTGACCTGACATAAGCAATTAAAGTCTCCTATAATAAATCATAACATCATTAATTGGAAGTTAGATATTTACCCAATATCTGACGTATCTCTGTCCATTCTTTCTGTGTTTCTAAGACAAATTTAATTTTTGTGCATAGAGGAACATAATCCATGTAATCTATTAAAACACGAACCACTTTTCCTGCTAAATGTTTCAACCAAGGAACAGCAATAAAGTCACAGAACTGAAAGGGAAAACACATCATGTCATAATTTCAAAATCTGTGCAGAGGAATGCCAAAATAACACATTTTAAAGCAATTACACAAGATAATTTAAAGTATTACCAATGACCTTTAACAGTCACAAACTGATGCCTAGGTAGGTTACTTTAAAAGCCATTTTCTTCCATGCTTAACCTTTGCGATCCCTTAATTCATCTGGACAGGCCTGAAGGCCAATAATTATTATAACATTGCTATGATTTGCAGCACTGTTTTGTTCAACAGCGATATCTCTTTGGAAACACATCTACTCCATTGGTTAGGACACGAACAGGAATTCCAGAATCCTGCCTCATGATTTCCTAAAACTTCCTTCCTAAATCTCTAATATACGAAGCCTAATCTAAAACCACTCTATGTACATAATTTTCTCTATCCCAGAGTAGAAAATGAAAAATGGCAGTTTTATTTTTAGGGTGTTTTAAAGAAGGATTTCGCCCGTATGTTAATCTTAATTCTGCACAATAATTTGGAATGTTTAAACCTAACTAATGAAAAGAGCACAGTGAAGAGAAGGAAGGAAGGTATGTATTTACTGGATTATCCTTTATTACAGAAGAAGTCCACCCAGGGAGAATCTCTTCTTCTGGAGTTGACCACACAAAAGAATTTCCAAAGATATCTTGATGCATACAGTCAAAACACATCTCCACATTATATCCGTGGTTGAGCAACAGCCTCAGCATCACCTCATCATTCAAAGCATACTGAATGGCGCTGGGGAAATGCGTATCATTAACCAACATAAAGTAGCAATTGACATTTGCTCCGTAAGATAGGAGCAGCCTTACAATTTCATGGTTGCCAGCTCTCACTGCCACAAGAAGACAGTTTAAAGGATCCTTGTTTGGATTTGCCCCTGCTTTGAGCAGTATTTCAGTGCAAAGAATGTCATTGTTAGAAACAGCAAAATAAAGTGCGGTTTTCCTTTCATCATCGTAACTATGTGAAATGTGTTCAGCCAAGAGAGTGTTGACATCAAAACCATTTTCAATGAGAAGCTCTAGGCACTGCGAGTTCTGGCCATCTGCTGCTGAGTGAACAGGGCTTAACCCACTTTTCTGGATTGCGGTTTGGGATGTGACCGGAATGAGATACTTCAGGGCCCTAAGAAACAGTGAATAAAACTAGTTAGGCATTGCTTTCCTGCAGGAAGAAAATGACCCTTATCCAGCTATATGCTAAATCACCAGCTAGACTCTTTACACAAAGATCCAAACACAGAAACACCAGTTTTGAGCACTGTCAATAGGACCTTGTGTTTAAGTTGTTTCAGCGGTTTTCACTTAGTTCTAAGGAGTATGTTTTGCATTTTGCTTTGTTTATACTAAAAACCACTTAAAAGTTAATTCAAACTAATGCAACATAGGCATTTCTGAAATATAAATGATCTATACATTTGCAAGTTTACCACAGTCATCTTCAATGTGACCATGTGCCACATTGTATCTCAAATAAAATGTAAAGTCCAAGCTCATACTCACAGGTAATGTCCCTCATAAGCCGCTTTGTGTATGGGAAGCAGTCCTGCCTTATTAGGCACATTGCCACTTCCTCCATATTCCAAAAGAAGGGCTATGCAGTCTGGATTACCTCCTCCAGCTGCTTCAAACAGTATCGATGCACCATCATCTGCTAAGGCCTGGACATCTCCACCTTGATGGAGGATACAGAGTTTACAATTATATCCAAAAAGTGATTTGCAGATCACCAGAAAAACAAGCCCAGAGTACTTACCTCTTAATTTTCAGATGTATTTAAGTTAAAACTTTACTAAAACAAGAAATATTTCTTGTGGCAAATTTAGAACTCAAAGGCAAGAGTTGTACAGATATAAGTTCAAATGCTCACCTGAGTGGGGTCTGCTTTGACCATACGTGTTGTAACTGAGGCTTTTCAAAATTCTGGCATATTTAAAAAATACTTAATTTCATTAATTAATATCAATATAATTCTGTACAAGGAAGAAAGGAAAGAAGGAAGGGAGGGAGGGAAGGGAGGGGAGGGAGGGAGGAAAGGGAGAGAGGGAGGGGAGGGAGGGGAGTAAAGAGAAATAAAGAAGGGCATGTATAGCAGTAAGTCCCTCCTTGACTGAAATAGATTGGTATCAACTCTGCCACTCCTCTCACATGCATTATGGAAACATGTAAGCATCACTCCACTCTAGCAGGAACACTCATATATGCTTCCTTTTCTTCCAAGAAACCAAATATTCTCATTTATCACTACTCTTTCTTTCCTTTTCCATGATGACCCTAAACCACCTCAGCAACCAGGCAAGATGCATGCCAGTGCAGAGGTGTATTTCCCTTTTACCTGACCACATACCTTTATGAATAAGATGCTCCAGCACATCACAGTGACCATATTCAGCAGCAACGCCTAATGGTGTCACTCCATATCCATCCTTAAGGTTCACATTTCCACCATTCTTCAGAAGAAGAGCAACAATGTCTTTGCGTCCCTGTTTTGCAGCTTCATGCATTGCTGACCAACGTTTTACACATGGCTGGTGGATACTACAGTTGTGTTTAATCAGAGTGGATACCATTTCAAAAGAGCCCCTTCTTAGAGCTTGAAGATATTTTAAAAAGGAAGAAAATAATACAATTACATTTTCAGGTATGTCGTCTTGAAACTTAAAGACATCTAATAAGTTTAGAAAAGCTTTTCCTTGTGTAGTGATATGAGGAAATTGAAAAGATTTCCAGTCCTAGAAATTTGGGAATCCAATTTACTGGTAAACAAATGGTAATGTCAGCTGCTCGGGAAATCAAGGTAAACCGACACAAGCTGGAAAATATGCCAGTTTGGAGCATGGAGGGCAAAAGCAGCACCACTTCAATTCTGAGAAAGCAGAAGCAGGTGTATCACAAAGAAAAGCAACAATAAAATATGGTCCTTACTTCTAAAGTTGGGGCAAACATTACAGTGTCCCCAGAAAATTCCACTTGTGACCTTTGTCACCTGGTAACTCTAATCCTAGTGTGTACTCAGTGGCTCCTGTCAGCCAAAGTACAGTTGACATCTGTCATACTTAAAGGCTACGTTCTGGCCTTTTGAGGTTCCAGGTTTGAAATTTTCATGGATAACTACACCTGCAAATTATTTATATATAAAATAATGATCCTGAGTAAGAGTCTAATTTTATTTCTGAACTACCCTTTGGAATAGTAGAGGGAGATCAGCGTCATAGGGTTTGCAAATTTAAGTTTTGTGAATGTCCCATTACACAAGTAAGAAGGTTTTTAAGAGGCAACAGTCTTCGTAATTATCCACAATTGCTGTGAAGTAGAGTATTACCAAATGTACGTGGAAGCAGAAATCATCCCACTAGATAGATACTTCTTCAGCATTTACCTTTGTACTGAAGAGCCCTTTAATCCAGAGCTTTAAAATTAAAAGGAGTAACTAAATCATGAGCATCATCTATTAAGTGTTAAGCACCTGATCCTCTAGTTCACTGAGACTAAGATTGGAATGTATGATGCACAACAATATCTACATCCACATTTTCAGCGCTAAGTGACAAAAAAACATAAAAAGCATCACATAAACAATACATAGCTGACAAATCTCATTTTCAGGAGTTTGTATAGATAAATATTTAGGAAAATAAATTGTCATTGTAAGGAGAAAAGACCCTTTTCATAAGCTCTAGTTAACTTCTTGCAGGATTCATTAAAAGCAAAGGCTGAAAATAGCTTAAAAGTTTCACAGACTTACAATTATTGCAAAGAGCTGAAATAACGCAAAGGAAGACATTGCAGAGGAACACTCTAGAAATGCCGCAGGGCCTTAAAATATTAATACAGTAATCACATCTAATGAAAGTTAACAAAAATTCAGAGAACTGAATATTCTAATACTGATAATTGTATTATATATTGTATTTTATTATATTGTATTAACTTCACAGATCGATTCTCTTCAGGAGAACAGAAGTTCAGAAAGAACATTCAGACAGAATTCAACAGAAATTAGAAGTTAATATAGCTAAATTACTCATGTATAGTAAAGCTCATTTAAGTCTACCAATAGCATAAAATCTTCCAAAGAAATCATCTTTCTTTAGATTGGGGTATTACTTAGAAATGCAGTTGAAGCTTATTTTCAGTGCAAGAGGGGAGGGAAACGAGATGGGAGATTCTGAAATTGAAAATGCCTGCCTACTCCTGAAGAAATCATCTGATAAAACCTAAAATCTCCAATAACCTCCAGACCTCCAGAAAAAGCACATTCAAGTTAAAGCAACAGCTTATTCTTGTACCATACTTGTAGCTTAAGGTGGTCAAATAGGCCCAGGTTCATAAAGGTCTTATAGCACCTGAAGATACAGAGAAGATACCTTGAACAAAAAAATAGGTTCCATTTTCTTAGGAGCAGCTCAGCAATCACCTAAAGCATAAGGAGCACCTTTAAGATCAGCTCAGTGATCACCTAAAGCATCATGAATGTTGAACTGAATGTTGGGTACATTTCACCAAGTGCTGGGCATTTAGTTTCACCTAAAAAGATGACCAGCATCTAATCCACACAAGCCAACAGGAGTACTTGGGTGAGTACTTAGTGGAGGGGAAGCGCTGCCATTCACTTTGCTTAAACCCAGGGAGAGGAGGCAATTACCGATAAGAAGTGGAGTTTCTCCTTTGTCATTTGTTGTATTGGGCCAAACACCCTTTTCCAGTAATGTTCTTACATTTTCCACAAAGCCGGCTTTTGCTGCCAAAGTTAATGGTGTTTCTCCATCGCAAGTTTTGTATTCCCACATTGTTTTATAAGATGCTAGAGGTAAGAAAGTGAGAAAAAACAAAATTAAAGCACAAGGCTGTTAACACATACACATATCGTTAAATGCTAAGTCTTCAGGAAAATTACTTGTAATTATGTTTAACTTGACCTAACTAGCACTGTCAACCACACTGAATACTGAACAGTAACTTTTGCTCCATTTGTAGGTTTCTGAATGAAACATTAAAAACTGTCCAAGTTCTTTGCTGGTGTAAACTGATGCAACTTTCCCCAAAAGAAAATTTGCCTGAATATTTAAACAACATAAGCAAGACGCGCCATGGAGGATTTGATCATACTTTTTTCAGTAAACAGTTCCAGCCTGTTGTTGTGGATGGCTGTTTATTGCTCTACGTTTCTTTGCTGCTCCCTTTATCTTGTGGGATATTTTTACCTTACTCACCATCTAAAATGATTTCAAGTATTTGCTGAATTGGCTGAGCTGCAGCCTCATGTAGTGGAAACCACCCTCTTTCATCAGCTTCATCCAAAGCATATTTCTGCTTCACAAGTTCTTGGAGCCCAAACACTTGACCTTAAAAAAATCCAACAGATAAATAAGATGCACTTGGAAAAATAATATAAGGGAAGTCCAGTTTTGCAAAGAGGCTATTTTATTTTAGGGTTTTTACCTTGCTTTATGGATGTTACAATTTTCCTGTTTTCCTCACTAGGTGGTACAAAACTATCCAAAAAAGAGCAGAAAATAGTAAATATAGAAAAAAAGTAGATGCATTATATTATTTATTCAATACTTTCCATTAGTTTCTCATCTGAGCCAACTTTCCTTTGAATACATCAATGACAATCTTGATGAACTTTGTGACTTCCTAAGTTACACCTGTACTATGGACCCTCAGGGTATCCAAAGTTCTTGAGTTAGGTGCAATTTCTGCTGCAGGCTGACCTTATACATCTCTTAATTCAGTAAAGAATTCTGATGTGGACTAAAAAGCTGTATTTGCCCCACACTACAGAAATGAGCCCTTCAGATTCAGAAACCTTAGACAGCGAATAAGAATGTGATGGTGTCAGAATGTCAATATTCGATAATGAAGGAGAGTTTGATGATATTCATGGTACCATTTTCCCTGAAAAAGAGTTGTAATGTTTTTACCAATATCATTTAAACCTCCATAAGATGGAATTTAAATGCTGGTGCCTGCTAGTTCCTTGAGATAGTTTGGCGATAAAAGCGTATTAAAAAATAGATGAGATTTAATAAAAAAGAAAAGCAGCCAAATAACAAGAGTACCCAGTGGCTCTGCTGAGAGTCTTCAGTGAGAAGGGAGATTCCAGTCCTACAACAGGAGCCCTGTGAGGACCCAAACCTTCATGAGATCCCACAGGAAATAAGGAAAGGTTAACAGTCTCCCAAGACACAGAGTTCTACATCTTTCCATTTTAGACAGGGCAATCTACAAAATGTATTTATGGGATTATTGCCGAAGAACTTCTATTAAGAAAAAGTTCAGCTTTGTTTGAGACATACACATTTCAGTAAGACAGTAAATGGCCTGAAAAGCTAAGGGAAGTATTAGCTTAGCCAAGTGAATCTCATCTCCCTAAGCTCTCATCACCCCACGTAGCTCAGCGGAGGTCTACATTTCCTAATCACAGGAACCACTCTTAACCATAACATTAATGTCACATATGAACCCTCGCTGGAACACCCCTGTGGGTTTTTTGTTGTTGTTCTGGTTTGGATTTTTCTTGTATGCGTATATATCTGAGTGCACAGGGAAAGACTGGGACACTGTTACAATTACAGGGCAGACAGATTACTAACAAATCCAAATTTATTGTCTGTAAAGTCTGAGGGTTTAGAAACATTTGAGAAAAACAAAATCAACATTTCTATTTTGTTTAATCTTTTCAAGCATTGCTTCAGACAGTGCTTCACTGAGAAAGAGGCATAATACCCAAACTAAGAACTGTTTTAAGCATGATATAAGGCATTAAATATCAATGTCTCAAAACACTGTTAAAATATGGCATCTCTTAACACATCTGGAATTGACAGTACCTGTCATTATAGGTGGAAGACACTGGTGGTTTGGCCCCATTTGATTCTTGAATGCTAAGCTGTATGGCATACTCAGTGAGCAGATCTTCAACTAAATCTTCTCTTTCATCCATCATTTTTATCGTGAGCTATAATGATGAGCTATTTTGAAATACACACAAAAATATACTGCTGAGGATCATATCTTGCTTAAGGTATTTTTTATAATAAAATCAGGTGTTTCCATAAATTTCTTTTAATTTAATATTGTTTTGGTGAGTTTACTCCTATTTAAAAATGATAAAATTCCTGTTTAAAAATGGATAGAAAACAACCCTGGAAATATTTAGTAGTAGACATACCATTTAGGAAAAGTCTTTTTATTGTTCACATGCTACATTTGTCATCTACAGACAAATACTGGACAATTTGTGAGCCATAAAAGAAACTTTTCCTCTTTATAAAGCTGTGGTCATCAAGTCAGTGAATATACTATTTCCACACAAGCATGAATAATGAACAGTAAACAAAGTTATCACCTCATGAATGATTCCTATCAAACACAGGCATTCACAAGGAATTCATGAACATAAAGCACAAACACATAAACATTTAAAAATTATGGACACAAAAAAGAGAAACACTCAAATTGTTTGAGAATTACTTACAGAAAGGGCCTGCATTTCAGAATGAAACACGTGACCAGTTCTAAGGGTGATCATACATTGTACTTATTCAGGATTTACACAAACATCACATTATTTCAGAGAAGCTCTGAACTAACTTGACTCTTTAGCATGGGGAAAGACCATTTTTTCCTGCTTCCTTCACCCAGGGTGGTACTGGAAGCATATAGAAGATGGATCCACCAGCCAGTGCCATTTGGACACAGGATTTTAGCATGCGAAAGCCCACAGCATGTGACTACAGTTTAGGAGGTGACACGTCATCCAGTTCTGAATTCAGAACAATTTTACTATCTTTCAACACTTAGAAGAAACATGGGGACAGACTTTTTAGCAGGACCTGTAGCAATAGGACAAGGGGTGAAGGTTTTAAACTAAAAGAGGGTAGATTCAGACTAGATAATAAGGAAGAAATTTTTTCGATGAGGGTGGTGAAACATGGGCACAGGTTGCCCAGAGAGGTGGTAGATGTCCCGTCCCTGGAAACCTTCAAGGCCAGGTTGGACGGGGCTCTGAGCAACCTGATCTAGTTGAAGATGTCCCTGCTTATTGCAGGGGGCTTGGACTAGATGACCTTTAAAGGTCCCTTCCAAACCAAACTATTCTATGATTCTATGAAAAGTTTTCAGCTGTAAACCTCTATTCACCTCTCCTCTCCTGGAGCTGGATGGGGATGTTTTCTCAAATAAAAAAAAATAAGGGATTTGAGAGAGATGGTACCAAATGCAAAACCCACTTTATGTTAATATAATAATGTACAAGATTTTTGGACTTCACAGACAGGTCATTGTACAACAAAACATTACAATGTTCTTGTGTCATTAATTATCACTTCTAAAGATCATTAATATATTTAAAAAAACCCCAACAAACAACCACAAACACTTGCAAATCTTGCTTTATTTTTACATTGCCAAAGCACGGTCTAGCAAAGCAGACTAAGGACTTCGGAGTCTCTGCACTAATTCTGCAGTCATGAAGTTTAATGGACATTCACAGGAGTTCGGTACACATGCCTGGGTGATGGTCAAGCCATGCCAGCTATTATATTCAAGGTGTGAGATTAGTTGGAAGGCTCAGCGGATTAGTAACAGAGAATCTCAAACCTTTTAACTATAGTCATCAGCTTAAATTCAGTCTGCTCATATCACCAACTTTAACTGTGGCTTGTGTTCACTATGCTTTTTGCCAGTGACATCACATCAGCCAAACACCTTGCTAGTAAATTGTAATTGGAAGATCAGGAATGTCGCTCTTTACAACATCTTGCTGTAGGTTCTTGAAGTGTAAAATGTAGTATGTATATATCGTAAAAGACGCATAAGGAACAAAAACTTAATATATGCCTATCTGTATCTACCTAGGTTTTTACAAGTGGGCTTTTGGTTTTGCCAAAGTTTCTTTGTTTGATTCAATCTTGGTGGCTTAACACATTTGTCCTGTAATCAGACTGGGGACACCAGATGTTGAATTATTTTTTAAAAAAGTTTTAGACTATTACTCCCACAGCTCACAGCGTGCTGTATCTACCACACAGAATGCTTATCATCGTCAAAGTGTTGCACAAATATTAAACAATTATACTGAGCATCTGTTGTATGTTTCTCACAGAACGATTGTTGTGGGTGTCGTGGTTCAACCCCAGCCAGCAACTAAGCACCACGCAGCTGCTCACTCACTGCCCCCCCACAGTGGGATGAGGGAGAGAATTGGAAGGAAAAAGGTAAAACTCATGGGCTGAGATAAGAACAGTTTAATAGAACAGGAAGGAAGAAACTAATAATGGTAATAACAATAACAAAATGACAATACTAATAAAAGGACTGGAATATACAAAACAAGTGATGCATAATGCAATTGCTCACCACTCACAGACTGATGCCCAGTTAGTTCCCGAGCAGCAATCCGCCCCCCAGGCCAACTCCCCCCAGCTTATATACTGGGCATGACGTCACATGGTATGGAATACCCCGTTGGCCACTTTGGGGCATGACGTCACATGGTATGGAATACCCCGTTGGCCACTTTGGGTCAGCTGCCCTGCCTGTGTCCCCTCCCAACTTCTTCTGCCCCTCCAGCCTTCCTCCTGGCTGGGCATAAGAAGCTGAAAAACCCTTGACTTAGTCTAAACACTACTTAGCAACAACTGAAAACATCAGCGTGTTACCAACATTCTTCCAGCTACTAGAAAGAAAATTAACTCTATCCCAGATGAAACCAGGACAGTGGGATGTCCTAGTCATTTTGCAAATAAAGAAGGAATGTTGTAGAAATTTGGAGGCCATTTTCTGAAAATTATCTGCGAGGGAAAGTGCTAACCAGATTTCTTTTTAGACTAATTTCTGCATTATTCCCATAAATAATAAGTCAATCTAAGTACTACAGCCAATATCATAAACCCATCCACAAATACTTTACTACTCAGTATGTTATGATAAAGCTTGCAAATCAAAATTAAATCGGTAAGGGCTTAGAGTCAGATTGACTCAGAAGCTAAAGGTCTCTTGGATTCAGATGCCCACATAATGCAGTTTTCTACCTCTTTCAATATGTACTGGAACGATGTCCCAGGTTTTTAACTGCAAGGATGGACAATCTGAAGGAAAGTGGAAAAAATCTCCACTTCAGTTCCATTTTCTTTGAAGGAAAAATATACAACTTTGGTCTCAACTGCCACCTCTGACTGCAAAAAAAACCTTCCACATATAAAAAAATACTCATGGACACATTTTCTTTTGGGGCTTAGAAGAACAGACCTTTATGTTGTTCATAAGAGACAATGCTTTTGTGAAGGGTTCTCTGTTCCTTCCTTCTGAGTCTCTAACCAAGGCTTCAGTGTAACAGTCCAAAAGAAATTTTCACACATAAGTTAGACTGATGAACTGGTCAGCACAATGCAGACACACATATCAAAATCTTTCACATACTACCTAATGTTAAATCTGCTGCACATCGTATTAATGCTTAGAAGTTCTCAAAGTTATGTTCTCGCATACTGAAGTTTACGTAGAACTTCTCATGCAAAAAAGATTTCTGACATCCTGTTGGACACTATGGACAAGATGAACTTCTCTTTAATTCTAAAAACCAATGATAACGATGTTCTGAAACTCTTATGATCAAAACAAGCTTATGAAAGCCTATCAAGTTTGTTGCAGCAAAAAGAAATTAATAAGAAATTGTTTTGTTTTTTTTTTAAATATAGTTTGCTTTATGCAGAAAGGAAAGTATCCCATGTCAAACTTTCCAGGTGTAATACAAAATATAGCAACTTCAAAAACCTACAAAGAACAAAGCAGCTGACCATCTTTTTTTCTAAATGCTGCCACAAGTTTCTTATTAACCAGAATATAAGATTTTCATCATCAGTAAGGCCATGAAACTGACCCTCTCTTCCTCATCTCTTGTTGGCAATGCACTTTGTTGACAGGCAGGAGAATTCTGAGTCGAGCTTCTTTTGTGCTTTTATCTTCATGTTTTCATAAACGCTTTTCTAATTCTGATGGCATCTTAAAGCTTCCATCGTTTAACCCACAAATATACACTGTTCTGAAGAATGACAAGCCTTTAAGACAGCAAAGATAAAATCTCTTTTGGATTAGCAGTTTTAGAAGTGTATCTCAATAAACATATCTACAACCTCTTCCTGCCATCAGCTAAACGGAAAGTACACTTTAGAATAAATTTACATTTCACTGGCAGCTGGGAGGTGCTCCTAATGAGACTAAACAGTCAATTTACATAAGATAATTTATTAAGGAAAAATGTGTAACATTCATAATCTCATTTCCTCTACAACAGCTTAAAGACAAACAGAAACTACCTTCCCTTTCTTCAAACCTTTCATTCTGAAAACCCTCCATTTGAAGACTTCATGCCATTGCTGAAATTTTTGAAGCATCTTTTTAATGATTCATGATCACCCTACCAGATCGACATTGATGGACCTTCACGCCCTGCAAGCCCTACTGAAGTTGCTGTCCTTAGGGGAATTGAGACTGAAAATTATTATATTACAGCCCATCATATTATATTTATCCTGGAGCCTGAACCAAAAAGACTCCTGAAGACTTATACAGGCCTTAGATTAGACCCTCACATTGCAAACTCTCTGAAAAAAAGGCTGTTTTGGTATATTGCAGTATCTTTATGAAGGTGTTCACATATGATTTAGTCCTGTGAGGTGATCAATACCCTTCAATGTCACTGATTCCAAGAAGAGTTAAAAGCACAGAGCATGTTGCAGGATAGTGATTTAGTACGAAAATCCTTTTATTTTCAGAAAAAAATTATTGCCTTTCTACCTCCCCTTTATCGCCAAAAGATTAGAGGAAGAAATCGGTTTACAGGTCATCATAGAAACTTGTTTCTTTCCTCTGGTCATATAACTTTCATACCCATTTGGTCAACTATCTATCTCCCGCTTTGCTATATTCCCCAGAACTGATTATGCCACAGGCAACACGGAGTTCTGTTTGAACACAGACTTAACCAGAAGGGTCTCAGATGAGCAGTGTTTCAGAATTGTTGTGTGTACTGTTTTCAAATTACCTTACCCCCCCCAAATTAATAATGTATTATAAAATGAGAAAGTTAGTAAGGGTGCAAGTGACTGTGACATGGTAAAGTAAGTATAAGGCAAACAGCTCACCACAGCACAAGTGCTGGACACATTGCCAGGGGTCTATACGTGCTTCGAGAGCCTGATTTGCTATATCACTGCTGGTAATACGCTGTGCTGAGGTGACAAGGTCTGACTGAAGTGTGGATCACAGTGGAATTATAACAGCATGGCTGGTGGTACACTGAGCAGCAGCAGAGACATCCCTGCTACATTACGTGATGTGGCAATGAAAAGGCTAAAAAGCTCAGCAGCAAAATCTCCTTCCATTTACCTATGGAAGTTTCACAATTACCAGACCCAGGCACTAGATCACTAGAAACAATTGCAAATGCTTACTCTAAACAAGATCTACTTTTTGTATTACCAAGAATATTTGCCTTAAACAACATTTTGAGTAGTCTAGTATTTTTGTCTAATTATGCCTGAAAAACTAGGTATTAATTCTTGCTGTTTTCCTTAAAAAAGAAAGTTTTGCTCTTAAGTTACCATTTTTTCATTGAAAAAAATCTGAACTACTTACTAATCACAGAAGTTGCATGTTTCCTTGAAAAGAAGTGTTAGCAAGCATTCACCACTTTTAAACACATAGGTATAAAGTTAAAGTTATGTGAGTGTTAATGTTATTCTAATTTCTTATCCTTAAAATAAACTAGACAATCCTAGCTTTGCTCTCTATAAATAGAAGGCCCTTAGGCATGCAAAGAGGTTATTCATAGCAATAAAATAATTAATAGCAGTCTAAATTTGGACTCAATCTATTAAATATTACAGTTTTAAACCATTTCTCTGTTAGTCTAATTGGCGAGCATACCATATATTCTCACCTTTTCAACCCATTATCTTGCCACTGTTACTCTGGGGCCTGCATTTTGAACAGCTAGGAATGGTGCCCTGCAAGCTGATGTGTCCTGTGATACTTCTAAAATTAAATACACAGTTGCTAGATAAATTAAGGTCTGACCTTGTACAACTGTAACACAAGCAGACTCTACCCACAGGAAAGTATTACACATGACTTCTCTAAAATCTTGTCAAATGTAACACGAGGTCTGGATGGTATAATAAGATTATCTGTGCCCTCATTGGTTCAACAACTCTCATTAAGAAAATAAATTATTTGCTAATTTAGTCTCAAGGGCTACATTAACAAAATCTGGTAACATATTTACATAAATGAAAACAAACCTGAGAACGTTTAGCCTTTAACTAGTTGTAGATCCCGCCATATTACATCACCAAACCCTAATCTCTCTCTCTCAGGCTGATACAATGCAAAGCTTTATACAGTCAATGACAGCCAATTATAGTACTTACTTGATTAGATTTAATAACTTGAAATTGGACAAAGAAGCAGGAGGCACAGCACCACAGAGAGCAGTGATGCAAAAGCAGAATAACCCAAGAGTAACATCAAGAATAGCAGTACCCAGCAAGTTAAATCACAGGCATAGGATAAGAAGCTGGGTACATACCACTGATGCAATACCTCTGTCTTGTTTTAGTTTTAACCAATTAGTTACTATCTTTACCCAAAATTAACAGACAATAAGGGAACAAAACAAACTGAAACAAACTTCCAACTTATCTTTAATTGTTCTGATGAAATGAAATTGCACACTGTGAACTCTTCCACACCCCATGATTCACTTGCATTTATAGAACCATAAAACTGTAACCTTAACTAAGGCACTACATGCATCTCATGTTTGGACACAAGATCAAGAAAATCATTTAATGATGATAAATAATATTCACTGCAACTTCTTTTGCCAGCACAACCTAAGTAATTGTGGCGAGCCTCTGAAAAAAACAGTACAACAGAAGCAGACAGGACAGTGCCGAGACTCTGCTCTACTCTTAGCTAAGAGATGATAAGAACAGAAATATATTCTTATACAATAAAAAAAGTATCTAAAATATGTATTTATAATCTATGTAAAGAAAACAAATGTTTAAATTGCTTACCTTGAGTTCTTTCATTTCCTTTACATAACCAGGACACTGTAAGAACTAGTACATATCCACATTACAAGGATCGCTTTTCAGATATTTTTAATAATATTTTGCATTGCTATGTAAACAGTGTCTGATTCTGCTCTTATGTTGTTACTAGGCATAAATCAGTCAATTATGTTCCATACATGTAAAGCCAGAATAAGTAAGACTCTTGTCCAGATATCAAATCATACGGCAATTTGCAAGACTTCACAGTGAGATAAATTCATTGGTGAGACAAAAAAGGGAAGAGAAGTCACAGCTATAGCAAGGCCTTCTTAGGGTGCCTACACACTGTATATTAACACACAGGATAATACTCCTAAGACTCCCCAGTGTTAAACAGATAATAAACTGTGAAATGCTATGTGGGTGGTTTGGGGTTCTTTTTTTGGTTTGTTTTCAAAACCAGGTAATTATTGAATGTACTCTAATTCTCATGTCTTGGAGTTGTTGTATTTTTAAATAAATTATGTACTGAAAAAGACTTTGGCAATTTGGGGAACCTCCTACTGTATCACTTCTGGATTGATTTCATTAACTGTCTCATCAACATGGCTTACTATTTTTTACTCTTTGTACTAGGACATGGCAAGGACACCTACATGCTTGGGCTGTCTAAACAGAGAGTTAGAACTACTGTTTGAATGACGCTAACTGAGCTAATTTGGCTAAAGATGATCACCAGGCAGAGAACAATTCGTGCTGTGGTTGGTTAGTGTAATCAGGAGATAGATCATCTGGTTGGACCATCACAGAGAAGGAAAAATGCAGTGACGAGCCAGTAAAAAAGGCAGAAATTTTAAAAGAATGTCATTTTGATAGGAAAGAGATATTCTCAGTGCCTTGGAAAGAACCCCAGGTCTCTCTGATGCAATCTCAAAGAACACTCAGAAGTAGAGAAGCACAAACTCTGAATTCTGAGATAAACTGTATTAGTCACTTTGCTTTAGTTATGGAATAGCGGTAGTGCATGTCTGTCTTATTAAAAGACTGGCTTTCAGGTAGAACTCTATGATATTCTGAAACTTGGTTTGTTGGGTTTGCTTACCAGTTATGGAAAACAGGAGCTCAAGAGCAGGCCAAAGGAATTATAAAGAAAAATTTGCCCACAATAAATACTATATAAAGTTACAACACAATTATTATCAAATACTTCTATGCAAAACTCACCCTTTAAATTAGCAGCTAGGCCATAAAGACTTAATATGAGGACAACTGGATCTTCAAATGAACATCATGTTTATCTCCACCAGTAACTTAAACTGTCTTTTTATTGCTCTTTTCTCCCATTCTATCTCAAGTCCCTTAATTAAGTTTTCTATTTTCTGTCAGTATTTTACAAGGTTTTTTTGCTTTATTAACCAATCACATTAACTCAGAAATTACCTATTTGCCATATGCTATTACAGTGATGCTTATTTTTTAATCTGCAGTTAGCTACTTTTAACACAATTTTTTGGTCAAACCAATTTCACAGCTAAAATTCATAGAAGGTATATGCATGCTTCGGCTTATTAAACAAATTCCAGCATACTTGTGACTATTCTCTGAAGTAGAAAATTATCAGCCTCAGGAAGACTTGACTGATAAATACATGCACGTACAACCCTTTAATATAATAATTTTGCTAAAAATATATGATATTCTAACTGTTTATAAGCTTCTGCATTATTTTTAACTTAGACCCTATTCCCAGGCATAAAAATGTTTACTCTTACACACTGCACCAGTTATCAATCGGAAAGTATTTATTTTTTATACATATGTTGCAGAAAACTAAAATTCATGGACTAGAAACATCTGCAAACGCTAAACACGTTTCATGAAAGAATGACAGAAGCTGACACATACTCAAATCACATCTACTACACCAAAATCTCACCTTGAGTGGGCTTTATTTCAAAGTAAACTCACACAAAACTGCTCTCAGCAGCAAGCAAACATACTTCTGAAGCTTTAAGACTTGACACAGTTGTTTTGACTCATGAAAGGGAGCTTTAAAATCAACTCTGAAGCTTGGACTCAGCAAAACATTTTGGAAAAAAACAAGTAAAAAACTGCAAACCTGTAATAGTTCTGAGAACTCATTACTGGCAGTTAGTTAGCTATCACGTAGCAAAAATCTGTTGAAGTACTGTCATCAGCCACACAGAACACATCAGCCAGGTGCATACTGCATCTTTACTAGAAACGTGCTGAAAATCTAAATGCAACATACTGCACTTACTTCTGTTTGATGCATTTCTAGTAACAAATCTTTCAATGGAGTATTCATTATTCAGAAACTGCTAAGGTCTGCAAATTGATCATAAGCTGTCATTAGCAATTCCATGTAGGAAACTTCACTAACAGGACACATGTTTATATTTAAAAGGGGATATTCAAATCTACGTGTAACTGCAGCAAATCATGGCCCGTAATGTACTGCTATAGCACAACCAGCCCACCTAAAAGCGCTGGGCTCCAAAACTTGGGCTGCGTTCGGATCAGACACCACTCCTGAACAAACACTGCACGTGGGCCGGCCCGTGGTGGTTTCAGGGCCAAGGATCTGAGAGACCAGGCCTACCAGCCTCTCTCCCCATACAGGCACAAGCCGCGCCGGCGAGGCCAGGCCGGCCCCGGCAAGACTGGGCAGCCGGGCGCCACACAGGCGGCAGCCCCGCCTCCCCTCCCTGCGGCTCCACAGCAACGGCCTAGCCGCCTACCCCCCACAGCGGCCGCCACGCCACGCCAGACGGGCTTTCTTCAGAAGGGGAGACCCCGCCGGGCCAGGCCGCTGCCAGCCTCCCGCGCCCCCGCCTGAGCACGAAATGGCGACGCGCGCCGCCCCGGGCAGGGCCGACCAGATCGCAGACGACCACCCCCTCCCCCGCCGCCGCTACGCGCATGCGCCCCGCCCTCAGCGCACGCGCACTTTCCCCGCCGCCTTCAGACGGCGCATGCGCTGGGTGATGCCGAACGCCTTGGCGCATGCGCGGTTCTTCTCCGACCCTGCTTGCCGCGCTCGGCAGCCGGTACAGCTGCGGCGCATGCGCAGCTTGGCGTCCTTTGCCATGTCCTCTAACCGGCGGCCGCAGGCGCCCGGCGCCGTGCTGGCGCATGCGCTGTGCTGCCCCGCGTCCGGCGGTGGGTGGCGGAGCGGGGCGCTTGGCGCAGCGCAGCCATGGCGGGGGCGCTGAGGAAGGTGAGGCGCCGCCGAGGTCCTGGAGCCGCGCGGCCTGCCGCCTCCTCCTCCTGGGTGGGGGGCTCTCTCCGCGCCCCGACCCGCCCTGGCGGGTTTTTGGGGAGAGGGTAGGGGTGCCCGAGCGGCGGCGTGAGAGTGAGCGGGGCGCCCCGCGAGGAGGGGGCTGAGGGGGGAGCGTAGGGGCCGGTTCCCCTCCCCGGCCCATGGGGGACGGCGGGCCCGGCGCTAGCTGCTGGCGGGGCAGCGGCGACCGTAGCGGAGGGGGCGGGCTCCTGGTGTGTGGAGGAAGGGGGCGTGTGAGCCGCGGTTCGCCCCAGCAGGAAGGCTTTGTAACGTGAGCTGCTCCCGCTCTTCGCGCTCTCCCTCCCCTCGTGTCCGCCGGTCAAAACACTGCGAATTTGTGGGGTCGCGTGTGTGTGGTGGGAGGCAGAGGCTCGCGTCACAGAATGGTCCCCGTCAGGTGTATGTTGAGGCAAAACAAAACAATCAGATAGCGTGGAAATAGACGCTTAGGTATGTTAAATATATTTATGCTCTTTGTGCAGACCACTGGACTTGTAGGATTGGCTGTAGCTGAAAACCCTCATGAGGTATGTCACGTGTCTTGCGCAGTATTTAATGGAAATTGTCAGTGAGATCAAAGCTTTTGGTTATGTATTTGTGTATGTAGGTACGCTGCGTACCTTAAAGCGGTGCCAACTTAATGAAAGTGTAAACACGTTCCAAAGTGATACAGGAAGAAATTTAATTCTTAAAGGTCTAATTCATATCATTAGGAGTTATTTTGCACATGTACTTTTTGTTGCGTGTGCTGATTTCAAAAACCTCCTTTGTGTAAGTACTTTTATGAACCAATATTTGATTTCTCTCATCTCCAGTGTAAAAGCAAAGAACTCTTTAAATTCAGTTCTTCATAAAAGAAATTTCTACTTCACAGGCAGACAGATTTTTGCTGCCTTGCTATGTTGTGTTTCCAACAAGTACTGAAATAACTTGCACCTATACTAAGGGGATAGGCTAGTCTTACATGATAGAGGCTAACCATGTGGTGCAAAGCCACATCAAGGCCCTGTGATGGCAAGCCCTGTTGAGATTGGAATGCTTCAGTGGTTCTCAGGAACCACAGTAGGTGGTTCTTGTAGCGATTTGGTACTTTTTTTTACCTCCTCGGGCTCAGTAATGAAAGTACATTTGCCACGTCTTGTTTATTCAGGAGGCATGAGCTTTTAAAGGACTTAAGCAATTCTTTAATTTCTCCATGCTTTGAAATTTCCCACTATACAACAATTCTATTTCAAAAATTCTTTTGCCACCAGAAGTTGGGAATAGTGTCAAAAAGAACAACTGAAAAAATCGTTGTTATTCTGTACAAATGGTTCTAGCTCAGTCTACAGCCTTGTCAGACACCTTCTGGGTGAACTTAATAAATTTTGGGTTTTTTAGTGACTTAAAGCCAGGAGTAAAGAAATCAACAATGCTTTAGTTGAAGTTCAGATTCTGTGCCAGTCCCCTTTTTGTTTCCTGTTTTGTCTTATTTGTATTTCTTTGACTGCAGTATTCAGCTTCTATTTCTTATTGTTCCTATAGGACATCCATTCCTCTTCAGTTAGATACAGATACCCAGCCAATACACGGCCCAAAAGCTGCAATTTCTTCACACCAATGTGTCCTTTATCACTGCATTTAACTCCAGCAATAAAGTTTCAGACTTTAATTTAAATCTGCCTGTCACTCAGAACTTTGCACCAGCATGAGGAGAAGGGCCAAAAAAAATTTAATCTAGATATGCTTTGGTAGCTTATGTGCTTCTTTATATCTTTCCCAGGTAATTTTTCAGAAACTGATGGTTTAGATGTGAATTTGCCTCATTTTCTAAAAGTATGGTTAGTATTAGAAAGGTGTCTTTTATTGTTTCCATTTTGTATCAAACATACTTCAGATTGCAACTTAGGTTTTTTTTTTTTTTCTTCTTCTTTTTCCTTCAAGGAATGTGACAGTGGTAACTTCCCAGTCCTGATAAATCCCAGTCTTACCCAAGACAGAGTTCTGTGGTTCAGACTTGGTTATCTTGTTAATCCTGCATTCTGGATTGAATACCATAACCCTCTATATTTTGTGTATAGATAGTTAGCTAGTAGGTTAAGTAGGACAAGAAGTTAAACAACTGTAGTTGTGTATTTTAACCATGTCTTGTGATCACTTCAGCGCCTGCGAATACTGTACACAAAAATCCTTGGTGTCCTGCAAAACATTCCCAAAGATGCAGCATATAGGAAATACACTGAGCAGATTGTAAATCAGCGATTTAATTTGGTGCAAACGGTAAGTACAGAGCTGTTTCATAAATGTTACGCATGAAAAGATTCTTAGGATGAGCGGAATGATTTTCAGAATGACTGGCTGTTTTTCAGGAGTCTATGTAACTTTCAGGTATCAATTCAGAAATAATTGGAGAATTGTTAATTTCTTACTGATGTTTTCTGTGAAAATTAGAAGAAAACATGTTTTTTTTAAGATTTGTAGAACAGTGGCAATTTCTACATACTTGCACGAAAAATGCATGTGCTCTTACCAATGTAGTATCTTAGCACAGTCCTTGCCTTCGACATTTTAAAACACTTGTTGTTACATTAAACTATGGAATACTGGTATTGTGTATTTAAGGTGATAGTTGGAAGGTTACATATAATTTTATAAAAATCTAATATAAAAATTTTCTTTCGAGATACATACTAAAGCCCTTAGCTGCTGATGCTTCTTTGGATGTCATTAAATAGTACTTGGTTTTTGTATTTATCATTGAGAGTTTGATGTTTGTTTTCCAATAAGAAAAGTGCATGAGATTTCTTTGATAATGTAAAATGACAGAAGCCAGCTAATCTGATGGTAAGTTTTGAGGAAGACTAGAGTGTGATCTGGTTAAATTATTGTTTTCATGCTTTATCTGGGCTTTCTACTTTGCAGTAAAGCTAAATATTTATTTATATGCATTTGAATACACAGGAGACTGATGTGCAAAAACTACAGGACAAACTGAATAGTGGTCACATAGAAGAAGTTATTGTACAGGTAAAGTGGGGAAATTTAAGGTTAGGTACAAAAGGGAGCGGTAGTTTTCAGTGTTCCATTGGCTGAGCTTCTGTTCAGAAAATTGGCGGTTTTCCATGTCTTCCTTTGCAGCAAAACAATCAAATGGGAAGGGGGGGAATACCTGAAGACGAATTGTCATGTAGTGATTAGGACCATGCTAAAACTTAACACAACTTAACACGTGTTTACTGTATTATGCTTACATATTGCTATGTTGCTTCTTACCTTGCTACATTGCTTCTTACAGAGTCTAAATCAGTGGAAAGGGCAGAAGGTTATTGAATAATATTGGGGGATAATCCAAATAGACTGGAAAGTATCATGCAGTTGTCTTTGGGAATGACTAGGTGAACAGACTGTCTGTTTGGGTATTTGGGGGTGATTCAATAAGTTTTTTAAAAACAAAACCCAAACCCCTGCAAAACACAGTTCCTTTTGATATTTATAGATGAAATTTGTGGTAGTCCCTGACCATGATAGGTAGTGACATCACCAAGATAATGAACTGAAATAGAGGTAATTTAATACTTTGGCAATTGTCCAGAATTTAAGAATTTGTGTATGGTGTTTATTAACAGGCTGAAAATGAGCTTTCCCTGGCAAGAAAAATGATACAGTGGAAACCATGGGAGCCTCTAGTTGAAGAACCTCCTTCTGACCAGTGGAGATGGCCAATATAATTTTCAAAATGGTGTAACATCTTGAAAGTGGAAGAAAAAAAAAAAAAGGTTAATTACTAATCTATTGTTACTGACAGCTATCTTTAAATTAAAGATAATAACTTCATAAAAACATGTTTTGTCCTAATGTTCGCTTATATTTAGCAATCTAAAGACTGCTTTCAGTTTGTTGCAAAGATGGTTGTAAAAAAATTCTTTTCACCTGTTCTACAACCTTTGGTTTATTTCCTTTTGTAATTTATTAGTAACAGGGTATTTGTGCCTCATTCCGTGCTATTTTTTATAATCTGTATTTGTATGTTAACAAATACAGATATTATAGGCCATTTGAAATCAAAAGTTGTAGAAAAGTATGATCCTGCCCTTTTCTCCCACCTTTGGTTGTGTATTTTTGCCAGCCACTGCCAGTGTCTTTGTGACCATGCAGATACTGAGATCAGGGATCTGATGTAATGAAAACTTGGCTTACCAAAACCAACACTTTTTTAGATTCCAGCTGAATCACTGTCTTGAACTGGCTGACTTTGCTGCCCACATAGATGCTAATTCTGACTCAGGGGAAGCCCTGGGAATACCCAGGATTGGAGGGGTGAGGGGGAGAAGGAAGACTACCCTTGAGGTGACAGCAGGAACAGCTTTTTTGGTTAGCAGGTAGGTTACCATACTTAACATAATACACATGGCACAAACTTTAGTATTGGGGTCTTACAAAGGCTTTGTATATAAGCATGTATATACTTTATCGATTTATTTGTATATTATTGATTCAGACCTTGAATATTAATTAGTAATATGAAAAAAATAGTGGATCTTTCTTGACACATCTGGCTAGGTTCTTTCAAACATTTAAATGGAAACAGTGCCTGCCTCTTCTGAAAACTTCTGTTTACAGATTTAAGCTTATAAGCCCCGATTAAAATACCCAAACTAGATCTGAGGATACTGTGCGAGTGTGCCTTTACTCACATTTTTTTAGTACTATTAATAAAGTTCTCGTAAATCTAAAGATAAGAATATTGCTGTATGACAAAAATCTGCAGTTCATTAAACGTTTATGATAAAGTGCCACTGCACTACATTACATTACATAACATACTTTGTCATAGCTGTTTTTTCATAGTCATTAGGCCTATAAGTTTTACCTGTGACATCATTATTATTACTATAAATGATTAATTACATCTTTTATATAATATTTCATATAATCAAGGTATTAGGGGAGTAGGACAGTAGAAGAGAAAAACAATAAGTATACCTAGGGTATTGACTTTAGCAACTATGTTCACTGCATTCTTTAGCATTGTTTTTTTAACTATTATTACTATAATTACAGAAATTTTTAGATTTTGAAGCAGTGGAAAATATTTTGCTTCATTGGTTTGTTTTGAAGGCTTTTTCATTCTTCAGAAGGGTAGAAGCTGGTCTCTTCTGAGATAAAACCACTAGATGGCATTCCAGAAGAGGACTGTGCTGAAGTTAAAGAACAGTTTTCACATGAGAAATAATAAAGGATTACAAACTTGAATGAGGGTGAACAATGTCAGATGAGAAATTAAGATGAATGGTCTTAGGTAATAAGTATTTAGCTGATGTGAGAGGAAGCAAAATAAAAAATAAACACCACCACCCCCACGCCCCCTGCCCTGCCGAAGTCGTCTATGAATGATGTTGGCATGCAATACTTTGGGGGCGGGCGGGCGGGAAGTTGCCAGACTATGGTGACAACTATTGGAATTCTTTCTACTCTTTCATAACCGAGACATTAGTTGAAGTCTCTTTTTGCTCGGTTATTTTCTCTAGTTCCAAAGCTGTATTTGTCCTGTGACTTAGAATAGCTCTCCTATAAGCTCATGAGTTGCGTTGTAGGGGAGAGGGAAGTCTCTTTTTCTTGGTCCGTTGCTGCTGAAATTTGGTATCTGGTCTTTTAAAATGGAGTTTCGCTGATCAAAAGCATACTCGCATCTTCTCCCTTTCACAAATGCACAAATATGTCCTCAGTACAGACCCTAATATGAGTTGTTTGCTACCTTGAGGGGGGGTGTTCTTGGAGGGTTTTTTGAGAGCTATATTTCCTAATTTATATTCTCAGTGATTTTTCTGGTCTATAAGTGTTTCTTTCATGTGACTCAAAATAGGATAATTTTCTAAATCTTTTATCCAGAACACTGGATTAGCCTTCACAAATGCTTTAATTTAGAAATCAATTAACTTGAGTCTCAAAAAGGTTCTACTGAAGCCAACTCTAGGAATCATTAATAAGGATTTTTCAGCTTTCTGAGCTTTTTATCAAATTCTCAGAATGTGGTATGATTTATTTTCATTATTTTGTTTAGCATAAATTAATCATTTGTGCTACACAAGATTACTAAACTAATTAGTATTATGTTGTAGCATCAACTTTAAATAGCAGTTATTGAGAACAAAGGGAGGAAAGAAAATGGATTGCTCTTTTGAGATGTAGCGGTGTATGCCTTCTGTACAGTGTTGTGTAGTTCATGTCATCGTTCTTCCTGGCAAATTTAAAAATACATCTTTGCCAAGAAGAGAAACTAATTTTTACCTTGCTATTAACTCTGTAACCATATATCTGATATTTAAATCCACACTGTAGCAACAAAACAGTATACATATTTTACAGGCAAGAGAGAATCTGTATTAGGAGTACTATGTTGCAAATAATTTATTTTAAGATGAATATGCTAGCAAGGCATAATTTGGAGACTGGCTGTAATGATTTTGCTTGATTTTTCTCCATTGGCTATGTTGGAAATACATGATGATGCAAAAGATTTTATCATTATCTGCAGTGCAATGGTAAGGTAAATCACTGTGAGCCTTAGAGTTATGAAACTTTAGATGTTTAAAACAGTGTGAGATTGTCTGAAGTCATCATATGAGTGAAAATCACCCTGTCTGCAAGGATGAGACCTAATAGAGACAGAGCCTGTTAAACCACAAAAACAACTTTCAGATTGCCAGGTAGCAGCAGTACTGAGTTTTTTGTTATTCCTAACATGCTGGCAGTGCTGCTGAACCTATTTTGAGTGGCTGTGTTCTGAACAGGACACCATTTTAATCTCAATTTCTGATTGTGTTCAAAGGGAGATGAGTGAAAGCTGGTTTTTTTTTTTTTTATTTGCAGCATATATGCTATTTCATTAGAAAATAAAAAATTATCTTGCAAACTTGAGTTTGAATGTTTAATCAAGTTGATTATATATTAGTGACAAGGTGACATAAAATGACGTAGTATCTTTCTATAGAGTTACTGCTGATCCTGTTCTACCCTGAGTTCAAGTTCAATCCAGGTTTTAGAACAAAATAGCATTAACGGTAGTCATGGGAAATTTCTGCCCTTTCGATGGGAAGCAGGCCCGTGTTCAAATGCCTGACAATGTCTGTGAAACAAGTTAACAGTGATCATAGCATACTGTTATCGAATACGGATATGATTTCAATGCCTGCTGAAATAGAACTTTTTTTCAGGATTCTCCCAGAGTTGTGACACAGAGCTGTCTATTTCACCTGAAGTGAGTGTAATATGTTTTCCTGTAGCGTCCTGAAACACTTGCAAGAGCAGTCTCAGAAATCACACATCGAACACCAGGAAATTCAGTTTCACACGGTTTTAATTCTGGTGTTAGTGTCTTCATTTCCACTCAAGAGCCTCAGTCCACACACCAGAACCACAGACCTTTCACGGGAGAACACCGCTGTCGGGCTGAACGCACCGCACAGGCGCGGGCTGACTCACAGCTCCCAAGTGATGACCTTTACAGCCAGGGTTATCAACAGCCCTTCACAACTCCCACAGACCAACTCTTCCTAACATCCAGGGAACGGTTTTGGGTATTGGCACAATTTCTGCTACTATCTACAGTATGAACTGAAAGGAAAAATGCCGTTTTCTTACATTAACGCCACTGTAAACCGGTAAGAGTTGATCTTCACCTTGCTGTGGATGACTGCACAGGACGTGGCCGTTGCCGGTGTGCCGACACTGCGTGGTGCCCAGGCCCAGTTACCAGCCGACGCGAGGCCGGGCAAGGCAGCAGTGGAGGCAGCGAGCACGGGTTGCTGCAGGTGCCGCGGCGCTTCCGTTAAGCGCGGTGGGCTAAAATGGAGCCTGGGAGGTCTCTCGGCCCTCGTCCTTTCACACCGCCTCCCCCTTCCCCTCTTCGTGGCCTTCCTCGTCCCCGGGCCGCGTACAGCGGCGCGGCGCGGCCCGGCCCGCAGGCAGCCCAGGCTCTCAGGGGCCCGGCCTCCCGGCCAGCCCCTCCTCCCAGTGCGCATGCTCGCGGGAGCCCGGCCCTCCCCGCCCTGCGCCCCGGGCTCCCCGAGGCGCCGCCCAGTCCCGGTTGCTATAGCTACCGCCACACGCCGCCGAGCCCGGAAGCGGCCGCGACGGAGAGCCGTCCGGGGCGGGAGCCGTGGGGGGAAAGTAACGGAGGCGGGGCCGGGTAGGGGGGTGCTGGGCGGGGCGGGGGAGCCCCAGCCGTGCTCCGGCCCGCGGTGCCAAGGGTCGCTGTCCCCGGGCTGCGCGGCGGGAGGCCCGGCCCGGCTCGGCCGGGCCCGGCGGGTGGTGCCTGCGCGCCGCCCGCCGTCACGTGCCGGGGGCCGGGTGGGCGTCAGGGGGCGCGTGGCGGCCCAAGGGCCCCGGCGTGGCGGCGGCCGCCCAGACGGGCGCTCGGTAGGGAACGGGCGGTTCGCCTGGCTCCTGCCGGCAGCTTCTTCCTCTTTGTCTGGGGCTTCGGGTTTTTTTCATGAATACGGGATTTGGCCTCTTCCGGCCCACGTCATTTCAGCGGCAGCGCGGAAAACCTTAACGGTGTGCTGTCTCTGGGTGACGCTGCTCTGTAAAGTCTTGTTACAGACATACACAGGTGTATGTAAAGAAAGAATTATGCTGAGCACCTGCTGGCAATGCTATGGAGTATTGTGTTTGTTAAACACCCGTGAGAAAACGTTAAGTGTTTTGCGTTGGGTGAAAGCGAAGACCTCATGCTACTCTAAATAGGCTCTTCGGGAATAGATACAGAAAAAGCTTTTCAGGATATTAAGTCACCCATATGTTTGGTAGTAGAAATGCACTAGCATGCCGTTTTAAATAGATACTGTGATTATTCTTGCAGAAAGGTTAAAAATGTGCAACCGATACTTTAGGAAATGGAAGATACATCGGACAGTTGCTTTGGAGTTGTTACAGTAGAAGGGTCAGGTGCAGAGCAGCCATCTGCATCCTCAGAAAGAAGAGCAGTCGGAGAGGCCAAGAACGCAGACCCAGCAGAGAAGCCTCTGCTTTCAGACGCTACAGGTACTGCACAGTCAGAGGAGGGCTGCGAGCAGCAGTCTTCTCTGGAGCAGTCAGCTCTGAAGGAACAGGAGCAGTCAAGTTTAGCACGGTGGCAATTACCCAGCGAAGGACTAGGCAATCAAGAAGTGATTGGAACTAATGAGCAAGATGTATTTGAGCCAGATGCCCCATTCAGCGCATCATCTGAGAGCACATCTCCTGTTACCAATGAGAATTATTCTACTTCACTTGAATTAAGAAATTCAGAAAGGGAAGAACAAACATCTCAAAACTCAGTACTGTCAGAGAATACGGCAAGTGGGACAGTAACAGGTAAAGAAGTTACTAAAATGTTGTACATTAAGGCTTTAAAGAGGGTTTTTTTTTTTTTCTTCAACTTGATTATGGCTTCTTGCACCCCCTACACCCTCATTCTGTTCATGTTTGCTGGTTTTTGGTCTTGAAGTGGCTTTTTAAATTCTCATATAAAACATGCTTGAAAAGCTGAGGAATGTATTCTTTATCTCAAGTTGTAGTAGCAATTTACAGACTAACATGGGATTTTATAGTGATCTTCATTTCCACAAACGTGCGTGAGTATGTACATGTGCTTTGTACATGCATTTGAAAAACAGCAGTGCATAATTCACATGAGTACATGGGCTACTATCAGTTAGACTAGAACATAGCAATCGCGTTACTATTTTATGTCTCTTAGATTCCCCTGTAACTTACCTGCCACCCTTCCGTTATGCATGCCTTTCTCCTGCAGTCCCCGAAACACTCCATTTCCTGCACTTGATCCTCTCCATTCTGGGTGTCCTGTGTTACTTCCTCTTCCCAGCTCAGTGCCCCGTTTTCTTAGGTCTTCAGAGGAGAAGGTAGCACATCCTATTCAGCAGGTGAGCACGGTAAGTGACCCTTTGGAGCATGGATCTGCTGACGGCTTTCCTCTTGGCTGGACTGCATTCAGGTGCTCTCATTCTGAGTAGCTGGCGATCGCTTCCTAGGAAGGGCACTGTACCAAAGCCAGACAGACTCTTATCTCTAAATCGAAAGGAACTAATTTCTGGAGCTTTGAGTTAAGTAGATCTGGTTCAGAATATAGTCTTTGAATAAACCCCACATCATGTATTGTGTGAAAGACAACAGTGATTCAGCTGTTGTATGCTTAGATCAGGTCTAAATTGGAGCAAGTTTAGGTAATATTTTTCAATAAAAGTTCACTGTATAAATGGGTAACTTTGATGTAAAATTACGCATTTGCAAATAAGACGTTTACTTACTGTAACTTTTTAAAAATTGTAGTGTGAATGACGTGACAATATTACATTGGATATCTCTTTAAAAAGTGTATGATAATACTGTTTTAGCTTTCAAGTAGACTGTCTTTGGAGCTCAAAAATCTATGATTATTCTGTGTTGCAGTGTTTCAATAAAATCATCTCAGGGTAAACTTGAGTTATTTTATTTATTTGTTTTGAGAATCATAGAATCATAGAATTATAGGATGGTTTAGGTTGGAAGGAACCTTAAAGATCATCTAGTTCCAAGATGAATTAGGAATTAATTTTGGTTTTATTTTTAGGAAGCATGATTGAGGATGATGAAGCTCTGAGGAGGACTAGGACTAACTTTGATGAAACTATCCAGTCTGAGAAGTTATGTCTTGATCCGGAACATTTTCCTGGGAAAGCAGTTCAACAGGATTACCACATGCCTGATGTCATAACTGTCAGAGTACAAACAGGTAAATGCTGTTTTAAAATGTGTATCAATATATATAATTGTGCTCTAATCTCAATCTGTTACTAAAAGAAACAATTTTTCTATCTTGGAACTTCCATTTTAACAGATTCTGATGCATTCCAAGATGTAGTTGTAAAAATTGAAAGATCTACCTATCATAAACCATTTCTGGGTGGATTTAAGAACAGGATAACAGGAGTGGAATTTCATAACGCAGGATCACAAACCGTACCCAAAAAACGACCTGACAAAGGAATTCAATTATTTTGTAGGGGAACACAGGTAATGGCTTTGTAGTGTCTTTTTAGAATGTTGGTTTTGCCAAACAGAATAGAATGTTGATACGATTATTTCCAATAGGAAACAGGAGGAGGTAGATGAGAACTAAGTGGTCAATTGGAAGTGCTTAGTGGGTGAATATCGTTAGTCTTTTGATTTTTTTGTTATAAATAGCTAATTTTGCCACTTACTGTAATGAGGAAAAAAAATCTTTGTTATAATCTGACATGCATTTTTTTCCCCAGACGGTTTTTGAAAAAAATAAGCTACAACAAACAAAAAATACAACATCAACACAGATGACTAAAATTGGCCTGTATATGTCAAACATGACTGACAAACTAATAAGTCCTGGGAAGTATCTTACAGCAGAAGAATACCATAAACGTAGACTTGAAGCAGTAAGTCCTCATCTGTTTGAAACTGTATCTGTAAAGCAAAGTATTACGAAGGTTATTGGAATATTTAATGAGTGTTCAGGGTGTTCAAAGAGTGAATTTAACAGTCAACTGCAAAATGTCTGCTTAATCTTCACATTTTGTAATCTTTCAGATGTGGGGGAAGCGTGTGTCTGCTCATTTATGATATTGGTGTTTTTAATGACATTGGAGACCTTGTGGTTTCTTAAATATTAAGAATAGTGATTTTACTGGTTTCTGTCTTACAGTGACATCTAAGTTTCCATATAGAGCCTTAGGGATTAAAATAGGCTTGTCCGTATGGCATTCTTATGATCTCTCTAGAAGGACAAAGCTATGGACTCGATATAAGGAAGAAATTTTTTATGCTGAGGGTGGTGGAACACTGGCACGGGTTGCCCAGAGAGGTGGTGGTTGCCCCATCCCTGGAAACATTCAAGGTCAGGTTGGAGAGGGTTCTGAGCAGCCTGATCTAGTGAAAGATGTCCCTGCTCATTGCAGGGGCTTGGACTAGGTGACCCTTAAAGGTCCTTTCCACCCTCTATGATTCTATGATTTTGTGATTCTACATGCTTAATGTATGGTCTCCAATGGATAGAGTATTGGGTTAGGATTTAAGAGACCTGCATTCAGCTTATGGTTTTTGTGGTTTTCGTGTTTGTTTATTTGTTTTAACAGACCTGACAGGTTACCTTTGGCATACTGTTTTGTTTTGGATTGTGTTCAAGTTCCTGCTTTGACATTAAGGTATATCCTGGCTGTTCAAACACATGCAATGGGCCTGTGGAGTTTTTTGGTGCGCTGAGTCGCCTCATGCAGGCAATTCTGATGACAGTTTCTGTTTAGTCATCGTGCAGAGGATGCCATTTAGGCATTCCAAATTGCTTTTTGAAAACCACGTATTCAGTGACTGCACGCCTAACTTAAGTATACCCAACATCATGTTAGGCGGGGCACTGCTTTGTAAATGGTGGCGTTATTAATTTGATTGCTTAAAATAGACAGTCTGAATCTAACTAAATTGAGAAACAGTTGGTTCCCCACGTGTCCAAGTAGGATAATTGTATTGACATGGTTAGCAAGATGCTTTGAAATCTTCTGGGTAGAAGTTTTCTGTAAGAACTTCTTATTTGGATAGTATCAGCTGACAGCAATAAGCATATTGTAGAAGTGGAACCCAAACAGGTAGCCATTTCCTCAGGACTGCCGGTATGTTTTACTCTGATCGTTACTGCCGCTTACTGAAATCTGTAATGTATCTGTAGGTAATCTATAATGCACAGTAGAGAAACGTAAGTTTGGTGTTGGTTCAAGCTGATGGATTCACACAGTGCACTGTAGTTCCATACTGAAATACTAGCTGAAGACATAATCAAGAGAAATGTTAGGTTAAGATATATCTAGAGACAGTATAACTGTATTAGTGTGGTTTTTTGTTTGATAGCCTTCAACGCTGAACAATGCTAATTAGCTCATGGTATTGACCTGGCTAAACTGCTTGTGGTGCAAGTGCTAACTCAGCTGGCAGAAGCTCAGGCTTGTGCGTTGTGCTCCCTTAGCTTAGTATGGACATTTCCCTAGTCTTTAATGGCCACAGCTTTGGAAGGTGGATTTTTTAATTTTTTTTTTTTTTTTAAGTTCTGTTGTAACAGCATTGGTAATTCCACTTTCATTATTTGCTTACCAATAAAGTGCAGTTGATTCCGTGTGTATGTGTGTTGATTTTTGTACTTAGTAATTTAAAAGAAATTTTGCAAATATAGTGTCTAGATTGGGAATTTAGACACATATAAATGGATAGTAAAATGAGGACTTTTGCCCACGAAGCTGAAGAGAAAGGAATAAAAAACCCAAATACATGGCAAAAGGCATTTTTTTAAGGCAGAATTTGAAAAATAGATTTTGTAATTGCAGTTTATTCTTCAACTTGATTATTTGAACCTAGTTTCTCCACTGTACTCGTTGATTAAACTCCTGCAGTTACCTAAATAAGTAAGCATACTATTGTTTAGACTAATAGTACATGACTGTTTTTGTAACATTTAAATTAGTTTGAGTACAAGACAAATCTTATAAAATGTAGTTAAGTAGCTAGAAAAAATAACAGTTAAGAAAAAAATATTATGCTGTATTGTTTTAAATTCATGATTCTTTGGTATTGTGTCACATATAGGTAATAGTATTACAGATGTATTTCCGTCGTTGGCATGCTATAAATGTAGTGCAGAATCTGAGGGAAGGAAAGAGGTTAAGGCTGGCATGGGAGGCACAAGAAGAGTTACGCAGAAAAAAAGAGAAAGAAGAAAAACTCAGAAAGGAGCATGAACGAAGACTGAACCCTAAAACAAATGACGACTTTGAGCTGCTGTACTATGCTTTAGAACGTAAGTTTTTTCTTAAAGGGATACTCTTAAATCAGCAAAAGAGTACACACAGTTTGTTTAAAACAAATGGTTTTGATGTATTTCTATAGAATCTTACTTGATTTTTTTGACTTACAGTGGAGTTTCTTTCATTTTGAAATAATTATTTGACTTTCATATATTTCTAGAAGCAGAAGAGGCCTTGACACTGTGCAAGCACTGTTTAGCAGTAACTAAAACATCCCTATGTTATCAACACTGTTTCCAGCACCGATCCAAAACATAGCCCCATACTAGCTGCTAAGAAGAAAATTAACTCTATCCCAGCCAAAACCAGCACACCTTTTCAGGAAATATTCAGCTTGTAGAATAATGCTGTTTGGTTGTTTTTTTTTTTTCATTAATCTCTGAAGTTAAGGTCAGCTAGAGGAACGGGAACTGTTGTTTTTGGATCAGAGTTACTTTAATCTTTTTACTTTACGTTTAGGATGCTGAAAATATTACCGTGAAGAAATTACTATTAAGATCCATCATTCATCATTTAATATATTTTTTATAATGGATTAAATTTTTACCCAGAATTTTACAATATATGACCGAAGTTATTCCTTTTGTCCTAGCCTTCTTCTCCTTGTGCTTTTTCTCCTTTCTAATTTATTCTATGTTTCACAAAACTGTGTGGTCAAAATGTTAAAACTCTGTTAGGAGTCCTACAGGGCATCCTGAAAGACTTTCTTTTCCTGTTGGAATGGATGATGTCTAATATGGGCAAGCACCTCTAAACTTTCCTGGAAAAATAAGGTGAATGCTGCAGGTAATTGACATAACTTACAGGAGAATAATGTTGCAAATGTAACAAAAAACCTAGCTTATGTCCTTTTGGAAAATAAAAAAAAAAATAGAAAGCAGTGGACTTGTACCAGCATATAATGAAACTGCAAGAGTTCTTTTTAAAATGTCTCCTTTTAAGCAAGATGCTTGCATTGTGACTTGTAACAACTCATATGTTATCTAAGGCTACAGTGTTTGCTTGTGGTATAAGTCTTCGGCAGTTAGGACATTACCGTCCCTATAGCAGAACTGGCCTAGTGGATTACCTGCTTCGTTACAAAGCCACCTGACCTGCCTTAAGCCATCCTAGCTATTTCTTCCGTGGTAAACTGAGCATAAATTTGGTGGCTTGTGTTATTCATAGAGCTTAGGGTCATGATTCAAGAATTCCCAGGTTATATACTAATCTTTTAATACTTTGTGTGACATTGAACAAATCGCTTTGAGTGTATAAATGACTTACAAATATTGTTGTTTGTGACAAATGTAAAAATTATTACTGTTCTTAAACTTTAGTATTTTGGGAATGGTGTCTTCATGAGATTTGTGGTTTGTTGGGGGTAGTTTCTCCTGCTGCCCTTTTTCTTCATAGTTAGCTTTTCTCTTCACAAGAATCAAACCCTTTTAAAGGTGTGTCTGACTAGGTAATTAAAAGCCAAGGTACTCAATCATTTTTTTTCCTCTCCACTTATGGCAGGTGCTACTATTTGGTATCTGATATCCTGCAATTTTTTCTTTAAAAAACTGCTTCCTAGCTAATGTGCTATCAAATGTATGATCTGCTTTTTTTTTTTTTTAAAGTGTGATGAGTCTTATTTGCAACAGAAACAACAAAGCTGAGTTAAAGTTGTGAATGAGTGTTGATATTCCCAGTATTTTTAGATTTAAAATTTATGGTTATATAAGTGTCTCTTTTGCTTAATTTAGTGTCATTGGACTTACAAATAATAAACCTTTTGGCTTTGCATGTTGAGGAATTTAATATCTAGGCAACCTGAAAAAATATGTGCCACTTCAAAACTGGAACAGAACAAACTCCAGTATTTGAAATGTCTTTTTAACATTTTGCTAAAAATAGTGGTCTGGCATCAATCTTTTTGTTTTTGTTTACCCATGTCGACTAGTTGCTTGTCTACATGGAGACTTGCGGTCATGCTCTTTATTTTAATAGAGCTTAATGGTTCTAGGAAGTTTTTTTTTTTCTACCTGCATCTGAAACTACTTTTACATTCTTATAGTGTCAACAGTCTACACAAGCTAAATCATTGTGACAGTAATAGAATGAGAATATTGTCCTCTAGAGATCTGTGAAGGTTACTGCTGCTGATCACGACAGGGGGATACTATTACAGGGTCAGCCAGTACAAGCAATTCCTGTTGGTACAAAAACTTGCCTGTTGACTGTATGGTGCAAATAAGATGTATCTATATATGCAGTGTGTCTGCATATAGAGACATTGATTATTTATTTAAAAAGCATGAGCTACATTTCATCTTATAAAAACTGGAATCAAAATTATAATGAGTAAAATCTCTTTAGAACAGATAATCTAAGAGGAATGTTTTTAACTTGATTGAATGTATATAGTGGATCAGGAGGTGAGTATTGATGATAACTGAGAGCTGCTTCATTTTAGGTAAGCATGAAGTTACTTACTGTATTAGCTCTACCTTTGAAGTTGCTGCCCCCTTCAGGCATATAAAGCTTCATGTAAATTAATTCTGTACAGTGCTTTTGCTGAAATGGCTTTATTTAAAAATATATCTTTGGATACTCAGAACTTGTCAGACAGCTGTCATATTAATACGAAAGCTTGGAGAGCCTTAAGAAAATGAATTGAAATATTTTAAAATGGAAAACATAAGGTATTGTAGATAAGCAAGCCACAGGCAGAAAATAAACCTTCCTTCTTTCCCTCCTCCTGCCTCTAATCTTACCTGATATGTGATGTTATAGGTTTTTTCAGTAAGTGTGCATCACTTATTGGATTGTTTTCTTTGTGTTGGGTTTTGCTTTTGCATAACTGTTCTGGAACAATAGCAACACTTAGAGATACTATTCAGGAATGTTGAAGTGTTGGATCATATAACATTCCCTAAAAAACTCCAGATGTATTTGAAATGGAACAGAGTCTTCAGAAAAGCCAAGAATTGTTACAATGTATGCAAAAGAAAACGCTATTCAGTAAACACAGTTTGATTTTACTAACAGATTTCTGTAAGGGCATATGGTCTGTGTATCGGCACTTATAGTAAAAAAATGAGTACTACTAAGTAAACCATGAGAGAGACATATGTATATACATCTGTATGTTTCTGTCGTTAAGTAGTCTAACTTACAAGTGCAGCAGGTACCTGTGGTTTGGTGATTTGCCTCTAAAGAGTCAGAAGGCCAGATTCTTATACAGCGTGTACTGGTTCACGTGCTGCGGTCATTATTATCTTGTGGTTTGCATACCACTTCCACTGTTCTGATGTAGAAGAGGAAAGGGAGAGTAAAGCAATGACTGTCTAATTATTAATGTGCATCCATCTGCCTTAGATGGCGAAAGATGATACCACTCAAATATCCAGTGTAAGACCTGGAGTGCTAAATGTGACTGTCAGTCAAGTTTTAGCTCAGTTTTGGAGGACTTCAAGCTTCTTTATGTTTTACTCATTCAGGGAGAAGTAGTAATGTTCTCGGCACTGAGTACTAGTGGTACCACAGTAAGATGCTGTCCTTAATTTGTTGAGATGATCTCCATGGTTTCTTTTCTTGTGACTTTGATGAGCAATTGTTTAAAAATTTCCTATTGCTCATACCTTTTGGAGCTGTTTGAGCCTCAAACAGTTATTTTAGATGCAAAATTGTGAAGAAATTTCATCACACATTTCCACAGGAGCTAAATTCTTTTTCTCACATAGAGCTCCATTTTATCCTAACCCATCTTTGAGTTTGGCAGTTTGGAATTGATGTACGCACGCTTACTCTCACAGAACATCTGTATAATTTACATTCATTCCTGGGCCATTTTGCATGTATTGAAAATATGCGTAACAATCAGTTCCCTAACATAGAAACTGGCTTTTAATGAATATTGAAAATTAATTATGTTATTTCTTAAATATGAAAGTCAAAGTTTCACTGGAAAACATCTTGTATAAAATACACAAAATATTTGTATCTGTAGTATGGAGGCAGGAGGAGACCGAACGGATTAACAGAACTCTTACTGGAGCTGAAAGAAAGGCAGCATTTTGTGGTCTTCTGGAACAAGAAGCACAGCTGATTGCTTCCATTGGGAGACACAAACTAAATGCAGATGAGGAGAATCAACAAAAAGCAATACTGCACTTTCTGCATAAGGTCAGTGATGTAATTTTAGGCTGAACATAAAGAATACCAAAGTACGGGAACAGAAAAGACATCTGCAGACTACCTGCCAAAAGTAACTTTTATAGCTTTAACAGTTAATCACATGAATGCTAATGTTATAAATATCTAAATTATCTAGTTGTTTGTGTCAATACAACTCAGTAAATTTCTATTTCCAAGCTAAGAATTTCCTAGCTCTGTCACCGATTGAAGGACTAACAGTGCATCATTAAGACTGTTAACTAACTGTGTCTATGGTAAATCTCAAGTGTGTATATATAATATAAAAAAATGGCACTGAATGGATTAATTTTGTATTATGTAACTATTCTGCATAAAGAACATGATTCTGATGGCACTGTTAACAGCATTAAAGGCTCAAATTCTAACAATTCAGAATGGTTAATTTGAGGTTATAAAGCATCAGGATATTGCATATCATTCTATAGTTTGTATGGTGCATTACAGTGATGTAGGAATTCATGCATGAAACTATGCTCTTTCCTAATTTGTTTTTGAAACTTTAAAAATCTACCTATTAGCTTCTTTTTCAGAAATACTCAGTTTCACTAATCAACGCTAATGACTAAGTGATTTTCCCTCTGGTATGTTCTGTTCATTGTTCTCTAGTGAAAAGTTTGCTGTTGCATTTAAACTTAAATGCAAACATCTAAACAAGTATTTGCAAAATTAAACTTTAAGCCTGCAGAATAGATTAAATTAAACTTTAAGCCTGCAGAATAGATTAATTGATTCCCCCCCCCCTTCTCTCAGAAACATTCCTTCAGGAACTAGATTTATAATTTCTTTTCCCCATTGAGCACAGGCCTCTGGTCATCATATGTCTGTCTTTAAAGAAAGCATTTATTCTGTTTTTATGTACAGGATAGAAACACAGTAGAGCTTTGACTGATTCTTATACTGAACTCGGTTATTAATTCCTAGTTTCAGTTGTGTTAGAACTTTAACTTGAGATTTTATTCTTGTATAATCTTGGGGATGGAATTTTACACAATGTACTTCAGGCTTTCATCTATAAAACAAAGATGAGAATTCATTCATACACAAAGGTGATTTAGAATGGCATTAGATTCAATGGCACCTTAATGTAAAATACAAAAAAAAGCCCTTTTTAGGTAGATGTCCCAGCAATCCATCCCCTCAGAAAAAACATATTTTATTTTCTGGCTGTTTTCATAGTATGTGACATAATTATGAAAAGAAATACTGCAATGGAAATAGTTTTTTTTTAATTATCTTTTTTTTTTTTGACTTTTTAGTGCTCAAAAGTAAAAATGGCAGTTTTGTCCAAAAGAGACTTTTTTTCATTCTTTTTATTACTTACTGACAAAATCTATTACCTTTATTCATTATGAACAAATCACTTATCTGAAAAGTTGGTGGAACTGTTACCAAGTTTATTGCTCTGATGTGATTGTATTCTCTGTTACTGCTTTCAAGAGTGCAAAACCCCAGAAAGCTAAATATTTAGGAATGATATCAAAACCTTGAATCATTTCTATGTTAAATGTTTGCTTCTACTATTTACAATCTATTCTGTTATCTTCTCAGAAAAAGAAGCCTTGAACAGTTGAAGCAAATCTATTTCTCTCTTAACTGAGTCTCTATTTTTCCTTTAAAGATTGCTTTCCAATGTCCTACCGTAGATAGATTACTTCCAGTATATATTCTCACAAGTTGTACAGCTTTCTTACATCTAGGAATCAGAAGCAAAATGTTCTTCAGCACCAGAATTCTTAGTGACAATAGATGTTTGGGGATTCAGGAGACACATGAGAGACAAGAGATGCTCTCTCTTTCCAAACAGTGGACATGTTTCTGAAGCACTTACTACTAATTTATTTATTCATTTTTAAAATGTAGAAATCATGTTTTTCATTGAAGAGCCTGGTTTCTTTTTAATTTGAAAATCTAGTGAGCTTCTGAACTACTGCAACTTTTTCTTTTTATGTTCTTTTATCATGTCAGCTGTAGGGTTTTGAGTGTTGTTCTAAACTGTTGACATGGATAGCACCCTAAATCAGAGGTAAAGAAAGTAACAATTTCTGCATTTCTTATAAAATAATTTTAGAAATCTCAAAATTAAATGGATGGTTTATGACTGTAACAGTGCAATTTAAACACTTTAAACAGTAGTATGAAATTTATTGTTGGAGTGCTAGATTATAGATTACTCAGTTATTTGTTGAACTTTGAGCTGATAATGTTAATCTGGACACTTGCCAGTTAAAGTTGAAATAACACCTTTCACATCTGAAGACTGCAGGCATTTCACTTTGCTGCAGTAGCCAATGTGATATGAAACTTGCTTCTCCATGGAAACCTTTGTTCCCTTTGCTACTTTAAGCATGTACCTCCTCATGCATGTGTGCTTTTACAGTGGTTGCTGCTGGTTATGTGTGCACTACATTCTAGGGTGTTCTTTTTTACACTGAGCTCATTCTTCTTCAGCATGTGTATTTTGAAGAGGAAGTACTTGATTAAGCTTTTATAGAGCAATCATATTTTCTTAAAGGAATTTGTGTAAATATGAACTATCACTCAGTTCATATCTTTCGTGCTTTGTTCTATTTCTGCACCCATCCTATGGATTTTTTTTTTTTTTTTTTTTTTTTTACTTACCTTTTTCTCTCTGTATCTGTGGTGGTGTGTTTCTCTCCTCAGGTGCTTTTTTCTGCTTTCACGCATTGGCAGCAGAGTGCAGTTATAGTAGTCTTGCTCTCTGAAGTAATACAGATAACAGGATTATTGTAAATTCTACAGCACTGCCAGCAGACTAAAAGGCAAGAAAAAACTGGCAAAAAAAAGTTTTAGTTTTCTCGCATCAATCTTGAATACATGAAAATAGTCTTGAAATCCGAGAGCTTGCAATTCTTTCTGAAATACTGGAAATCTTCATATTGATGAGACCTCTGTTTTTTTGGTTGGGTTTTTTTTGTTGTTTTTTTTTTTTTTTTAGTAAAAAGCTGCATAATTTCTTTCTTTTTAAATTATTTTATTTTATATAATACCCAGTTATGATGAGGTAGTAAGAAAAACTGTGGAAGTTACAGATATGATGCCTTGCTTTGAGTAATTTAGATGTTTCCATAATATAGTTGGTCTGTGTTAAGGGTCATTTGCAGAGTGGCATACCAAGACTGCTAATTCATATATGTGTTGTTGCAAATTTATCAGAAGAACCTATTTTTTATAACCATTTCCTAGGGTAAACTCTGCCTATTGACTCTCCCTAGCATAAGCAAATGACCTTTCTGTCTTAGTGATTTCATTGAAGAGAATCAAATGTAGGTACTGAATTAACTATTCTGCAGAAACCAGTGATTTTTGCCAGCCTACTATACAAAGGAGTTAGAGCATGATATAGCTTCTAAGTTGGTGGGGGTTTTTTTGTTGTTTGCTCAGTTTGGGGTTTTGTTGTTTGTTTGTTTGGGTTTTTTTAGAATTTCTAGTGCTGTACAAAGATAGTGAAACAAAGTGATGAAGTTACAGTAGAATCCTCCCTTTTTATGACAGAGAAAATCACCTCTTTCTAGTTTTGCAGAAGTTCATAGATTTCACTAAGGAATTAAGAGTTTTATTTTTTTACTAATGTCTGGTTTTGCTGTTGCATCTCTTAATCAGGTTTGGCTCTGAATTGTGACCTCTGATTAACAATACCTCCTTTAATTAGAGTTCCACCTCCACTGATATTGTAATTAAATGTCAGTTATTCAGTGTTAAATCCTTTTTTCAATTATTTTCTTTCTTTTTCTTACCTAACCTTATAATTTTTTTTATTTAAAAGTGAGGAAAGCTGTATTTTGATTGTGGTGGTGACTAATCATATCTGTTCTAACTGTCTAATATTCATGGTATTTTTATGACTTATCACCATAGCAAGCCTGTGTATTTGGTCAAAATAATGACTATGTCAATGCTGGGGTCATATCCAGAAAACTACTAGGCTTGTGAATGCTGCATGGAGTGTTGCTGTACTTCACTTGCACTGAGACTGCAAAGTGAGGTTCACAAGTGTTTGTGAACACTCAAGTTCCAAATACAGTGAAAGAGAATAATTAATACACAGAATGAGGTTCCAAATAGCTGTCCCAATTAAGGAAAGGGAGTGGAGTTAGGTAACGATGGGGAGAGGGGTTTGAATACTATCTTCCTATTGGATTTAAGTACCTACCTCCCTATGTAACAGCGTGGTCTGCAACCAAAACCAGTGCTCTTGGAAGAGGAGAATGGTTGGACTTTTCAAATTGAGTGGGACAGCTGACACCATGTAACTTCTCGCTGTCTACAGAAGTTAAAGATGTGCAAAGAGACAACTGAAGTAGTAGGCGTATGGTATGTGGTTGTTAGCAAACAAGAAGCTAGGTCAAGTATCCGATAAGCTATAGACTCATACTTTGCCGTAGTCAGCTTTAACAAAGTCTATGCCTTCTATCCATCTGTATAGCTGGCATAAATAGAACAGTTCCCTGGAGATGTTTTGTACTGCAGTAGTCTCTGAGACCTTAAATTTGCAATCTATACACAGTCAACAGTCCCATTGATTTTTACTGATAGTTTAGAGGGATTTATGACTGCAAGATGAGATACAGAGCAAATGTATTCTAACAGCACTGTCAGTAAATTTGCTTTAAAGAAGTAGAACATATCCCTGTAGGAGAATATTATTTACTTTTAATATACTGTAAGTCAAAATTTTTATGACCTGCAACTTTAAACAAAGTGTGTAATTGAATACTTGCTCTGGTGGAAAAGGTACTGTATAAATATCGACAATAGAATTAGCCTTTTGTATTAGTCAAGCATTAATGTTAAGTCCCTATTTGCTCTGGTGAAACTTGATGTAACATAATGCACTTGTTCAGCTGGTGATCAGATTATAATAGCTCAGAGTTATACAAATTGTTTCTGAAGTGTGCACAACCTAAGAGATGGAAAGTGTATGATGGAAAAGTCACTGAAATGGATACACAGTACACACTCCGTGCCAGAGAACTATTTGAAATCTACCGCAGCATTAGCATGAATGACATCCCAAAAGATGAGAGAATAGATGTGCTCTTAACACTCAGACGTACAGTGAAGGTATGTTTTATTTTTCTATTTATGTTTAGCTTGAAGCTGTACTTCCCAAAGATACAATCACTTAATTATGTTGACACATAAGCAGTGCTGCTTCTGGCAGACAGGTGCCAGGATGATCAGCTGGCAGCAAGAGAAAGCCTAGCGTGCCACCTGGCATGAGAGTGTAATTTACATTCTAGATAGACTCTAAATTCATATTTCACTTTGTGATGTGCACATTTTTCTTCAAGTTGTGTTAGAATTTCAGCCCCATGGTTTTAGACTTTTTTGCACATTAATAGGTAATACAATTTTAGTACAAAGTTTAGCTTAATATTTATAACAACTTGATGAAAACCATGGCAGAGATGTAAGTGGATACTACCATATTGTTTTCCTCAGTTCTTTGGAATGTCTGTTTAGAACCTTACCTCTCTGTTGGTTTGGATTACCAGTTTTGTGGGTGGCAAATACTGATTTTTTTTTTTTTTTTTCTTTTTCCTTTGCCCCTCACTCTCCGCCCCCACTGCTGCTGTCAGTGTTCCCAGTGAATTAGAAGCTGGTTGCATTTCTTTTAGTCTTTCATATTTGTTTTATTTATTTATTTATTCATGTACAAAAAGACTAATACAAGTTTCAAGGTACTTTCAGGATGATGCTGTTGGCATCAAACTAGAATAGAATGCTGCTTCCTGTTTGCTGTTTGCTTTGGTAGTACCAGAATTTGATCTAAAGCCAGTATAGCATTGGGAGCACTGCTGGCTTATGAACTCCTGCCCATCTTAATACAAGTCAATATTGCTATAGTGAACAAATTCTAGAATTTCTGTAAATTAGCACTCTATTTTAGGTGAGAAAACATTGAACTCATTCACCTCTTATCTCTCTCTGGAGAATCTCCTGCTAAGCATTTGAAATATTAAAATGACTAATTTACAAGCATACTCATAAAGTCCTCCATGCCTTTTGTGTAGTGGGTTTTTTGTGGTTTTTGGGGTTTGTTTTGTTTTGTTTTTTTAACTATCTACTGTGTATATACATTACACCTCCTATCATATAGCCAAAGGAAGCTTCTTAGGGAGGTATTTCTTGGGGCTTTTGGAGACTGAAAATCTTGCATGTGTTGTGTGTCTCTGCTTAGCATTTTTTTTAATGCCTCCAGGTTTACAGTTCCTCACAGCTCTGGTATATATACAGGCACCTTAAAGCAGAATCTGTAAGCATTCTCAGTTTTACAGTTCTTTACATTAGTTTTCTTGGAGGTTGTTTGTTTTCCTAAGACACTAAGGGGTTCTTCTATGAACGTGTTCTTAGATGAACATACAGAGAGGTATGAATGATAATTGGCATAGAATCCATAGTTTGCTTTCATATCTGCGTTAGAATTATTTTCTTTGTTTGCTTCCTTATTGTTGTGGAGTTTGTTTTCCTTTTTCTTTGTGTTTTCTTTCAGGAACATGAATGTAAATTAACACAGGACATAGTGGAATTAATTGACAGGGAAGTTGATCTTATGTCGAGAGAGGTGAAAGAATGCAATTTAGAAGGACTGAGGAAAAGAATTTGTACATTATTTCTTCAGTATATTAAAACTCCAAAGTTTAACCCTGAAGTTGCTAGGATACTTAAGGTATTAGTCCTATTTTGCAGTCTGACATAGTGGCCATCGAAATAAGGATGGTGGAGAAGGGGAATGGAAAACAATGAAAGCTTTTTTATCTTACATTTTGCTGTAGAATTGCTGGAGGAGTTCCTCAAGAAGTAAAATGTAGCAAGTACACAGGCTTCACACAAATAAGCTTATATATTCATATAGGAAGCATTGGGCATAGACATGGATATAAGAACCTGACAAGTGGCTGGTAGCACCAGAGCACCCAGGAACTCTATGTATGAAATAAAAAATCTAAGAATTATGAATAGTAGATCTTATGGGATGGTAACAGTAAAATGTAATAGCAAATGGGGAACCAATAGGAAGAGCAATTATCTTTTTTCCACTGGACAAGGGGCAGCATCCCATGCATCCAGAAAGGAAAAACATTGCCATGGGATGTCTAAGGAGCTTGCACCTAAGCAAGAGCTGTTATGAGCTTCTGTTGTACAACCAGTTGCTACTTCATGAGAAGAAGATACATCTAGGAAGTGGAGAAAGTGGTAGACACCTCTAAAGTTGTGTGATTGTTTTTCTTTTCTGACCACAGATTACAATTAAAATAGGATTCACTGTCGTGTGTTGCTGCTTTAGGCAGCAACATGTATATTCTGCATCTGTCAGAACAGGATTCCTATTACAGTGGTTGATGGTATCTCAGGAGTAGAGAATCTGTCAGTAAATGTTGGTCAGATTTAGAACCAGCTAACAGTTATTTTACACTAGGTTAATGAACAGGGTTACCTAGATGTGTCATAGCAGAGACTGGGGGTGGGAGATCTTTGTCTTCTGTAGCTTTTGGTTAACTGTACCTCAAGTTGAAGGGTGAATTGCACCTATATTTGTATTTGAATCTTGTAACCTTTTGTAGACCATAAAAAAGATGGCAGTTCATCAACAAAGTGACCAAATCCTCAGGGTACTTTGAAAAAAGGCAGGTGACCGCAATAAGTAGCTGGATTATCAGACTGCTCAAACCACCCAAGTATAGACTTGGGCCCTCCTGCACAAACTACGTTATATTCTTTCCAGAACCCATGAGGCAGTATGAGGATGAGGAGGTCATTAGCAAGTTTAGTTTATTATCTTCCCCTATATTGTTTTTTGGACATGTGGCTCTGATGATTTTATATTCTTATGCCAAAATATTAATATGCCCATAATCTCAGAGGTTTATCTTTGACATAAAGGGTAGATTCTTTATGGAAAATTAAATGCAGAAGAATTAGTTTCTGTTTTCTCTGTGTTTGTCATCTTTCCAGAATGGCTGACCATCTGCATACATAGAAGTGCCAGCAAGAGCACTGGAGCATAATGTCTAGTATCTTCATATAGCTTAAGAAAGAATTGACTGATTTATATAACTGATTTTAACAAGTACAGTAAGAAAGTACAATGGCTTTTGGTCTTCTATTTAAAAAAAAAACAAAAACCCTATTGCATATGTTAAAATAAAAATTACTAGCTTTTACATATTAGAATACTTGCATGAATGTACATAAAATGTATTCCGACAGAGTTAGTGTGACACACAAGTAATACAAAGATACTTTGTGGTAAAATAACTTTTTTTTAAATCTTTTAGGTTCCACCAGATCCCTTAAAGCTTTATAAAAATGTTAACTTCTGTCATAGTTGTGGAAATCACTTACCATCTACTGAGTTTCCTGTTCCTGCTAATTCCCGCACCATTGGCAGATGTCTCTTGTGTTGCAAGCTTGATAATGAGGCTCGGCAACGAGAAGGATTCTTGAAGTACAAACTTATACTAGAAAATCTCAGAAAGTCTGAAGCTGATTATCAGGATGATGCTAAAATTGTTTTCTTAGTTCAGGTACTGTCTGAAAGAGCATCGCTAACAATGGAAACCAGTGGCTTTGGCTATAATTTTTCTTTTATTATGTGTATGTCATTGACAGGTTGAGGAATAAATAGGCTAAAAGCTACAAAAACTTCTGCCTGTGGTACAGGATGTTCCATACCGTAATGAAGAAGCACTTAAGCTCTTGACATAAAGCTGTACTTTCAAAAGTGGTTACAAGCTATACGTTAAAAGAAGGCAGAAGTCTAGCTGACAGGTCAAAGAATCAGATGATCCAAATTCTTCTGGTTCTGCTACAGCCGTCCGGTTGCTTAAAGATACTAGCATCATCTGTAAAGTAACAATAATGTTTTTGTGATTACAATATTGTTCAAAACATAATGCTACTAAAACATTTTAAGCCCCATTATTTGGACTGTTTTAGTAATACAACTAAATTGTTTTGTATTCTCAGAAGGAAAAAAATGAAGGAGCTAAGGTTTTGACATTTCTGTTGTATGTCAGTAGAATATCTGTATAGTTGGAAACTTTAGTGTTTTGCATTTATTAGGAGAGAGATTCACTAAATATTTTAATTTGCTAAATTTTTTACCATCATATGTAATCATCTGTAATCTTCTGCAATATTACTAAGTAGCTAATGTTTCTTAATAATCATTAGTAGAACAACTCAGTTCAAAGAACTTCTTCCCTCTGTCTTCAGCAAATTCTCTCTTTTAGTTGTTATTACTTATTTTTGTCAACAAAAGAATTTGACATCAAATATTCACTGCGAAAGTTTTAAATCTGAGGTAACTGCAAAGTGTTATCTATTGAAAATATTGAACAGCTGAGATTTATTTGAACTTTCTGAGATTTAGTAATAAAAATCTCTACAGCATCAACATTAATAGAATAGTTTTTAAACTGCATTTTCAGTATGTCTGAAACAACAACCAAGCAAACAAAAGCCAATCATCAGTATCCCACTGCTACCAAAACAAGCCATGCTGTGGTTTAGCACTTTGCCAATAGCTGCTGCCAAAAGGAAGACTGGGATTCTTTAATTATCATACCTGTGTTAAGAAATATTATTGAAGAGCTTGGATTTTGTAGATGTTGTTTGTCCATATTGGTTTTCACTTAAGCTGAAAAGTTTTTTGTTTGTGTCTAACTTAGTTTATCTTAATATGTAAACATCCTCCAAAATCTTTTGGACCTCTCTCACATCACATCACTTGTGGTGGCTGGTGGCCATTGATGCACTGAAACATGACTGCTTCTTAACTGCTGACACCAAAAGCCCTCATTTGCCATTCTGTTTGTAGTTGTACCAATGCAACATCTCTAGATGTGGTGTCATTTTCATCCAAATTAACTTCTTTTCTTTAGAGTTGTAAATATCTGAACAAAAGAGGTTTGTATCTTAAATCACTAATTTCCTTGGGTTTTTTTCCTAACATTTCCTTAAATTATTAAATTTTTTCTGAGCTACTTGCTTTTATTCCCTTCCCCTCCCAACAACCGCCTGTCCCCTTCTGCACTTAAATCTAGAAAACAGCTCTAAGGCATCTAGAAATTACTTGGGTGCAACCAAAAGTCTTTTGCAGCTGCTATGACAGCTTCATTCATTGCCCAGTGCAGTACCATTACTGGCTCTGATTGTATTGTCTGCGGACAGATGCAAGACCTTTGTGATAAAAGATTTTTCTTCAGATCTCTTGCATAGTGATTCTGTGTTTGGATTGATCACCTATATGAATGCTGCTAAGGTTTAAAAGGCAAAAAGCAGTTGGTGACAGTTATGGTAGCTCCAGTAGGTTCTGCATACTGCAGCTAAAGACCTTTTTCATATCAAAATGAACTAGTTCAGCAAATATGTCAAGTCCTGAGGCTGCCTTTTATTCTTTCAGAGGGTTTAACTATGCCATACTCCTTAGAATCAATGGTACATACAATGGCTTTGATTTTCCTTGATAAGCAACATCCCAATGGCAATGTCGTATTCATCTGAAGTTACAAATACACTTAACTCCTTTATCGTTTTGCTGCCTACCCTTGTTTTCCAATCTTACCTGCTGAGCATTCAGTGATACTTGCTCCCAACCTGTCAGATGACAGTACTTGAAGGCCATTTTTGTTTCTTTTGAGCACAGAACAAATGGGGGGTGGGGAGCATAATTTGAAATTAATTAACTGTAAAATTTCACAGCAAAATGCGTGCCTACCTTTAGAAAGTGCAGAAGAAGTCTCTTAAATCAAAGCCTTCCCCATAACCTGAGAAGTTCTAACATAGAACAAGATTTTGCCTATTTTTCAGGCAGGAAAAAAATTCTAATCCAGGAAAAAGGAAGAGTCAAATTATGGATCTGTTTTACATGGATCCTTATATGCCTCAGTATAGATTTTTGCAAGTTCTGGTAACTTTTGAGATGTGTGGCTTAGCACAAAAGTAGTAGTACTTGCTAATATGTCTGCCTGGAAATTTCAGGCTTCTAAGAAGAAGATACAGAAGTTATTTGAAATCTTGTGAAAAGGAGGAAATACTGAAAACAGAAGCTAATTAGTGAAACCTAATAAAGGAGGTCCTGTAGGACCAGATTTAAGACCAGATGTAGGACCAGTTCTATGTTCTTGGAATCAGTAGGCACAGTTTTTTTACCAGTGGAGGTTCTAAGCCCAGCTTTTATCTTACATTTTCCCTGGCAAGAATTTACATGGGCTCCTGGATTTTGGAAACAAGATAAATGAGAATACATGAGGCTACATTTCACTAAAGCACTGTGTTGGTATAGTTTCATTCATCCTTTGTCAGGAATTTAATAAGTAACATGTAAACACCATTATTTAATTAATTAAGCCAAGATTTCTTTTTAGGGGATGATTCTTCTTCAAATGGCTAGCTTGGAGGAAAACCTATTTAAAAGTCTGTTGTTTACAGACTCCTGTAGATAAAAATCTTCTAATAATTTTCCATGACTAATACAGAGAAGAATTAATGGAGAGTGACAGAAAAACTTGCCAAAGTCCAGTGGTAACTGCTGTCCCAATTATTTTTTTTCTTTCATTCAAGGGCTGTGTTTATCAAGATTTAGTAGTGATTTCAGATGGCTAGTAATAAATTAAACAAATTAAGATTGACATAAATTAACCTTAGATATACGTTAAAAGTACATTTAAAGGCCTTTCTGTACTAGAGAACCTTTACAAACAGACCTTCTATTATTTTTGTTAATATTGTAGCATAGCTACCTGATCTTATAATCTCATTTGGTACAAAATTTGGTACTCTATCATGAGCACAATAAAGTCTCCATTTGTCAACAGCAAAGTGAGGGGAAGAAAGCAAAGCAGGCGGTGATTTGGGGTCTGTCACAGCTGGGAGTTTTTCTTGTCCTAATTTCCCACATTTTCCAGGCCAGATTATTCTGATTATATGTAAAGTTTAAGTAATTTAGTAGTGTAATAACTCATTTATCAAATAACATTAATTCTGAATCCAAGAATGAAATGGGGAAGTCATCTCAGTAATGACAGAGGTGGATTATTGTTATTAACCAAAAAGGTCTGAACAGGCTTAAGCATTCTATATGAGAAAAGACATGAGATTTAAGAAGCTTTATAAGAGCAGTTAAGCAATCAGGATGTCAACAGAAGATATGAATTGCCATTGGCAGAGACAATCAAAGTAAGAATATAATATTTTAGAGATGATACAAGAAAAATGCAGTTAATTGCCACACCATGCTAAAGGAAGATGTGTATGTCTAGATGTTTTTTTAACAAAGTGATTATATGCCATGCAGAGAAAAATTTTTTACTCAAAGCTTTGTTTGGATTCTTATATGCTTACAGTGTTTTTGTTGTAAAATGAAACGTGCTTCTTCCTGCTTAACTCTGTTTTCTGTTTCAGCATCAAGATCTACAGTATATGATAGAGAACATATGGGGCTGTCAGTCAGCTCTCAGTGCCTGCAGTGACCTCTATGATTTGGTTATGGTCAGATGGGATAAGCACCATGAGTGGTCTCCGTGGAACACTATTCTCCTCACTAAAGATGAGGCAGTTGCACATCTTAAGCTGTGTAACCTTCAGAAGGTAAAATTTGATGGGCTTAATTTTTTGCAATATTTATGTTCTGTTTTAATAGAATCCTGCGACTACTGATGTTTGGCCAAATTTAGTCCTTACGCTCATCCGTGTTTAAATTGGCCCATTGTGACTATTTAAATGATTGCATCTGTACTATTAAATAAAACAGGCATTACTCCAGAGGGCAGCTGGCATGTACAACTCACATCCATGTACCTGAACTCTGTCTTGCCCTGATTCTTCCTTCCAAAATGCAAGAAGCTAAGTGGCCTCATCCATGCTGCCACCTGACACCAATGCCATGCCTATGCTCTTCCCTCAGCTGAGATCAGACAAGAGCTGGCCTGGATGAAAAACATACTAAAGACTAACTGTAAATATTATGATAATTGTGTGCCTGTGCTCTTGTATGTACTTTGGCCTCATTAGTTTCTGGCCTTATAATTTTCTCATCAAATAACAGAATGGCTTATTGCCTAGAACTTAACCATTTGTCCTAATAAAATTTGTCTCAATTTACTTTCTTACATAGATGTCATTTAAGTACCCCTGACAATGTAATCTTATAGTTTGCAATTAAGCAATGAAAACATAATTGCTGTTCTGAGTTAAAAAACTTAAGAATTTGTTAAAGAAGTCATTGAAACTATTTTTAGACCACTCGCCCCAAATTCTATATCTAAACATGGTAGTCTGGTAAATATCTCACTCCACTGGACATCATATGGTAGAATATTTAGTTTTCTAAGGCACAGGAGAGTCCTGTGAGCTGTGTTTGTCCTGTAATTAGTAATGGTTTATTAAGCCTTTCACCTCTAGGTTATTGATTTATGTAAATAGTGATCTGAGGTCATTGTTGTGTAGTGTCCCTTTGTTCAGGGTGCTCTTAATTCAATTTCTAACACAGTATGTGTGCATCACAAATGCAAATTCAGCTGTTATGCATTGCCCTTCTTTTTGGAAGTCTTAAGAGTATGTGATAACTAAACTGACAGAGCAAATGAATTGCTCCCTTAATGAAATATTTGCTTTGGGGACGAAGTGTATCAGTCAGGGAATTCTAAAGGTAAAGGACATTCTGTCATCCATGCTATTTTTTGTGTTTGTGCCAAACTTGTGTCTTCAAGCAGACACATGTTTATGTGAGCATTAGCTTTAAAAGGTAAAATCAATTTCAAGCTGGAAATCCCTTTATTGACTCCTCTGTCTCACTTTGAGTCAACAAGGCTGTTCAGGCAGTCTGAATCTAGTAATGCTTCTCTGCATCCATAAATTTCTGTTACTAGCATTATGGCAGGCAAAGATTCTGATTATGCACTTATCTGGTTTAACTTCTGGATGTCACAGCCAAAGAGATGCCATTAACTTGATTAGGTCCAGAGCTTCAGTGGAGGTGGGTGTTAGGCTAGAAGAGCAACAGGTAAGGTATGCAAGCCTACATAAAAATCATAAGGTATTTTCACTTAGCTCTTGCTACAAAAATAGATGCGGACCAGCTATAGTGAGGCATCACCTTTCTCCACTGGTAATGGCCAAAGCTTTGTTTCAAAAAAAAAAAAAAAAAAAAAGTATTTGAAATAAAGAAAATAAGGCAAAACTAGAATGTTGTAAGTTGAATCATTGTTTCTGATTCACTGAAACAAAAAAAGGCCTCTCAAGAATTAATAGCAATTATTCGTAACGATGACTATAGTGATAGCAAAGGGTTTTTTCAACTAAATATTCTGGTTATTTATTGCATCGTCTGAACTACTACTAATCACTAGAAGTTTAGGAAAATGTCACCGCTGAATGCAAAAGCTGACTAAAATGCTGCAAAATTCTTGCTTCCATGATTATTTGTAAATAATCACTCTGATTCATATTGAGGAAATTTCCTATAGTCATCACCTTGCAAATGTTGATATTTAAGCATTGCCCTTTTTTAATTTTCAAAGATAAGTACAAATGTTCTTACCTGAAAAGAAATAAGTTTTATCTTGAATGGATAAAAAAATGCTCAAAGTTTTTCTGTTTTTAAAAGGTGACTAATATTTCACAAGGAGTGGTTAGTAATTTTCACTATTGGGCCATAAGGTAGCAGTATAGAACTACAAAATATTTCATTATGTGTCATATACAAATAAATTGTCTGTCTTAGTTTATTGAAGGGTCACTATTTATACTGCCTAAAATATGAAGCAACATGTAGATTTCTAGAAATTTTAATTGTATTTAATGGTATTTGGATTTTTTTTTCCTTTCAGGCTTATGAAGCGGCATTTATTCACAGAATAAAACATAAGCATATCCGGGCAAAAAACTACTTTGCTCAGATTCCAGCGATGACATCATTTTTGCATAGGAGTGACAATCAGGCTAGTGTAAATGAATTTTTAATAGCTACACCTATTCCTACTGGTACAAAAACATAACTCTTAGGCAAAGTTAACTGAAGTTAACTGAATTATTGATTAATACAATTTCCTTCGTTTTAAAGAAATGTACCTTTTCATCAATATCTTAATTGTATTACATGGATCAAAATAAATTTCTGAGGATAAAATAATTTGATCTTGACCAGTCAATATAACTGCATTTCATGTTTTGTAACCTCATTATTTAAAAAGTAAAATGTTGATGAGCTTTGTAAATTCTAAATTTATAGAGCAATGACTGTCTTTCTGTGTATGCCTGTGTTGCTTGGAACATTCTGTCTGTAGTGTAATATTCCTGTTGGGGGAATTTAGCTAATTCTTTGTCACCTTTTAATTAGAAAAATAATACTACAAACACAGTATTAAATTTATTTCTCTCTTCTTAAGCATATAAGACAGAAAACCCCTCAACCCCTAAATTCCTACAGAACAACAGAATTGATATGCCCTTCCAAATATAGCTGCTTTGCCTTGCAAACATTTGTGCAAAAGAATAACCTTACTTTTTATAGCTCATCTTGATGGTCATAGTGGAACTGCCAGCATGTAATTATTGTATCCAAGATCTTGAAATTATTGTAAATCAGACTTATAATTTGAAATACACAATGCAGACTGTTTGGAACTTTTTTTATTTTTTGAGGAGCTTGTGATATTTAAAGTAGAAGTCAATTCTCTCCGTAAACTTATTTAGTTATGTTTATGTTTGATTATAATTACAGAGAAAAATATGATATGGTGTACATTCAGTGAAGTCCTACAGAAAGTTGCGAAGTTCTGCTTGAAACCTCTATTCTAGATGTGTTTTTGACCCAGGACAAAGCCTTTTGCTCTGACAAATACAACTGTCTAGGAAAAAGCAGTAGTATTTACAAACAGAAATGAGCATATATCTGGCAGCAAACAGCTGGAAGCTGGATTGACAACCTCAGCAGAACATGAACTGTAGAACCAGTACCTGACTGACCAGTGCATTCTAACATCACTCCATTGATTTTACCATTAAATTCAGTTTCTGGATTTTAGTTCAGTTCTGAACCAATTGTAGAATTGCAGCACATGAGCATTCCAGTTGACTTATGTGCTTTCCATGATCTGAGCCTTAAGACAGGAATGGCTGCTAAGATTGGGCTTCTTCCAGAATGATAAAAGGATTTTGGAAGAAAATTATGGGTTGAAAGGCAAGAAGGAAAACATGAATCATATAGATACTCTTGACAGATTTGTCACCTTTCTTTTTAAACGGCTTTTAAAAAATGTACTTTACAACTCCAGAAGGATAATTTAAATAAACAGTAAGGAAATAGTTCAAATAAGTGTGAAAAGACACTAGTCCATTGATTTCAATGCCATGTGGTGTTGGAGGTTTCTGGAATCATGGAATCATTTAGGTTAGAAAGGACCTTTAAGATCATTGAGTCCAACTGTTAACCTAAGACTACCAAGCCCACCACTAAACCATGTCCCTAAGGGCCACATCTACACGTCTTTTAAATATCTCCAGGGATGGTGACACAACCACTTCCCTGCGCAGCCTGTTCCACTGCTTGGCAACCCTTTCCGTGAAGAAATTTTTCCTAATATCCAATCTAAACCTACCCTGGCACAACTTGAGGCTGTTTCCTCTTGTTCTATCACTTGTTATTTGGGAGAAAAGACTGACACCCACCTCACTACAACCTCCTTTCAGGTAGTTGTAGAGAGCAATAAGGTCTCCCCTCAGCCTCCTTTTCTCCAGGCTAAACAACCCCAGTTCCCTCAGCTGCTCCTCATAGGACTTGTTCTCTAGACCCTTCACCAGCTTCGTTACCCTTCTTTGGACACACTCCAGCACCCCAATGTCTGTCTTGTAGTGAGGGACCCAAAACTGAACACAGTATTCGAGGTGCGGCCTCACCAGTGCCGAATACAGGGGAACAATCACCTCCCTGCTCCTGCTGGCCACACTATTTCTGGTACAGGCCAGGATGCCGTTGGCCTTCTTGGCCACCTGGGCACACTGCTGGCTCATGTTCAGCCGGCTGTCGACCAACACCCCCAGGTCCTTTTCTGCCGGGCAGGTTGCCAGCCACTCTTCCCCAAGCCTGTAGAGTTGCATGGGGTTGTTGTGACCCAAGTGCAGGACCCAGCGCTGAGCCTTGTTGAACCGCATACAATTGGCCTTGGCCCGTTGATCCAGCCTGTCCAGGTCCCTCTGTAGAGCCTTCCTACCCTCAAGCAGATCAACACTCCCACCCAGCTTGGTGTCATCTGCAAACTTGCTGAGAGTGCACTGGATCCTCTTGTCCAGATCATTGGTAAAGAGCTTAAACACAACTGGCCCCAGTACTGAGCCCTGGGGAACACCACTTGTGACAGGACACCAAATGGATTTAACTCCATTCACCACCACTCCTTGGGCCCAGCCATCTAGCCTGTTTTTTACCCAGCAAAGAGTACACCCATCCAAGCCATGAGCAGCCAGTTTCTCCAGGAGAATGCTGTGGGAAATGGTGTCAAAGGCTTTACTGAAGTCTAGGTAGACAACATCCACAGCCTCATCCACTAAGCGGGTCACCTTGTCATAGAAGGAATGTACAGAATCATAGAATAATTCAAGTTGGAAGGGGCCTCAGAAGTCCACCTGTTACTCAAGGCACAGTCAGCTATAAGGTCAGACTGAATGGCTCAAGACTTAAACCATTCAGGTCTTGAAAACATTCAAGGGTGGAGAATTCATAACCTCTAGCGGGAACGTGTTCTAGTGCTTGACTGTCCTCATCTTAAAAGAAGTTTTTCATTTCAATAGAGTGTGTTGTCTCTCATCCTCTACCATGCACACCTATAAAGAACCTGGCTCCATCCTCCTGATAATCTCATTTAAGTTTTGGAAAGCTGCTGTCAGGTTTTCTCCAAGCCTTCTTTTCTCCAGGCTGCACCAGCCCAGTTCCCTTACCCTCTCCTCACATGTCAAGTGATTCTGGCCCCCTGATCTTCATGGTGGATCTCTGTTGAACTTGCTCCAGTTTATCAAAGCCTTTGTTGGTTTGAGGCATGCAAAACTGACACAGTATTACAGATTTATGCTTGAAGAGTTCTAGATTCTATATTCAGTTCAGTATTCACAAGCAGCCTAGTATTTTGGCCTGCTAGAGAATTGCTCACGCACACAAATTTTTTGGTTTATGCAGAAGTCCGGAAGGTAGTCCTTGATAATGGCAGTGCCATTTAATCGCACTGTGAAAGCTCTTGTGTAAATAGTTAAAAATTTGTGTTGCAATTACAGTGAGTTGGATACCTGGCTAATATTTGGGACATGGCTGTCCACAAAATAAGTGACTACCTGTTTAAAGTGAAAACTAATGTCTTCCTTCAAGTCAGTGTCCAAAAATGGCTTTTGAAAGCATAGAAATTGAATGTTTTGGAGGGCATGATGTATTGAAAGAGAGTTGTTGAAAAATGGGAAAAGTATTTTCAATATTTTGGATGTCAAATTGAATCTTGTGTTAGGGGAAAGCCAAGTAAAGCCAACATAATTCAAAGATAGGATAAGAATTTTTTTAGAAACTAGCATAATTGAAGTTACTAAAAAATCCTTCATGTTAGTTTTCTTTAATTGCTACTTTGATCATCATAAATGTTTTGTTGATATTGTTACTGAATTTAAAAACGTAACATTTATAATTGTATTGCGTTTTGAAAAGGAATTGATTTAAAACTTTTCTCTAATAGTTACTGTGTAGCTTCACCTGTTTATGTAGATTACAAAAGGTGCTGGACAAGTATGAAGAATGAAAGCGTTCTCTGTATCAGACAGTGGAGAATACTGGAAAAGCTGACTGAAAAGATCAGAGTCAGATTAAAGATACTATATTTCTAGGAGAAGTCATTGCATTTTATCAGGAGAAGAAAACTGTTCAGATAAAGGGTCAGATCTGCCAGCTTCTATTAGAACTGAGTAAATTCTTCAAAAGCACAGCTGATCATCTTTGCTTGAATTTCAGAGAGTTACTCACAAAATGGTTTTGGAATCTGTTGGTAAAAAGGCCTCTGCTTTGGAGCCTCGATCTTTCCTGGATAATGACGACAAATGATTGCAAAGTCTCAGTGCATCTTCAAAGGAGAATAGACCGTAAGGTGACATTCTAATCTCTCTTCACTTCTGAGAAGTGGCTAAAATGATAGGCTTATAAAATCTCTTAAATCGTAGCTTAGAGGTTGAGACTATGAGGAGTCCACACTCCTGAAACACTGGTGAGAAATGCTGGGTTCACCTCAGTTCTTTCCCAGATGTAGTTACTCGCTACCAGGAAAAGGGGATCGCTCCGTATGGCTTGTATTTCTCCTTCTGCACGAGCAGAGGCATGTGGCCAGTTAACACCTGCAGCTTACCTCACAGGACTCTTTTGTGAGCAGGATTCTTCAAGCATGAAGCAAGATTTGCCTTCTACCCACGTCCAATGCCACTGGTAATCTATTTCCAGAGGGAAAAGTTGTGGCTTTCTTCCCACATGCACAAGTAGGTAATACGTTAATTTGGCAAAGCAGCACATGCATTTTGCCTCCCCCCTCCCAAGAGGAAAGCCCACACTTCTTCCAGGATGTAAATTTCCCTATTTGTCTCAAAGGAAGAAGAACTCTGAGTAATTGCTCCCTCCACCTCCTTGCCCCCAAAAGATGTCCCAATGAACAAAGCATTAAGTCCCCTCTTAGATAATAAAATGATTGTAAAAAGTGATGAAACAGGGTTATAAATTAAATATGTGAGGGTAGCAAAGTAGTTAATGACCAGTATTTGGCATATGGAAAATACTTTTTCATTAGGAAATGATACTAATAGTAACTGAGATTAAAAAAAAAAAAATCATCCAAATCTTGGGTTCTTTTAATTTTTATTTATTTTTTTTGACGAGCCTAAATTTGAATATATCTATTAGCTGAGCTGGGGAAAGAGGTTCTTTAATATGCTGCTGTAGTACCATGTTAGCTCCCAAACCTATGGCTCAAGGATCAAATTTGCATGCAGAATGGATGGCACTTATTTTTGTCACCTATCTATAGATAGTTCTTCTGGTTTACCTTGCACTGTACATTGTCCTTGTTACAACAGTCATCCCTTTTAGCCTGACTTACAGTCCTAAATGTACCTTCATCACACACAAATCTGGGATTCACACTTCTTTTTATTCAAAATATTTTACATCAGGAATGTAGAATTCTGAGGCTGACAGGATTTTTTTCTTTTTTCTTTTTAAGAAAAGGATTCATAATCAAAAGCAATTAAGCATCCACCATCATGGTCTTTTCTCTCCAGTTATGTTTTATAAGTCCTATATTTCAGCTTTGACAGGATAAGAAATATGTAGGATATGTGATAGGCACACAATTGTGAAAGAAAGCATGTATAAATCCAGAGAAATGGGAAGGAGTAGAATGTAAATACATGGTATATTAATATTATAGCTTTTCTTAATAAAATTATTTTAGTTAAGTGGAGATACATGGTAATGGAGGTATTTTTTTCTTCATTGCACTTTCATAATGATTTCACAGTAGTCTGAGTTTCAGTGTTTTGAATTTGTGTTGGATTTAAAAAAATCTTCACGTGCAAGCAGTTCTAAACCTGGACTCAAGATCACCTATGGGTTTTCAAGGAAAAAGCCCTATGGAAAATGCAAGAGTAAACTGCATGTGCTTTTGTGTATACCAACAGACATCAGTCAAAAGTGTTTTTAGGTTCCTGCTCATAGATAAAAGAACCACTGTGATTTCATCTCATTTTAATTAACTGAAAGGAAGGAATCTTTCTGAAAAAATCTCTTTGCAATAGGAATATTTTTTTCTTATCATTTGGCAAAAAAAATCTTTATTTTTAGGAGTGAAGAAAAAAAAAGAAAAAGGAGAAAATATATGCAGATGCATTTGTGAGCCAAATTTACTGAGGGAGGCGAATTAAAATCCCACTCAATAAATTCTTCTCATTCCTTCTTTTCAAAGCTTTCTTCACTTCAGTTGTTCCCAAACTGTCATTTTTGGAGAAATATTAAAAAGGAAAATTCAGTTTGCTTTCAATTAAAAGTTTGTTTGTAAGTAATATGGTAATCTGAGACAAAACAATCTGGGTTTGTTTCAAAAAGTTTTAAGACTGTTTCTATAAGGAAGAATACGGAGAGTATACCCACCAACTGTGCTCCGTCTCACTTGTGTGTGATTTGGTTAGCGTATGCAAATACCTTCTGAAAGATCCAGCTCAAACCAAGGGATAATCTAGTTTTTGAGATATTAGCAGCTGGAAAGAGACAGGGACAATATACCTTTCTTTCATAATTCTCTCCCCTGTATTAGCTTCTCTTTTGTTTTCATTAACCTACTTTAAGTTAGCCATTTCGGCTGCAAGAAGCCGGGAATCTCTTACATGACTTAGGCTTTTCATCCAGGGTGTCAGCATTTGAGTATGAACTGGTAAAAGAAGTTGCACATGCCAGCAGTGGAATTTCTGAAACGGTGTAAATGCTTTAGCCCTATGAAGATGCTCTGTAATAATAGAGTTGAGCACCAGTTACCCATTTAAAAAGTACAGAATTGTCAAATATTTAGTAATGAATCATTTACTCTTGTGGTGAGGTTTCTGTCAGGTTACAAAATATATTTGTACAACACTATATATTTGTTGGTCTTGATTTCCATACATTCAGATCAGATTGTTGGGGATTTATTCTGATGTGGAAGTCCTGGCAGTGTTGGTCACATTGACCAACTGTATTAGTAATGGAGGAGACCCATTAGAACCTACTTTTCATTGGTTCATGTTAGAAGCATAGTAAAATATGCTGCTTTCTTGCTGTGTTTCACAAAGCAAGGATCTTTGCAGTGTGCAAGCTAAAGAATGAAAGGAATCACAATCTGAGAAGGCATGGGCTTAGTGGAATAAAAATGTTGTAGTAATGCAGTATTTCTCTAGACTGCCAGCTGCAATGTAAATCTAGCAGGTTCTGCAAAATTGAAAGTTTTGCTGGAAATTCTGTGATTCCTTTAGTATTCTGTGGGCACGCACATTGTGCACTCTTGATTTATATAATGCTGACCTTCAATTCATTTCTTACATGAAGGTTAATTGTAAGAAGCAGACAGGAAGACTTACAGTCGATTGGCTTTGTGGGCTGGAGATGCTCACAAAAACTGGCAAGACTATTCTGGACAGTTATGTGAGAAACCAGATCTCTCGCGTTCTGGAAGATACTAAGGAAGAGTCACCACTCTGAGAATTACAAAACATTTTGCTTGTGTTGACCGAGCTATTCCAATTCATACTAAATTGTCCCTAGGGCATTCCAGTTCTACCCCTGTCTTTGTGCTCTGGATTGCTGTCTTACCTGTATGCACCCTTAAACAGATGAACAAACACCAGCTTGTGAAAAGGGAGATGAAGGATTTCTAATATATCTCTGAGGAGAAGACAAAAAAGTGCAATTAAAGAGTTAAATTCAGTGTTATGTAAAGGTAACATGGAGAAGAAAAGGAACATGTAGGTGATGGTTGGTTTTATTGCTTCCCTCAAAATTATTTTTGTCTCAGAAATCTGATTTCAGATTGAAGTGATGAACAAATTGCCTTATATGAGACAACAGCACTGTAACAGTATGCTGTGAGTTAAGGCAAATGGATTTAATTAATCAAGCTCCGTGTGCTCAGATTCAGAAGTGCATGTCTTCTGACATCTGTTTATATCTTCTCTTACAATTTTCATTTTGCTTCCTTATTTTTCCCTTATCACAACTTGTTTTAATATAGCTAACAATTTCTTTTGTCTATTATCCCTTACATCTTGCTCTGATTGTGAAGAAGCATTGGTGCACTGTGCCGAAGACATGCCGAGTGACTGCTGCTGCCTAATGTAGTCACAAGGCGTAGAAACAGCTCGGTGCTTGGCAGGAGCAAAAAAGTATGCTGGAGGAATTTGCCTCCCAGCATGAAGAAATTCTCTATGACTGTTTTGATCTTGCATGAGACTTGTGAAATACTGAAGTCATGTCAGGTTCTGAAGTGGTTATAATTTGCTCCTGAGTTTTGAAATTCTTGATTTTTGGGACAGCATAGCTCCGTGCAAAAGCTAGCTGAACAATTCCATGTTTTAGTGGATACACTCCAAGCGTACCATTTTCTCACTCTCTTCCTTCTTGCTGGAATCTGCAATGGATTGATTTACTGCAGATTTCAAACCTGTCAACACCCAAATGTGTGACACCAGCTCTCAATACATGTGAAAGAGCTAAGCTGAGGGACATGATAATATGTAGCAGGGGAAGAGGAGAGAAGTTCTGCAGAATACATTTTGTGCAGTACAGAAAACTTTTCTATAAACTCCATTTTGAAGCTGAGCGACTGTTATCAGCCTGCAGTTATCAGGGAGTTAGAAAACAGTAGGACAGGAGTTTGGACTTCATGACTCTCCCTTGTACTAGAATGTTAGAGAAATCTACCTGTGCTTATACTGCAGAGAGTTTTATGAGCTGCTTAAATCACAAACCTGAAAGTTATTAAAAATATGTATAACTCCCAACTTCAAGCTAAGGAAGTCGATGTTTTGAAAATCCCCTTGTGGTCAGAGAGCAGCCTCACCCAGCAGCCTGGCCGAATCCGGATAGCTGCAGCTGAACCGGGAAGTGCAGCTGTGCATGAGCTCGGACTTCCCTGTGCAGCTGGCCAGTGATGTCCGCACTTGCCTGGAGTCATGACGCAGCTCTACTCCGCTGCTGCAGCCCCGCTGGTGTGCACCCTTGCCGTGCTGTTCAAAATGTCGCTGTCAGTGGACCATGTACCGATGCTGCTTTGGTCAACTCAGAGGTAAGAAATCTAATAAAAGAGCATCTCTATTTATGCTATTGCTCTGTGTGTGTGTGTGCAGAATATATTGTATATCGTCAGTTGTGGTAAATAACCTCTGGGCAATAAAATTACCCAATAAATAAATTTGCCTTTCGGCAATCAAACAACCTAACAGATGAATTTACCATTTTTTATTTATAATTTTAGGGTTCTAAGCTGCACAGTAAGAAGTAAAATCCATATTCTTCAAAGCTGAATGAGATATGCTTTATTCACCCTAAGGGAACCTTGAACTCCACTGTTAGAGATGTCGTGACTTAAAGGCACAACAGAAGGCAGTCCCACAAAAAGGAGCTGACCAAAAACTGTGTAAAGATCCTTAATCCTTGCATTTCCTAATTCCTGAATCCTGATTTTTTACTTTCATGTTCTTTTTAATGCAAGTTTTTTAATAAAATACACTGCTGTATGTATAGACATCAGTCGTTAGAAACAACTGCAGCGTCTTGACACGTCCAAAGAGACACATGAAATTCAGGGGTTCGCATATACTTATGAAATAAGACTTTGAATCTGTCTTGAAAGAGCCAGATATAGACCTCTTTTTTCCAACCAGGAATTTTATTCATGCAGACTTTAAGGATTTTATGTAATTACTTGGGATTTCCAGAAATAGGTAGCTTGGGCAACGAAGTGGCTTCAGGTGGGGTACTGGAGACGTAAAGTTGTCAGAGGACTATGCACTACTTATTCACAAGGCTGTCTCTGCAGGGCATACACCTTGGTTTTGTCTAGGAAGTAGTGTCCCAAAACCTAGTAAGTTGATGTCAGAAATTTGTAAGAAAAGGCTCCTGAGGGGCTTATGGGATCACAGGACTGACTGGAAGTGCTAAAGGCAAAGTCCTGTTCTGGGTGGGTAGGCAACAAGAGATCTGCTGTACTCTAGGTTTGCCTAAGGTGTGCTTTGGGCTGAGTAACTCACTTGAATCTCTCCTCCTAATTCCTAAATCCTCCACACTCTTAACCTGGTTTACCTAAATTGTAAACCAACTTGTGGAGAGTTCACCTCATACCCTCTGCAAGCACATACGTATTATATACCTAGTTCAACAGGCCTGATCTCGTCTGGGTATTTATTCATTTCACTAATACAAATAATCCATAACACGTTGGAATTTGTCAATCCAGCTGGGTGGCTTCATAAGCATAAAATGCTTTCCTGTGTCACGAAGAGCCTTGGTGTGCAGGTTAAGCCTCACTTTTGCTGTAGGGATGAACAGAAGGAGCTGCAGTGACAGTGATTCCTGTTGGGTCCCTTTGCTGGCATGACCAAGCCATGTGTGCCTGGGCAGGGGGAGTTCTGCTTCTGAACTCCTTTGGTCATCAACTCTTGCCAGGTCTAAATTCATGGGATTTGATTCTTTTGCATCTTTATTGCTTTGTTAATTCCCAGAGTGTTACTTGTGATTTACTCTTCTGGAAACTGAGAAGGGAACCAAACCAATGGTTTCTTGAGAGGTAGTTATCCTTTCAGCTAGTTGCACTGAATTTGCTCTACCTTTCATGAGGCTTTGAGCCATTCTTCAACAATTTTGAGACTCTGTGAATTATCTAGATGTCACTAGGAAGAGAATTAGACTAAAGTCTGCTCTCATTTATCCCAGTGTAAATCTTTTGTCTTCAGGCAAGATTATTAAGATTTAAATCTGAGCGCTAAATCTTGTTAATCTTTTTTTTTTTTTCTTTTTTCTGTTGCGTCTTAATGTGGTAATTTTAAGACAGCAATAGGAGGATTCAGAAATTTTATGAACATCATGAGTTAGATTAAGTTCTTCAGGAGGTCTTTTTCCATGTATAGTGCCATATAGACAAGCATGCTACTTTTCTGTTGTTTTGTATGTTATGCTGTAATGTTGAGGGCCATGGAAAACAGCTGTGCAGGAGGTGTTGATTGTGTTTCTTTCATACGTATCCTGGACATTGTATTCTTTTCCCAGCAGTAATTAATACCAGCTTTGACATATGTCTACCCATCTCTTAAGCATTTCCAGAAACTGAACCTCTGGTCCTTGGGGAGCTACAGCATATAGAAATCTGCAAATTTTGATAAAGTTTGATTTGGTAACTTTGACTTTTTTTTTCCCCTGAAAGAAATAAATGGATGTTTCAACATCAAGACTTTTTTTATATTCAAAATACTTAGTTGATTCATCTCTATATAAGACAGGCACATGTATGAGTACTAAACCTCTGTATTTAAAAGCAAAGTAAATGTTGGAAAGAGTTGTTCTTAGGATAAAAGTGATCCTAAAAGTCTAAGAAAAGATCACTGCTTCCTTTGTCCTACTTCCTAGTTTATATAAACAACACACCTGTTGTCAATATAAGCAAAATCTTATCAGTTAATCCTGAGTGGTCATAAAAGCAAACTTTCCACCAAGATGCAATTAGCAACTTGCTCTACTGCAGATCGTTCAGGTTTATACAAATCTAGTGCAAGAAAATCAGGATAGTGGACTGATTAAACCAGTTTCATGTTTCCACAAATAGAACATTTTCTGGAAGAAGTGTTCCTTCTACCATGACCTTTGCATTTTTGAAAGGTGAAGTTCTTGTGGGGCAGAAATTAGTTCTCATGAAAGTCAATGAAGCAACTGGAATGAAGATTTATGTTATCTTATAAATAAAGAAACACTAACAGCAACTTTTGGTTGCTAACCCTTAACTCTGTGCTTCACATCTTGGTATGTTGCAGTGATAAAAGGTTTGCAGTGTGTGATCTACAGGCTTATGAAATCTGGAAACTAGTATTAAGAGTTTTAGGAAGGGTAACTGAAGAAGTGCAGCAATTATCAACAGATTTCTATTCACTTTGTGGAAACATGTCCCACCAGTTTAAAAGTTCAGTGATTCATTAATGAACAGAAGCTGAGATTTACCAATCTATTCCATCACCCTCTCCCAGGTTATCTGTTAGGATATGATATCGAATAGTTGAAGGATAATACATTTTGCTCTTCTTTAAAACTAACAAGTGCTTGAAAAGCCATGTCTCAGAACAGCTATATTAGAAGAATGTAACACTTTAAAGTTTCTCTTTTATGCATTATTATTGTACTGTGATCATGCTATTAAAGATAAGGTTAGACGTCAGATGAAACCTGCAACTGACAAATACATGCAGTGTGCAAAGCGTAAGGGAAGTGTGATATAAATCCTTACAGGGTCATTAGTAAATCAAATACTTCTTTCCTCTAGAAAGAAAAATGCAGATCTCTACTTGGAGAAAAATAAGTGTTTTCTACCAAACAACAACCTTTCTCCATTGAACTCAGGAGAAGGATGAAGTGGGAATAACTCAGCAGGTCACAGTGTCCTGCTTTTCACAAAGGAATACTAATATATCAGTGGATATTCTCCAGATAACTTTGGCCTGGAAAAATTGACTTTTATCTTAAATTAGCCTTTAAACTAATATGCCCTGCTTGCTTTTCGAAGCGGAAGAGATGGAGAGGTTGCTCTTGCATACAATACACAGTTGAAACTTGATTTGGCCATTTTGAACCAATATTGAAAAGAATTTCTTTCCCTCCACAGATTAGAGAGGGAGCTTGAGGAAATAAATTCATTAAAATTAGCTTTTGCAATTGCCCCCTCATGTGTTTGTTTTAGGAATGATTTTTGCCTACACTCATTGAAAATATATTGCTACCTTCATTTATGCTATGCTAATATTGGGAAATTAATCCTTTTCTGGCAAATCCAGATTATAAGTGACTTTGAGAAGGTGTTAATGTCAAATAGTACATTTGCATTGTTTTCTAAAACTGCAAGGAATTTACTGAAAAATCCGCTGGAAGAAGGTGGAACATAAAAAGTATACAGTGGAACAGAAAACTGTTTTAGCTGTAACTTTATTGGACTTCTGTGGAGATACTGTGTGCCAGCATGCATGCCAGTTTACTTCTCCTGTGCAGGAGAAAATATTATTTCTTATATGGTAATCACAAGGTGACGGAAAGAGACAACTGACAAGAATAATTTGTAGGAAAGAGTTCAGAAGCCAGCTACAAAGCAAAAATGTAAGCTTACAAGTTAGAGTGATAGAAGTCCTGTTATCTTACCATCTGCCCTTCTGGTGGATCCAGGTACAAGAAATCTTGAAATCTCTGCTTCCATCAAAATTAAGTGCTCAAACCCCTGTTCTACCTAGAAAGAGCACTGGTCAGAGAAGAATCTGTATGCTTAAACTTGTTGTCATGCCAGAGCAGTTAGGGACAAGAAAGAAGCAAAATACCAAGCTAAGCTTTCTTTCCTCTCTTTCTTTAGTGCATTGTCTGGCTATTGGAGGAAAGAGAGAGCAGCTGAGTTTTAAATTTCCTCCTTTTAGCCAGCAGGAAAGCACATACCTTAGTAGAGATGCTGGTTGTTTTGAGCCCCCACACCTGAGGACCCCAGGATGGTTCTACGGTGGGGAGGTTAAAAGTCTGATGTGCTTGGCATGCAGATGACTCCACAAGGCTGTGCATCTTTGGACATTAAATTTTGTGTGAGCAATCAATAGTAGGAATCAATATGTGTGTTGGCCTACTGCCTCTTTCATCCTACACCATTCCTTACTGATCTCATGCTGACCTCTTGGGGTGAAGAGTTCAAAGGGATGGTCCGGTTCATCGCCTTCAGTAAGGCACACCATCAGCGTATCCACGATGCACTGTCTGTGGCAGTCATGTATCTCACTCTCCAGTTCACAGTAAACCAGCAGGTAAAACATACAGACATTTCCTGTCTGAACCATGGTGAGAATATTGTTGCACCCAGCTGACAGTAGCAGCCCATGCAATGAAGGGTGTAGCCTTGCCTACTGCTATGCACAGTGCTCAGCAAACTATTCAAAAGCAGAAAAATAAATGTATGTGTAATATGGTGAATATAAGTATTAGGCAAATGCTGCATTACAATAGAATTATTAACTAACTGATGTAGATTTATTTTTCTAATGACGATGCTGGAGTTACTGAAGTTGACTGCTTGGAAGATAAAAGGTCTCACAAAAGGCACTTTTCAAGGTTAGCTAGCTAGCAAGAGCTGCTTCAAGGAAGAGGGAATACCTTAGAAGCAAGTAGGCTTTAAAACAGAATCATTAAATTTCTGCGGTTTTGAGTTCACAACAAAAGCCTTTGCCATTGTGCTGCTGCTTTTGTTTCATGTGCTTTCTGCTACCTTTTATTCTTAATTGCAAGTCCCAAAAGCTCTCAAAATCTTCATTTTTTTCTAATATTAGGCATGAAATAGATTTATTTAGTTAGTTTTTAAAATAAATATACCAGGATATTCACCATCTTTTCCTTCACACAAGCCATTTTTTAACATCTCGTATAGAATCATAGAATCATAGAATGGTTTGGGTTGGAAGGGACCTTAAAGATCTAGTTCCAACCCCACTGCCTTTAATATCATTAGTATTTTGGTGTGGCCATGCCATGCATAAAGTCAGTATGAAAGCCAGTTCCTGAATATTCATTCAGAATCTTTGGGAGTTTTTGTATTTTCAAATACCTTATTTTTAGAGATTATAATTAAATATTTGAGATCATAAGGTTTGACTTTTCTGCAAAGTTGAAGCATGTCTGTTACAATTCCTAAGTTGTTTGGCTTCATAAGTATATGTTAATGTGGATTTCCAAGCACAAATTAACAAAGAAATGAAGGTGCTGAGTAAAACTAAGAAAATATCAAATGATAATTTCAACCAAATAGAAAAAAATTTCCTTCCTACACAGCAAGGTTTACTTCTAAACTTGAAAAGTGACAGTCAGAAGATATACTAGAATGTAATTTTAACATTCACAGCGCGTTGTCCTGAAAGAGTCTTCCACATGTACAGTTTGCTCTAACACTCTCCCAAACGCCAAAATCTGAAGTGAGCTAGGTATCTAGTACTGCAGGACTGCACTGTTTTTATCTCCATCGTGGGTGCAATTAGAAGCTTTCAACTCACTCTCGGCAGTCTTGATGGGAATTACTGGGAAGTCTTGAAGTGAAATACAGATTTTCCTTATCCAAGAAACAACACTGAAACCACCCTCTGTGTTCATTACTCGTGTTCTGCCTCCATCTTAAGAGGCTGCAAAGATTGTTCTCCTTCATAAAAGCTTGCTGTGCAAGGGTCATTTCTGAATTGCTTTTGGGTTAGAAAATTTAATCAGCATCTCAACTTCACCAGATTGCAATCATATAATAGCTGATGCTACAGCACATAGCAATTCTCTATATTCTATTCTTTATAATTAGAACCAATTAGGGGGTCTGGAATATCTGACTTCTCAGGCTTTAGCAACTGATGTGTATTTGGGGAAGATGGGAGATGACATTTCAAGCTCTGGGTTTTCTATGGAATGACAATTTTACCTTAGCCAAAACACTAGGACCAAAATTTTCATAATAAATTTCATCCCTATAGACCCATGTTGCATGCTGTTAAAATCCCAATCAGGTGTTGAAAGAATAATGCCACCTCTTGTTTTGTCCATAACTGTTTTTTTGTAGCAGCAAAACTAAATAGATGAGTTATTTCTCTGTCCTGTCCTCATAATGACAGGTTGGCAAAAGAATCATAAGCTTTTCTTGGTGTCTTGAGCCATTCTGTTCCGAAGAACAACTTCTTCTGGAAAGGTGGCTTTTCTGAGCTGCTTCTGCAGAATGGTTCCTTCATCGTGAAAACCTTAGGAGAGAACATATTGTTTACAATAACACCAAAAAGCCACTTTCACTTAACAGAAGAGAGTTCTACTCCTCTCTGGCCACCAAGATGTCTGACGGCACTGGAAAGTCTTTGGGGAGTTGGGATTCCCTCTGGGAATTGTCTCTGAAGGTTTTCAATGTATTCTTCATTCCACTTAGTAGCTAATTTTTTTGAAAGATGCAACTGTGCTGTTGTACACAAATAAGAAAGTAGAGAGAGACAGTTATCATCTTGATTGGACCAGTTTCATCCCTGCTGTAACAGAGTTAATGTGATATGGGCATAAATGGGCAAGTTCTTTTTCTCTTAAGTAGAATGAAAGTAAACTGAACTGTAAACCTGATCTTAATCCAAAGATGATGATATCATTACCTGCTGCTGCATATTTAAAGAAAGAAGAGGTGTCATCATTGGCAGCAAATTTTACAGGAAAAAAAAATTTTTCTTTGTAGATCACAGTGGAATCTAGACACTGCTTTGCATGAAGGACACGTTGTCTCAGAACAGGAGCTGACCGTACTCTTGCAACCTGTTTTTACCCAGAATTTCAGAAACCTCATCTTGTTCCTGCACGATACGGTATGTAACATTAATTCTTTTTCTCTCACCAATGCCAAGTACCTAAATGAGATGCCATGGCTCCTTCTCACCAATGTACTCTCTTTGTTTTTCAGCTTAGCATAGGTGATTTCACATACCTCAGTGAATTCTACGGTAACAAGAATCCATTTCAAAATGTGCAGGCAAGCATTTCTCTCTTTTATTTCTTTATATGCAGTATTTAAAATTAAAAAAAGATGTAAGAAAGATGTAAACAGACAATAATTGGAAAAATTAAACTGAATTACAGCAGTTTTCCTATTTAAATTATTTAATGAGATTATTCCAGTTTAAGCAGATGTGTTAAAGGCAATCAACTAAGTTTGCAGAAGTGTGTTTTGTAGCTATTTTATTTCTGAAGATCAAGTTTTCAGAATTCATCGTAACTGACAAAATTGTTCCTAAACATGCTGCAATTTTGTATTGTAAAAAACCAATATCAACTTCAAGACTGACACCCCCAAATTTTGGTTTGAAGACATAGGAAGAAAAGAAATTATAGGAATCAATTATGTATTCCTGATTTTCAGAATTGAACATCCATTTTATTTTCATAGAAATTGAAGCTCATGCAGGGAGTTAACTGTTTCATATTTTAATGTGGTTAATATATGACTAGATACTGGATTGCTTTAATCTTCATGAAAAAAAGTCATGCTACTTGAGTAATTTGAAATAAACTCTGGGCACAGCATCTAACACAGAGTCCTGAGCCGGTCAGCAACTTCTTCTGTCCTCACTGAGGCGGTGTATGGATTTTGTGCACAGCATCTATGGTTGTACTTGCATGACAGTTTATTGAAATGTAATTAGGCAAAGGAAGTGTTCACACATGGAAGTCATAAAGGCATTCCTGCAGGCAGTGCAGTATGAACAGAGCTATTAGTAATGTAACTGGTATCAGAGCACATGAGGAAGTGCAAATTCCCAAGCACCACACAGCAAGCTGTATGTGTAATTAAATACATAAATATTCACATATTACCTGTCTCTGCATCTATACTGTCTAAGAACCTCATGTCTTCCTTGTATCACTGATACTGGAGATCTTCATCTCTTTGCCGTATAACAGCATTGTAACGCTGATGCTGGCACAAAAACAACTATTCAGAGGATGTACATGGGTTTTCTGATGAATGAATGGGAGTAATATTCATTTGTAGTGTAAGGATCAGCGGTCATGTCCACAGGCAGATCTACTGGTACTTTTCTGGTATGCCTTATTTTCTCTGGGTTTAAAATCTATGCAAGGCTGTGTCTGGAGCAAATTTTGTTGCTGTCTGACTGCAAAACTGGTTTGATTTTGGAAGCTGTGTGAAATGTACACATGGCATTGCAAGCTCCTAATGATGTGGTGGTTTTGTTTAAGTAGGGCCTGGATGTTTAAGAGGAGGGAAATTAAAGTATTTAAAACCTTATTCTTTTGACTTGTAATCAGGACTCCATCAGCACTGTAGATACAGCTTATAGATGAGTCCAGAGACTGATGGGTTTAGAAATCGGGTGGTACACTGAGTGGATTGGGGACCTACTGAGGGCTAGTGAGGCGGTCCTCAGCTAAAGGATTGTGTTTAAGTAAATCTTTGGTCTGTATCTGGCAGAGCAAAGATTTAAACCCAGGTTTTCAACAAGCTGAATAAATGTCAGTAACAGTTTGTTTGCTTTCTGACCTTGCCTCTGTTCCCTTTCTGTCTTGGAGCTGAGAAACTTTTTCCCATTACAGCTTCTTTAAAACTGGAAAGTTTCTATGACAAATTGCTTTCCTTAACTCCAGCACTTCCTAGTTTTTTTTCGGTTGGATTTGGCAATCTTAATACTTTTCTAGCATAGTTTTGTGGGGGTGAGGTGCTGTAAGTTGAGTGAAAGAAAACGAGATGTATAAATTAAATATTTCTTTTTCACCTAGGTGCTCATATGGAGAATTTTGTCAATATCTGTTGCATAGAATTCTAGCTTTTAGGGCCAGAAAGGATCTATATAATCATCCAGTTCCATCTTGGATGTAACAGAGGCTGCAAAAATTTGCTCAGTTGCACTCCGCTTGAGCTACTTTGGGAAAGAAATCTGTTCTTAATCATGCTATGAAAGACTCTATCGTAATATTCACAGAACACAGGACAAAGTGAAGGTCAGGTCTGAATTTTCTCACTGGGGAAATTAGAATCTTTGATGTTGCATAATCACAAATTTTTATACCTTCACACTCTGTATTATACAAGTGATTCATTAAGCTATAATAGATGTTCCGTGTCACTTGAGTACGCTCCTTTTGAACTTCAGAAATGCAAATTTATTCACAAACCTAAACTGGAGATGTCATTTAGAAGGTATATGTGCATGTAGCAGCATGTGTACTACAATAAGGAAGTATTATTTGTAAAAGAGTTATAGGCTTGTAAACCACAGAGACATTTGCAGATATTAGATTTGTTCAGCTACATTAGCAGCTGTTCTGAGCTTTTGGGATCAATGGGTTTGTATGCAATAAAAGAGTTCTATTTCCAGTTAATACAAAAGGAATCTTACAGGTAGATCATTTATCGTAAACATTCAAAGAACTTTTTAATTAAATAATAAAATACAAAGATTAGCACTTGGGGAACATTTTGTCAAGCAGTCACCTACCGTACAAACTATTTTTCTTTAATATTAGCTTTGGCTTTCCCCAAACAACGCTCAGCTCCTTAGATCTGCACTGTATGGTAACACACTCCAATTAGTGGCCAGCTGTGCAGCTGCATAATTATTATTGTAAGTCATTGCCATTCGTGGTTCTATATCTCCATCGTATCCTCACTCAATGGTCATAGACTGAGGAGTACTATTTAGTCATGTGTGATACAGAGATCCTACTATAGTTTTGATTGTCTTTGTTTCCTTTCTCTTTACCTCTTTTAGTTTTATTATATTATTTTTTGACAAGGGGGCATGCAGAACTGCATAATAATCAAGATATAAGTTCATTGTAGATTTATTCAGTGACATGATAGTGCTTTGTTCTCTAGCCTTTTCCAAAAAACTACTAATATTTGATTTTTCAATTCTGATCACTATCAGCCACTGAATTGCCATTTTCAAAGAGCTGTTCTGCCTCTTAAGGTTTCGTTACTGAAGGGTAACACTCAGTTCTGAGTCTATTATCTCTTATTGTGCACATAAATTTAGTGGTGTTTTTTTTCTCACCCTGTGCTCTGTTGAAATCAATTTACATTGAATCTCATCAGTTACTTTGTTGCCCAAGAGGTTGTACCAGAAGTCGCTTCTGCAATTCGTCAGCCCTTGCCTTTACTATCTTGAATAATTCAGTGTAATCAGCAGATTTCGTTAACTCATTTATGCCTTTTTACCAGATAATTTATGAACATATGGAATAGAACAGACCCTAGTGCAGTAACAGGTACTTCTTTCTACCCCTTGCTTGTGATCTCTTTACCTACTCTTTACCTATCCTTTACCTACTTCCATGTGAAGACTGCCTCTCTCAAGCTAAAGCAGCTTAATTTCTTTAGGAGTCTTCGCTTCAAGACTCTGCTGAGTGCCTTTTGTGGATCCAAGTACAATCTATCAGCTAGAACTCCCTGGTGTACATGCCTATTGACTCCTTCAGAGATTTTCAGCAGAACTGTGAGGCACAACTTCTTTTTGCAAAAGCCATTTCAGCTTTTTCCCAGTGTAATCTTTCCTTGTTGTTATAGTCTGTATGTTATTCTTTGGAATAGTTCCTCCTGTTCTTGCACTTCAGGTTTGCTTCTCTATAGTTCCTCAGATCTGTCTGTAACCCTTGAAAAAAAATCTGCTGTCATGTTTCCCACCATAGAGTACGGTGGTATGGAGATTTGTTCAACAATACTTTTTGTAGCTGCAACATATTTTAGCAGCTAAAGTACATCAGATCAATTTTCATTAAAATCATAATATATAGCTTTATGCATACATTTGGAGAACACAGGTACAGTGTAAAAGTCCGTAAGATTAATAGTAATCAGAAAGTTAAAATGCAACAATGATAATTTTGTTTGCAGTTACCACTGTGTGTAGAAACAGGTGTGCTTCCAAATCTGTTTGAATAGATTTTTCTCTTTTATGATAACCCATCAACAAATGCTGTAGAAAATAAATACAATACTTTAAAATATTTTAAATGACATAGTCACAGGTAAAAGATGAAGATTTAAAAGATCTCTTTCACATGGAAAAGCCTGCCTACTTTGGGTGTCGGTTCCCAGATATTTCCAGAGCCAACACAGGAGCCTTTTTCCCAACTAATATTTTTATTATAGGACTGTCTATCAGCTCTGATGCCAAACATAAACTAGTTCAGAACAACAAGTCCGCCTACATGATCTTTTATGGATGGATGCATGAGTCTTTAACAAAGATTTTAACAATAGGTTTTTAATGAGAGACCTAATGTACTCCATTCCAGCTTCAAACTGCTTAGGTGTAATATCAATCCAGTTAATGTAACACTGAGACCAGAGCTGGGCAAGTAAGTCCAAGTACAGCTTTATCACAGTGCAGCTACTTAGCTTCAGGATGGCTAGAAATGTGGACAGAGTCATCCCACACCTACCTTGAAATAAACCGGAACAGCAATAAATGTAATCAAAGAGTGAAGCTTCTTGTAATACTTCACTCAGGAGAGATGCTTCAGGGGACACTAAAGAAGGTAAATGCACTCATAATCAGAGTAAGCTGCCCATAGACAGGTTAAAGATTCTGGCACTTAATGCAGGAAGTTCTGCTACCAGTCCAACAGCACAATAGGAGGTTTTCTTCCTTTTCCTTTTCCCTTACCCTTTCCCTTTCCCTCTCCCCCCTCCCTCTCCCTTTCCCTTTCCTAGCTACCCTGTGATTGTACCTCTTTGTCTAGTCCTTTAGCAGAAAGCAGAATAAGGTGTTTGTCAGTAGTCCTCTTCATTCTCCACCCTTTTTTTGGAGATCTCATGTTTTGAACATGCATGGCAGTTGAAATCCTAAAATATGTAAAGCAACGTATGGGTATTGTAAAGACAAGTGTGCAGTGGCCAAATGTCAAGGAGGACAAGCAAGGAGCATGGGATCAGAATGGCTAGCTGAGGCTAATGAGTAGATATCCAGCTGTGTCTGCCCTTCAGGTGGAAAACAGTTGAATACCAGTGGCTGGAAGCTGAGACAGATGGCAGTGCAGGATTGGTTAGGAGCAGAGGCACAATTTAGATATTAGTCAGTAATGATGCATTTTATATCTTATTCTACAATAAATGAGTAATCTGCTTAATATATATCCTTGGAAGAAGTGGCTGCTGCCATTCTGGCTGCTGCTAGGGGGCAAGGGATTAAAATATTGAAAATAAAAAAATTGACTACTGCTTAGAATTTTAGCTCTAAATTCATATATGCAGACAAACCAAAATGAAATGTATCATCCTTTCCTTCCAGGCGGTGCTAAAAACACTACTCAAAGACCTGCAAACCAGATCTGTTCTTTCTGCTCTATTTTAATTTCTGCAGTTATTTTTCTATCGGTCTGGCAAATCAGACAATACTGCATAATACTCCCTTATGAGCATCTATAGAAATGTGAAAATAACTAGCCTTTGCCTATGAAGGAAAACATGTGAGCAATTAGAAAGAACCAGAGCAGGTCAGAAAAGCGGTAGGCAGCCAGAGAACAGACAAAAAGGAAAAAGAGTAGGAGGAAAAAAGTGTTAGCAGCACTACAACACTTGCATCAGTTAGAGGGGGTGAGTCTATAACAACTTGAATATCTGAATGTTGGATCAAGTGACAGACTCAATCTAGACTTAAACATAGAAAATGGGAAAGCAAAGTTAACAAGTTGTAAACTAGGACTCAATGAAAAAATTCTAATTTTCACATTAAATTTCAGGTACATTAATTTTGATCATTCTCAAGTCTCCATCTTGCATTTTCTTTCCCTGAATATTTCAAGTTAATTTTATTATCAAGAAAAATCTTTGGAAAGATGTTTTTTGACTACACAGGTTTCAAATTTATAGAATGAGAATGTTTTTTTAATTAATTTCACTCAAGTATTTTCATCAGAAACTCAGCTATGAGAATTATAAATAAAGTGATAGATACCCTGATGCTTGATTATTTGAACCAGTTCAGCCTGAGCTTTATAATTTGTATTTTGAGTAGAAAGACAGAAAGTACGACATGAAGTTTGTTTGTGTGTGTCTGGAGGTTCTGTAGATCCTGAAACATGTAGCTTGCTTTAATTAATAGTTACAAATTAGACACTTGGCTGTACTGTGTGCTGTACCACCAGGATGTACACAAAGGAAGGGTATTTATTATGCAAAGTATGACTCTGTACTGAATAGAGCTGCTGGAACTTGAGGTGTCTGACATCGATCCTTCGCACCTCTGAGGGCATTTAGTTAGCTCATCGTCTGATGAGCTTGGCTTCTGGCAGCGTTCATAACCTCTCTCTCCAATACATTCTTAGCTTGAGAACTTCTACGTATCTGTCTCTCCTTTTCCACCACATGTGTGGAAAGGACAGTAAGAATTTGATGTCACTGAGTGCCTTAAGCTTGCCCCAAGAAGGTGCAGGAATAAGAGGAACACAATTGTCCCTTCACTGCCCCTTTCCAGGAGCAGCCTGCAGCCAGCATCAGGCTAGTGAGAACTCAGGTAGTGTTTACCATGGTGGTTCCTCACCTTGAATATTAGATTAAGGATACATTAAAAAAAAAGCTTTGTGTTTAATTATTAAGCAAGTAAACAAACTGTTCATAAATTTATTACAGGAAATTCTTCAGTCTTCTCCTTCATCTTTAGTTTTGCCAGCTGTTGACTGCAAGGCTACCAAGTATCTTCTGAGCTTTCTTCTGGAGTCGGGATATTGGAAGTTAACAAACGTAACTAATCTTGATGTCTCTCAGCTGGAAGTGAATACATCTGAACCAAACTTACTGGTGGTTCAGCTACAACCACTTGTCAGGTAGGAGCTTGTCACAAACAAAACTGACCCACATGTGTGCTCGATTTTTAAAGCTTTTGAAAATGTCATGTGTATTCAGGAAACATAAAAACCAAAGTGGAAGCTTACAGGGTTAGTGGAAGCTTACAGGGTTAGCAAAGTTATTTTTCTTGCAAGGGTGAATTGGGTGTTTTTTAAAGTCCCCTGATGAGCTAACCAGGTGTAATAGATGAATTATGTTGAGAAAGTCAGTCAGGCGTTCCTATTTTGTCTGCCTCATTATATGAGAACAAAAGGACAACTAATAAAACTAAATGGCAACACACTTTTAGTAGAAAGGCTGAATTATTTTACGCAACACATGATTAACCTGCAAAATTAATTGCTAGAAGGCATTCCAGGGGTCAAGAAACCTAGCAGGATAAATAAGCAAGCAAATAAACATACAGACAAACCTGAAGTTAATATGAATAAAGAGACTGGTTTTCATCACTCTAGAAGGAAGAGGAGGGCTATAATTCTTCATGTTTCTAGGCCTATGACAACTGTGATCTAGCAGAGATAGAGAGAGACTGTTCCTTCAGGTGAATGTATATTTAGAAAATATAAAGCATGGGTGTATCGAGTCCCTCTGCTCAGCTTCTCCTGCTCTTTCTTCTTCCCAGCCTGTTACTTGGGCATTTGTACATGTCAGTATACGGTGCATGTATCAATGGGTCCTAAGGAAGTGCAATTATAGCTATCATGTCACTGCACAAAAAAAGAGGTGGTATCCATTTTAAGGAGGTCACATACAAGTGTTACACAAGGGGCCAATACCAAATGAAAAGAAAGCTGCACAGAGATTGGTCAAAATAACATCACTGGCTTCTCTGCAGCTTAGGAAGTTTGAGCGGTTTGAGGAATCAGCTGAAGATGTTGTCCCTGCACTATTAATGGCTTTGCAGAAGAAAAGGGTCATAAGGAGGAGATGAGAGAATGATGGAGGCACTGACGCTGACGGTAATCCTTTTACCAGTCAGTATCTCTGTACATTTCTGGTTCACACTGTTCTTGCCTAGAAAGATTTTTAATTCTTTTTCTCCCACTCTTTTTGTAGTGGTTTAAATGAGATTTCCACCCTGGAAGCAGTTGCTGAAAATGGTAAGCAATATGACCAAGATATAACTAGCATTTCATCATTTAAGCCCGTGTTTTCACTTGAGCAGATTGTATTCTCTAGTTCCTGGGGTTTGCTTTAATACTACTATTTAAAAGTTTTCTTTCCCCCCCATCTATAGTATTTTCAAGCAGTCAGTTATCATAGTGTTGAAGTACTGAGTGTCTGATTCAAAATCCACTGAAATGGACACAGCTCTGTGACCTGAAATGTAATGATAATTCACCTCTGCTTCAGGCATGGGCCTTTGCTCATACTCTGAGATTCCCCAGTTCAGAGTATGAACCCTGCATCTCCATGCAGCTTGGACTGCCTCCTTGCATCTTATCTCACACACCAGTAGCTGGAGGTGTCAGGCTCATCCAGCACTTTAAAGATCTTGGTCTCAACAGAGGGTGTCTGAGTGAATAGGAAATGTTCTAGTCTTTGTAAAACAATACTGATGTCCTTCACAGCCTTTGATTTTAGAGTCTTTTATTGGTTTTCTTGCCTAGCATCTGGCTGAAAAAGACATGCTACACACTGAAGAGGCACCGAGAGGCATCTGGGTTTTTGCAGGGCTTTTGCTTACTACTCTAAATTAGAGATCGAGTTATAAAGTCTGCAAATCACTGTAGTGGTAGTTTCAGGGACACACAGTGCAGTGTAGCGCAGTGTAGTAGGCTGACAATTAAACAGTGTCCTTAGCGCCTATGATTGTTTCTGCCCAGAGCTGGGGCTGTAAAATCAGAAACAGATTTGAAAATCAGGGGAAAGTACCTTAGTACTGAAATCAGTGGTGTGTCCTTTTCTCTTTGTTTTTGCACTACTCCAGAATGAGTGTGTTTTTTATACTCAAATAAGCAGCTGGATTTCCATCTCTGAATTGCACAGGAGTTGTTTAGTTCTCTTTTCTTGTCCCCAGAGCATCTTAGATAGGAAAAGCCTTGACTTAATGCTGGCCTTGGCTAAACATTAGCTTTTTCTTTATGGGACACTTCTTTCATCAGCTGGACAAACTCAAGAATAAGCTTCCCAAACCTCATCTCAGGCCACTTTGTTTTGGAACAGCAAAGTTAATGCAGGATCTGTGGGATGATGGAGGAACAGGCTATACCAACTTCCCAATTAGTGTCAACTAGCTGTTATCAGGAAAAAGGTGTGTGGATCAGGGAAGATGTGCCACTTTGTATGGCCAAGTGCAAAATCTGCACTTAGTATTCTGCGTCTCAGCTGTACTCTAGAAAAGTGGGAGTGTGGGCTGAATCCTCACCTTCTGATTTATTTGCCAAAGCAGCCACTCAATTCATTGCTGAATAAAAACTGGAAATAACATCAGCAGGAAGTTTTAATTCATATGAAAGTTACTGAGCCACAGTTCCTTAAACTTATCCCACTGAAGGTCTGTGCAGCAGATGGGAGAGCATTGTTAGAGAGGCATTGCAAAAGTAGTAAAGTGTCCCAAACACAGCCTTCCAAGTCATGCAATCTGGGCTCCGGCAGGTCTAGATGTCTAGGTACTGTTTGCAGCACAACCACAGTCATTTGCCAAATATTACTGTCAGGACACCCTTCAAGGTCAGAACTGCTTGTGAGGTCATGAGTTATTGGTGTTTGTTATGGAGGGACTGCTGATTGATCCTACCTAGGTAAGCAACATAAAATACTATTTGTCACATACTTGCTATGTGACAAGAGGATTGTTAACCCATAAACATTGCTTGTAAATTTTTTTTTTGTGGTACCAGCAGTAAACCCACAGAAAAACACTGCAGAACTGTAGTAGGCTGCCTAGAAGTTCACAAAGCCTCTTATGTTTGTCACAGCAACTTCCTTCCTTTCTGCTGTAAAGGGTTTTAAAATCTGATGTAATAAAATGTCAGAGAAATCTCTCCTGCTGTTTTACTCACTGCAGACAGGAAGCTCTGTAAGACAGAACAAATGGTCTCAGATACTGCCCAAGAGAAATGTGCTGTTCTGAAATATCTAGAAGCTGGAGTAAGCAGAGGTTTTTAGCATGTTATTAAAATGAGGCTCATTACAAAATACAAACTGGAATTCAGAATCCAAATCTGCTCAAGTTTCAAGGGATTCAGACTTACTGCTTTCTTTATGCTTCTTTTTAGTATTTCTTTTTTCTTTCTTTTGCATGCAGTAGAGTTTGACATTATTACTCAGTTTTTGCCTGTTTTCCTAAACGTTTCTCTGCTGAGGAGAAGGTTGCATTCTGTCATGTCAGTCTTACCTGCTGGATCTAGCATACCTCAAAATCAATGGCAAAGCTTCCTGTGACTCCATCGGCATAAGATGAGGCTCTTTAATTGCTATTGCATGTACTCCTTTTTCCACACTGATTCTCAGTGCATTCCTTTCTGCTCTTCTCTCCCATTTTCCCCCCTCTCATCTTGCTCTTTTCTATTCTTTCACTCTTGTTCATAGTTCATACTCTTCCTTTCTTTTCACTTTTCTCCTTCCAGAACATTTCTTCTCATTTAGTTTCTTCCATCCCTTCCATCCACATGTAAAATCACACAAAGAAATTAAGGTAGATTAGAAATTAATAATAGCACTAATCCTGCACTCCCTGGTGAAATTCAAGGGATATGTCTTCAATGAGTTGGAAAAAGGTTTAATCCTTCCACCAAGGCATAGATGCAGGCAGTTATGCTAATTGAAGGTGTTACCCTAGTGTCGTGGTTTAACCCCAGCCAGCAACTAAGCAACCACGCAGCCGCTCACTCACTTCCCCCCCACCCAGTGGGATGGGGGAGAGACTCAGAAGGAAAAAGGTAAAACTCATGGGTTGAGATAAGAACAGTTTAATAGAACAGAAAGGAAGAAACTAATAATGGTAATAATACCAATAATAAAATGACAATACTAATAAAAGGATTGGAAAATACAAAACAAGTGATGCATAATGCAATTGCTCACCACTCACAGACTGATGCCCAGTTAGTTCCCGAGCAGCAATCTGCCACCCAGCCAAGTCCCCCCAGTTTATATACTGGGCATGACATCACATGGTATGGAATACCCCTCTGGCCAGTTTGGGTCAGCTGCCCTGGCTGTGTCCCCTCCCAACTTCTTGTGCTCCTCCAGCCTTCTTGCTGGCTGGGCATTAGAAGCTGAAAAATCCTTGACTTACTTAGTATAAACACTGCTTAGCAACAACTGAAAACATCAGTGTATTATCAACGGTACTCTCATATTAAATCCAAAACATAACTCTATACCAGCTACTAGAAACAAAATTAACTCTATCCCAGCTGAAACCAGGACACCTAGACCAACTATTTTACATTCATAGATCTATGTAGTGTTTCCTTGATCCATGCTATCTAAAATAAAAAAAAAACAACCTTCAATAGAGCCACTCTAAAATCACTCTAACATCAATATCACCATCTGGAGATGCCTCTTGTTCCATTAAAGAAAGAGCCTGGGATGACTAATGTTCCCATGTAGGCATGTAATTTAGGTGCTTTAAAATACTGTGGACAATCTGGACCCTTTTCCTTGAAGAATTTGCAAATACTTCATAAGCAAGGTAGAGTTTTGATCACAGGCAAACAAAGATCTATATCAACTCTGCTGTCATAAGGGTGTTCACAGCAGCTTCTCCGAATGAAGGAATTGCCTCTAGAATCTTCCTAAAGGCAAGAGTTATAGATGTTACTGGTAACTATAGTTACATGGAGCTCCTTACTGAAGTGAAATGCAAATAATGTGTTATTTCAGACAGCAGTTGGTTCCTTTAATGAAAGAAAAACCAAAGACAATCTATGTGTTTTTCTATGTATTATTTTTTCTTCCACAAATTTTACCTGAGGCTGCTGAGAATTTCCAGTGAGTTGCACTCCGTGCATATAGAATACAAAATCTATATTATGTAATGCCTTGGACCTCCACACCCAATATAATTGCGGTAGTAGTACATAAGCAGTTGTTTTTCTGAGTAAGTCCGTTTCTTATAGTAGATCCTTTTAGCAATAATTTTTTAGAAGGAAAATTTCCATAGCTGTGATTCTTGACTGATATGAGGAAATCAATTTGGTTAAAACCCTGCAGAAAAACCAAGGCTTGCATTTTTACAAAAGCTAAGCATTTTACTCAGCCAGGAGACCATAATTACTATAAATAGAAGAGGTTAAAAAGGATAATAATATAAGGTTGACTTCCAGTACCTGAAAATGAAATACAATTTCTGTAATGTATAACCTCGAAATCTGGGAAGCTTGTATGTCCAGGCTATAAAATATCCATTCACCAGACTGGTACATGGATGAGAAGTGGGAAGGCACTGAAACAGTAAATGTGGGTCAGCTCACTTATTTCTCTATCAGTCCCAATAATAACAATAATCATGGTTCTTGATTCACAACTGTTATGCTCCTTACCATAAGCAGATGTTAAAATTTCTGCATACAGCTTGAAAACATTTATCAGTTGTAAGTATTTGTCACAACCGCCGGTGGTTTCAGAACTAAAAGTGGATCTTCTGTAGAGGTGTCTTTGGACCTCTTTGAAAGGTCCTCCCTTATTTGACTTCCTTCCTTTTTCAGAAATATTCCACCATATTTCCCCTTTGGCCTCCACTGTAGTCAACAGCAAAATTTTCCATATCCTGTTGAGGGTGCAGAGTCAGGCTTTAAATCCACTGAAGAAAAAAGGAATATTGCTGCCAATATTATGCATATCATGCCCCAAACTAAGCACTATGTTTTGCGTATTGCTTCTCAGTGATTGGTTCTGTGTACTTTGTAATTCCCAGAATAATACTGCTTAAGCTTTATTATTTATTTATTAACTGGTCACTTGACTAACAGTATGTGCATCCTGCTGTCATCTCTTAAGTGATTTCTTCTGCTCTTGCTTTCAATTGCCTAATGTTCAACCTTTCAGGTATTGTTTCTCTGGTATTTACTTTTCAGTTTCAAAATCACTCCTTTTTCTGAACTGTTGTAATGTATTTGTTTTGTATTTTCTCACTGAAATTTTGCATTTTTCAAGACACTGAACATGTCTTATCCCATTTGTACCTATTGGCATATAAATGGTACGAGCACCTAAATTGCTTAAATAAACTAAATAAGCTTAAACATCTAGCTCATTACCTCTCTCCAACTACTGTGGGATTTTAGCTTTCTCAGCTTACAGAGTTCGTTAAATTATACATGTTTCTATTTATAGAAAAAATAATTGGAAGACTGACCATGGATCTGCAGGAACGAGGGATTCATTTTTCAGTAATTTATACTGCAGTGAGACCTTCAAGGGTGAGTAATCTTCAGTGCCTAGAACTGCCAGATTTTTGGCATCTAACAACTTTATGTTTACAGAGGAACGCTGTAGATGATTTTCAAGATTACACAAGCAAGCAGTCTGTATTAGATGAGGTTTTGACCAGAAATGATTGTATGATTTTTCATGTACAATAGCTACAGCACATAACTATTGAAGTTTTACTGTTCTAGGAGACCATAAATCTGCCACTGTCTTCAGAACTTATTATTGATTTTAAGGACTGTAATTTTAGATTTTTTTTCCATTTTACTCTAATGGTTTTATAGTAAGTTCTACGTGGAACCTTATCGAGCTTCTTAGTGTGCCTGGTCAGTAAAGAGGGAGTGTTGTTAATTAATTGAAGGCTACTAATGTATCCTTTTTTAAATTAACAGGTTTCATTCCTTTTAGTCAATGCTTGGTATTTACAACTGGAAGGTAAAGTTTTCACCCTTGCTGATAGTCAGAACATCACTTATAGATCACATCACGTTATGTTAGCAGTAAGTAGCAACGCAGGATAGTTATTCATGCAGAGTTATCTGTTTTGTATGGCATACAGGTTGTAATCAAGAAATATTCAAATTTTAATTTTAATGCAATTAAATGGAAGACAGTCATGCCTTGAGGATAACGGAATACAGTTTCCTCTAAGAAGAGAGGCATATGAGGGATGGGCTGTGTCTTAAAAATCAACAACTTTTTGAAAGCAAGCTATCTATGTGTTCCAGTGGTAACACATCTGAGCTTCTAATATGAAGCTTAATTTAATCTAAATTTTAATTAAAACTCAAGGTAATGTCATTTAAGAATACAGAAGGTATAATTTCCTTGGTTTAGGCAACAGGAAAGCCATTAGTGGGATTGTCTAGATCTAGTGTGAGCACTGCAGACAGGATCTTGAGAAGCTGGAGGGTTTTCAGGAGGGAACACTAAGAAAAATTCACAACTGTTCTTAACACAAGAACAAAACCTAGAAAACCTGTTTTAAATGAGTATGGAGTGAAGTCCCTTTAGCTTATCCAAAAGAAGAGTAAGATGCAACTTGATTGCACTTCATAAATGTTCTTTAAGCCAAAAGGGGATGAACCCCCCGAAGGTGTTCTATGTTCGCTCAGAAATAATCTGGGTTTTTGCAGGGAGGTAGGATCTTGAACCTCTGGCTATCCAACAAGATGATCAGAATAGTCCCTTCAGACTCTGGGAAAAGGGCTAGTTCTACTGAAGAAAAACAAGAACTTTCTTCAATAATCCACCCTGTGAAATTTCCAGAGACTGGGTTTTGAAGACCAGACTTAGAATACAAAGACAGAGCAGCATGAGGAAGCAAGCTCACATTGATATCCTGTGCTGTATGTTTTTGTGGTAAAGGAGAGGACATGAGTCCAGGATTTTTGATCTGCCTTTTTCTGTAAATTTTTTTCAACAAAGATCCAAAATAAAAATAAAAATTACTTTGTTATTGTGGCTCTTTACTTTTCTTTGAAATCAAAGGAACTTGGGCATTCTTAGCTGAAAATTGCATTTAGAACAATTGGAATGAAAAATATTTGTAATTAATGAAAGAATTGGTGTCAAGAGAGGGAATTTTTTGAGCAATTTTAAAAGTTTGTTGAATTTTAAATCTATGCATATTTCAACAGGCTTTCTAAATGAAAGTGACTTAGTTTGAGCAACTGGAGCACTTTTAAATAATTAAAGCAATGTATTTTAAGATGTTCTGCATTTAAAAAAAATAAGCAATTTAAACTTTTCTTAATTCTGTAAAGTCAATGCCATATAAAACCATTTGAAACAAATTTTTTCCCCTCACAATAACTTTAAGTTATTTCAGTGCATTCAAGGTTATCAGCTTCTGTACAGTGCTAGAAAAGGCAAAATGGAAAGTACCTTTGAGGGTTCATTAGTCTGTACATTTGCCTGTAACTTCTTCTTAGTATGTGTTGCATAACTTTGGCTGTGCTTGAACTGCAGGAGGTGTGAACTGTTTCACAACTCTAAGCTAAAGAACTAACTACCTTTGCTTAAGCTATAAAGACTATATTCCATGATCTAGAAGTTACAGGGTCACTCCCCAGTGATAACTGAGATCACTATATATGAGAAGTAAAAGGCTTTGATCTTACGGGAAAAGAGTTTACATTACTTAGTACATTTGAGAATCAATAGCAATCATTAAGTATGAAAGATTTGCATTTACTAAGTTGGCTTCTTCTCATTGATGAAGGAAATGAGCTTTAAGCATGACACATTAAAAAAAAAACAAAACAAGGCAGTTCCTTCTGATCAGGTAAATTAATTTTATGCAGTGAAGCTCCCAAACACTGGGGCTATGAGATACTTCTCTCCTGATAGCTCTACCTCCTTGCTATTGGGCAGTTAATGGCTTCATAGCATCATCTTATTACATTCACTCATTCTTCCGTTGCCTCAAGCAGAGAAAAATAAATGTGAGAAATGCATATATTGGAAAAAATTCCAGACTGGTATTGGCTTTGCAGAAAGTGAATTAATGAGACAGGAAGCAAAACTCCCCTATGATTGAGTCTCTTTTCTGATTTGATGAGAAAGAGCTGTTTAGTTTAGTCAGTGCAGCCACAGATCCCTTTGGGCTATCATAGTTATCAGTTAATTACCCCAATGCACGATGGAGATTTATTCAGGCTGGTTCTTGCTCTGTTCCAGTTTCAGCATTTGAAGCTGGAAGACAGAATTAAGACCCTGAAACAGAGGCTGTTTGGTGACCTACATGAAATGGTTTCACTAACCAGTTGATCATTCTTCTGGTTATCCCATCATGTCATAAAGGAGCTGCCTTCCTCCAACAAGGCTACTGCCATGTCTTGCAACTCTTGTTCTAAAAGGCTTTGCTTTTGAGGTCTGGCTGCGTTGGGCTGACATTGGGAGTGATTTGTATCACATAATTCTGGGCAAGTGAAGTGTAACTGCCTACATCTGAAGTCATCAACCATGGTTCTCCTTACAGTCAAAGACTTTATAGGGTATGATCCTTCTGACCTATTTTGTAGGGGACTGCTGCAGGATGAGATGAAACTCACCCTTCATAATCTCATTTGTCTCTGACAACCATAAAGGCAGTCCTCATGCTTAGGTCAGATCTTGACATATACATTTAGTCAGACAACTCGCACTCAACATTTCTCATCTTTTCCATTAAAAACCCAGAAACTTATCCCAAGAATTGAGGAGTCTCCTGCCAAGACCTTTCTTCCCTTTGAAACTCACTTGATAGCTTGTTTTTCTTCAGGAGAATCAAACCCCTCTGCAGTCCCTTGTTCCACTCTGGCATCAGGAGATCTTATGAATATAGGAATTTTTGTGTTCTTGGGGACTATGATCAAAGTCACCCCTCTACTTGTGCTTGCTGCTAGTTAGTTTTTTGGCTTCTGGTTGTAATGCATAATTTTACCTGTGCTGTTGTAATTGGAGAGGTTAAAAAGTCTGCAGTGATTGAAAGACAGATATGCTTCAAATCATAAATCTCGTCACGTTTCCCATCCTTCAGATCCTCATGGTGTCCATGTCATATTTTTACAAGTTTGCTTCTGAAACTTCTGCAAGACAGTTTCATAGTTGTTTCTTCCCAGTTAGATTGAATGCTGAGGAACCACATGTTGTCAAAAGGAGATTTATGGCTACTTCCCAGCTGATATTTATTTTGCTGACTCCACTTTTTACAGATGCATTGTGAAGTGCTGTTTAAACTTTCTCTGTTGCCTCCACATTTTCAGAGAGTTTCAGCTACTGTGGGCTTTTGACTGCTTCATTCTACAAGCTGTCTCCTCTCGTTGGCATTTAAGCGTGTTGAGTCTTTGATCCCACTCAGAGCCAAGCAACACGAGTTACAGGAATTTTATTCAGCCTTAAGTAACATGGGCATCTGCAGCGCAAGTGGTTGCATTTGACTCTTGAAAAGTGTCTCTTGAAGGTATCCTCAGGTGCTATTGATGTGCACTCCAGCTGAAAAGAGTATGAAAGAGTTTCATCTTCTTTGACAAGTGCTTGTGGTTGCATTTTCTTTGTTTCTGCCTTCTACCTAATGCATTTTTTAAAATGCATTACATTTTGCAGTGCTGCGTCTTCCACTTACATCCAGCTCCTCTCTTTTTTGTTGACTGTTCAGTTCACCACTCTGAGGAAACTAAACTCTGCAACAGCCACCCCACTGACTTCACAGCTTCTGATTAATGAAATGCTTTTAACCATTTAATATACTCAAACATTATATAATGGGATCTTTCCCATGAACCCAATGTCATAAAAATGCTTATAATGCCATTTGCTAGAGTTGGAGTTGCAGGGTGGATGTTGTCATGCATCCTTGAACATGGGAATTGCCTTATTCATTTACTCTTGTATTTTTTACATTTGAAGGAGCAATTATAGTTTGACATAGTATAATAAAACATCAGTGCTTCCAACCTAAAAGAAGAAACCACAAGAATTCCTTATCCTTTAGTTGTCTCCTCTCCCCACTTAAAGAATTCCATTATAATAAAAAATAAACTTTAACTTGTAGATGAAGAATATGCACTTAATTATTTCCTAGCTAACTCAGCTTTTTTTCTACTTAATAGAGGTAGAATCTTTTTAAATAATTACAGAAGAACTGCTTAAGACTGGTTGAAGCCAGTTAGGTGTCACTCTAGAGTGAAAAAATGAACAAACATTTAGCCAAATTAGCTTGGAAATTGGACACAAGGATGAGAGAAATGCTTGCTAGCAATTCTGTATGATTCATTCCATGCGTTAGTGGGGAATTCAGGGAAATAACTGAAAACTTGTGTTTTACCTTTAACCCTAGACTTTGCCCTAGGGCATTAAGATTCACTCACTTTAAACATTTTTGCAACTTTAGCTTTCATGTTATATTTATGTTTTTATATATGTATTCTTATTGACTTAACTGGGAAACGAAGAACAGCATAGAACTAAACTATTATTCTTATCTGATCAGAACAATTTTTTTATTTTCAGTTGCTAACTAACCTTTTAAGGCATAGATGAAGCCTATACAGGTGTTCTGTACACACCAAATTAAAAAGTGGTGAGGGCATTTAAAGCCAAGGACCAGGAAAATTTGAGTGGGGGAGGGATGGTAAAGAAGGGTACAGGGGAGGGTGAATTCTGTCTTAGGAAAAAAACAGAAATTGGTAAAATGCAGGTATAAAAATTGCAAATAATATTCTTAAAAATATATAGGCAGAGGTCATAAACATAATAATTTAGATCAAAATAAAGGTTTAAGGCTAAAATAGGGTAGAATAAATAGAATGTGTAACTGTAAACAAGCATATTGATATGGCATGTTGGTAGGCATGTTATATTCTAGGAATATAGAGTACTACTCTAGGAATAGAGTCTCTGAAGACTGAGGCGAAACACAGCATCCAAGTGACATGATTTAACCTAAAGATTTAATCCTAAACCTGAAATGATCCATATATCTGTGATTTGGTGAATTGCCTGGTAAGGTCCTGTAATTATGTTGACTGACTCTGTCTATAGGTAGTATTCAAACTGTTTAAATGCAATGTATTAAAAGCTCAAACTATACATCAAAAAGCATTTTTGAAAGACAAAGAAGAACTCAGAAAAATGAGTGACAACACAAAGCCAAATGAGCCTGTTTGTTGATAATCTCTGTGGTGGAACACAAAGAAGTTCTCACTTCAAAGACTTTCTTCCAGTAATCATCAAGACTCAAAAACTTTTGCTGTTACTGATGTGGTAGTAGAATAGATTTCAGAATAAATCGATAAAATTAGTAGTATCATATTACCAGGGTCAGATAATTTTCACCTAAGTTTTAAATAAAATAAAAAAAGAATCTTCAAGACTATAAATTGCCAAGATTTCTAATGTATAATTTATAAATTATAATTTATATAATATATGTATATATAAAAATTATAAATTAGTTTGGCCTTAATCCCAGAGGAGCAGGAAGTGGCAAGTGTGACATGGGGTTTAAAAAGAGGCTTCATATCTCTGAACAAATACAGCCAGGAAACGTATGTTCTGTACTGACAAAATTGGTTGAAACTAAACTAATAAATATGTGCATATATGAAGAAAATGCAGTATGGATTTGGTGTTCTTTGAAAGGCATAAAATACATACGTAAAAGTGATCCAGTTGCTACAGTAAGAAAGGTAAAAAAGTGAAATTATTTTGGGACAGAAATAAAAAAAATAAGGGTAGAAAAAAAGGATAAAACCAAAGGATCGGCATTTACAGTGGAGAGTAATTACCAGTGGAATTCCCTGTGGACTGATGTTGATACCTCTGCTGTTCAACAGAGTCAGCGTTAGTATGGAAAGGGGGCTGAAATCCAAAGGTGCCAGAGTTTGCTGATACACTGACAAGTTGGAGAAACCACTCACAGCACTGCGTTACTTGGTGATAAAATGACAGATGAAATCCAGTATGAAGGAAAGTAACACACATAAGGAAAACCTTAAATAGACATATTACACTGTGGTGAGTGGATGCTGTTTCTCAGAAGAGAGATTATGGTGCAAATGTGGGTAGATCTCTTGGAACATCCCAGCAGTCAGCAGTGGGATGGATAGTGAACAGTGTTACCAGTCATTTGGAAAGGAGGAGGGCAAAGTAGCAAGCGTCAATTAGTTCAGTAAGTCCTTGGTGGGTGCAAGTCAGCCAGTGGAATAGTGTGTGTGATTCTGGCCACCCCATCTCCAAAGGCATACAGCAGAACTACAAGATGAAAATATTTTAGCTAGGAAAATTGGCAATTCAAGAGGTAAATAATAAATAAAAACACCAATAACACAAACAGGCTAAACTGGAAACAATTATTCACTGTCTCTGGCCAGTGTTCATGATTATCACCGCTCGCAGACCATAACACAGGAATTCAGGAGCACTAAATTCCTTTAAAGAAACAAAATTAACGATTTTTGGGTGGCAAAAGTGCATGGATTTCAGTGATTTGGTGAACCGATGAAAGAAAGATAAGAAGAAAGGATGGAAGGTAGATCCTATTACATGTGTTCATCTGAATGCAACCTTCAGCTCTGAAGGTTTCTAACCCAAAGATTACAGAAATCAAGGAGGGTGTCCTGGGACAAGTATTGTTTGTATTTACCCTTTTCTTATTTTTAGCTGCCAGTTACTATCAGTAGCACTGGCAGTGAGCTAGGTGGACCTTTGGTCTCACACAGTTCAGCTGGTCTTGTGTTTTGGCAGTGGAAGGTTGGGATATTGGCATAGCATTTCTCTGGGACAGGAATGTGAAAGGTAATATGTAACTTATTTAACTAAAGGCCATGAGCCAGAAGAGGCAGCCAACAGGCTAAACAAAGCTCCACTAAAGGAAACTCCCAGACTTTCCTCCTCATGCTCACCTATCAAGTTGCTGTAGAATTGCCACTTTTGAAAATGAAAATAATTGCCACATCAAAAAACATGATCGCTGCACATAAATCATTGTTCTACTGGCAACCAGGAAATCCATAACAAAAAGTGTCAGCTGGAAATCCAGTAGGTAGCACCCCAACTTGGTGCAGTTTTCCCTACTTTCAGTTAGTGAAACGGGATTCTCAAGATGCCTGTGATTAAGGACCTGCATGTTGCCTCTGGGGAATTTGAATCCTTTCTCCATTCATTGCTGCCACTGAGCACAGAGACTTGTATCTTCAGCACCTTCTCCAGGTACCAAAGCCCATAGGCATGATCTTTTCCAGAGGCAGACATGCATTCCCAGTTTGGGGAAGCAAAGGGTTAGAAATGGGAAATGATCCCATCCACTCAGAGGATCACAGCATATGTCTCTCCTCCCAACATGTTCCTAGGGTTGAAGAGCCAGGAGCTTGGTGCTGTGTGGCTACATAGCCCCTGCACGTGGTCAGAGCAGCCTTGACCTAAACATCTGCCTGCAGTACTTTTTGTCTTCCTTCCCATTGTAGGAAATTAAATGAATAAAGCTGGTAAAAGAACCAGCTGGTGCAACCACAGGGATGCCGCATGCACTGGCAAAAGCATTTACAACCCGCACCATTTGATTTCTACTGCAGCCTCAGTTGTCTGTGCTAAAGGAATAGATGTTAGAGGAACAAACACGCACTTTACCAACACATGACATAAAAATTTGCCCATAATTGGTAACATGCAGATTCCTGATCCTTGGAAGTGTGTGAGATCTGATGGGAGAATAACAAACCCCCAAGTTTTAGTGCATCCAATCTGTAACACAGTTAAGATTAGTTAGAAGAAACCTAGATTATTTCATTTTAGTTTCAATTGGCATATCATATTCTATCTTTCTTTTAATTTTAGAAAACAATTCATTCACTTATGTAGTGCCACAGAATGTTTCGATTTTAGAAATTCAGTGTTTTGTGGTAGGAAGACATTTTGTTGCACAGTTCTAGACCTGCTATATTTATGCATCTAGTGGTTGTGTTTTTCTCTACTTTCTAACTCTTACCCTGCCTGCGATCCCCTGAAGTATTAGAACGTTTAAAGCCATCAGCTAATGATTTTCTGCCATCTGAAACAGAAAAGAGGGGCCATCATTATTCATACATAGCCATTGTGCATATGCACCCATTAAACTCATAAGTACAGCATACATGACTCTAAAATTAGGATAGAGGATAATTTTTTTGTGTAATTTTCAAGCATATTTATGACCTTAACAGAGAAATATATCCTTGATTTAGTGATGGATAGTTCTATTGAAATGTTCTCTCTAAAAGTTACTTTTATTAAATCCTATAGGCTTTTCCATAAAAATCTGTGAACCTGGAATTGCATGCAAGCCTCTATTCACAAAGTTTGCACATTAGAGCTTTAGCAGACAAAGCTATGAACCAGGCTAGGGTGTTAATAAAATGTTGACAGACTGTTACAGCAGCGTTTGTGTATTGAAATACAGGTCTTTTTTCTTTCTGAGGACTGTATTACCCCATTCCTTGTAGCTGACAACTTTGAATTGGATTTCAGTCACTTAATATATGGTATCTTTCTTTTTAGAAAGTTGCCTAATTAGAAAATTGACTGATTATAAAAATTTGTGGTGCTAATGTCTTTTGAGAAAATAGCCCCATACAGTCAGAACCCTGTGCAGTCACCTGTGTTAGCCCCAGTCAAACTACAGGAGACCCAAGGCAATGGTGGGAGGGCTCTGGGACTCACCAGTTGACCCTGGACTGTTAGCAGGGGATGCTGTAAGAGAGGAGGCAAATTTGCCCAGCATGAGTTGACAAGTCTTTGTTTCTTCCTGAGATCCAACTTAGTATCACAGTACTGTACTGTTCCACATAGGCTTACCAGCTCACTTCAACCTCACATGGGAGTCTCTGTTACTCGGTTGTTGTATGACATATGTCCTTAGTGTCACTGGTAGAGAAAAAAAAGGCAAGAAACTCATCCTTTTCCTGCCAAAATGCCACAGGCCTCTTATTTAATTTGTTCATGGAAGTACTGCTGTAAAAGCCATAGATAAAGTGGTGCCTGACATCAAATTTCATATTACATGGTATACTTTATTCTTGTTCTGTCCTTTTCATTTATTAAACCCGCAATGTTTACAATTTTATTGAAACATTGCAGCTGCTGTTCTGTGATGGGATTTCTGGTTTAGCCCAAATGATCGAGCGACTTCACAGATAGATATTTAATGAATCATAAAAAGTACCATTCTACATTTTAGTGCACTGTGGTATGAAAGTTAAACCCCAAGTATTCTAACAGCTAGATGTCTCTGCCTCTGGGGCTTTCAGCCAAATCACTTGCAAAATCCGGGAACAGAATACCAGGATTTCTTGCCATACATTAAGCAGAACTATTGCAAGGTGAATGTTGGATCCCATTTTGCCTCCTCACTGTTGAAAACTCCTTCCTCCTCCCCAACACATGATTTCCTTATGACCCTAATGATATTCCTTGCTACTGCTCCACAGGTTTTCTCAGGATCTGAACTGCCAGCAGGAGCAACTGATGGTAGTTGACCCAAATCCCCACCCAGGCTTGCCATTACCTGGCATTGAAGCTTGGCTATGGTGTAGGCACAGCAATAAGCATCAAGCTGCTAGAGCAATCCCACAGGAGTGCCAGAAGGAAGTTGGTCTTTGTTTTCTAATACCCCTCACCTTCTAAAGTTCGGTTTTCCAAAGTCTGATATCAAAGCATCATGACAAGGGTCAGTAACTTCCAGCCACAGAGGTAGCAGTTACACCTAACTGCTGGCAAAGGTTGCATGCTTTGCTCTCATTTTGTTTTAGCTGATGGGCTAGAGACTGGTAGGGGATGAAGGAAATTATGAAATTGAGATTGATGACATTGGCAGAGATTTGTTAACTGGAAGTGTTAACTAGGCTTTGGTGGAAAAGTTTGTGTGGAGACAAACTTGGAAGAGGAAAAAGGGTTTATCAAGAGAAAAGAAAGCATGATAATCTCCTTCAAAAAAGCATGGATGTTATTTCTATGATTAGCTTTGCCTAGACTTTCTGATGTGGGTTTCTTTATATATGTACCTTCTAGCTTACATACATTACTGTAAGAAAAATTAAGTGGATACTGAGTGCAAGAAAGCAGAGCAGAAGGTAAGCACCTTTTCATTGATTTTCTGTGAAAAAAATGCTTGTTCCCTGTCAAAGAGATCCAGTTTGCTAGAATTATTGGTCTTTGCCTTTTGATTCAGCGAAACTGGGAAGACAGAGCCAGACTCCCCTTACAAGTTACTGCAGTGCAAGTTCTGGCTTTCTCTGTTTTCTCCAAAAGAGTTGTCACACACAGATGGAGATGCCAAAAGCAAAGAACAACGTTGTCACATTGAACACAGTATTTTTACAGGGAGAATCTGACCATCTGAAAAACATACTGGTATTTAAACTGTAATTTATTACAGACAGACCCGAGGAATTGTAAAAATGATGCGTAACTTTTTGAAGTTAAAAATTAATTTCCTCGAAGTATCAATAAAAATTTGAAGTGTAACATGTAATACTATCGTCCTGTCCACACCTCTTTCTTCAAGTTAGAAAAAAAAGGGAGACAAGCTCCCCAGTTTTGCAGATTAGTCCTCCAAAGTGCTGCAGCATCAAAATATTAAGTGGAGGGAGGGAGACTTTTATGGATCTTCAGATTTTTAATTTCCCTGTGACCAGCCTACATCTGGGACAAACAGTGCTGGCAAGTCTCCCAGCACCATGAGTAACATATGTTGGCCCCTATCTGCATTTTTCAATTAGGTAACCCACCAGACCCTAACCTCAGTCCAACCCTCCCTACATATATCTGTTTCCTCTTACTGCAGCAAAGGCTCTTCATCCTTTTCCACATCTCCCATGGCAACTTGGATTCCACATATGGACATAAGAAAGTGGGGAAAAAACCCAGTTGGAGTGGGTATTTCCCTTAGCAGTGTAAAAATTATGTAAAATCTGTAGCTTCTTTTATCTTTATGGCAGAATTGCCTGAAACAGGGCGCAAAATGTAACGTTAAAGCTGGGGAGACTGGCATAAGCAAATACTCCCTGAATGATATATCTGATAGATTCCTTTCAGGATTAATTCTGTTTTACAAAGCAAGCTCTTAATACAATTTTTTTTTCCTCTTTTGTATATTAGATTGAAAAATCTGATTAGCTAAAAGGATGTAAATTAGTTTTAACACTCTGGTAGATGACCAAGACATTGTTTTCATTGGAATAATTGTATTGGGGTTATTTGTCTTAAGTGAAATTTAAAGTGGACAATTAAGTGTAGCAGCTCCTTCCACTGCTACTCCAGCTTATACATATTCCGTTTTACTTTCTAAAATCAAGATCTTTTTATAGGCCAATTCCTGCTCTTCCTTAAGGGAGCTGAAAAAGTTTGCTACAAAAACTCAGTAAAAGTTGGAGCAGGAAAATAACCAGAAATATCATCATTTTCTTCAGAAAATTGGGACTACTGTGGCATTTATGGTTGTGCTTGTATGTCCCATACACGCAAAAATCCCTTGCCTCATTTTAAGGTCTTTCAAGCAGAATGATAATCATAAGTGCTGCCTCACAGCACCTTCCTCTGCTCTGGGTTCTGTCACGTGCATGGTCCCTGCTAACTCACTCATCTCTGCACCATATTCCATTGCACAGAGTAGTCACATTCTCTGTAAATGACAGTCAAGAGATCTCTTATACACCTCAGTGCTGCAAAAGGACAGGCCTATGAAGAAACACATCTAGCCATAAACATAGGAGCTGACACTGCAGATTGTGTTTACGCAGGCCACTGAACTGAGCAGTATAATAAATATTGCAGTTTTATTGTCCCTTCTAACGGAAGATCTCCAAGTGCTTGGTCATGACTTGGATACTCTCCACAACCCATAACAGTACTATCAGTTATAAAAGAGAACATTATCTTTTACAGTGAGATCATTATCTCTTACAGTGAGACTTATATTTTGACTTTAGCATTCATGTCCCAGCCTTGCTTTTGTGAAAACCCTGGGAGATGCACAACACCAGGTAGGAGCCAAGTGTCATGGTCCCTGAGCCATTTGGCTTGCTGGTAGAAGTATGCATGGTTGGACAGGAGAGCCGTCAGATAGTAATGTGAGCCAGTAAGCTTGGTCAAATATCCTGCAGGGCACTAAAATGATAGTAATCATTATTAATAAATGATTGCTATTGATATAATGTACCTCATTTCTGTGCATTCTTTTCCCCCTGCTTTATCAGAATATTAATAAGGGAGAAAGAGGTGAAGGATTCCTCTGGGCAAAATGTCATGCTATTGACATTTTATTCTGATGTCTTGGTTAAGCTTACTGTTGCTTTACAAACGTGTGAAATAATAGCATAGAATTCACTCCAGTATGATAACAAGCAGTGGCCTAATGATTCCCTACCAGCTGCTGAAGTGGAATTGAGAAGGAGAAAGTGTAGTGTTAAGAAGGAGACTGTTTTCTGGAAGTTTCATTTCCATTTTTTGTGAGGGGTCCATTCCAGTTTCAGCAATGCAAACTTAATCCTGCGTTGAAAACATTTTTCTTTGTGTGTGCTTTTAAGTATGACCACTTTAAACTTCTTCTCTCAGTCTTCTTGTAAATGCCCTCAGTTCTGCATTCTCCATCTGGATCTACCTGTAGATCCATGCAGTCAGCAGGGAAAAGAATGAGATTTCTGAGAAATTCTCCACTTCTGAGTATATTTCCACTCTACTCTTTCTATATATGTGTATGTGTGAATGCACATATGTATGTGAGCAATGCAGGTATTCAAGTCCATATTTATGCCAAGTATTGTCATAGTTCAATTATACATGGATTTTGAATTAGATTATCTTTATTTTAAAGCATGTTTCTCTCTTTGCTTATAACTTAGAACAAATTTTCTATTTTGTCTTTCACTGAAGAGAAGCACATTACATATCTGCTTGCTTTTTCTACATAAACTGGTGATTCTGCTCAGTTTAAAGTTTCTACCTGGGAAAAAATTCATTAATGTTGACAGGAAATATGTTTGAGGAAAAAATGTAAGGGCTTGGCTCTCACAATCCAGTCAGCTTACTGCAGCTTATTCATACATACAAAAATTGATTTTTCTAAACGAGGTTTCTAAATTTTCCTGAATCTATTCAGTGCACATTTTTACCTGCTTTGTTTTCCTTGAAAGCTGTATTGTAGCTTTACCTCATGCTGTTTGCATTGAAGAGAATTAATGTGGAAGGAAAGAACAATTTCAGAAATTGAATTCTGGTTCTGATAACGCCAATTACTTGGGATTTGTGCAATCTTTAGGTACATAAGTTCTACTGTATTATATGCAAGTTATAAAATTTAGGTGATTTAGTATAAGCAGAAATTTCAAATTTGAAAAACTGCCTTAAGTTGTGATAACCTACCACCTTGAACAAGATAGGTAAATGAGCAAGAAAGGTGTATTCTAATGAGCTTCTGATAATTCCTGATGAGCTAAGCATCTCCACTGGAAATGTTTGGGGGATTTTGAGTATAACTAGGTCACCTTACAAACATTCCTGATGGAAAATACAGTTTAAACATCCTCTGGGTTCAGTTGCAGCAGAGCAGAAATTTTGTCTCTGTCAGTTTTAGAAGAATGCAAGTCAAAATTAGTTGCAAGTGGGTAAGATCCTTTGCAACAGAGCACAAAAGACTGTAGTTGCCGCATCAAAGCTTGCATTTGAATTTAAACTTACTCAAAATTTTGTGCTGCTCTGAACCAGTGGGTTTTTTCAGCACTATGCCTAATTTCATAGCTTTGTAGGTTACGGACAGACAGTATCTCATGGTTCACATTTTGTACTGGTAAGTTAATTCAAACAATAGGACTTGGAAAAAATAGTAGGTAAAATATGTGTAGTTCGCTTAGTAGGCAGGAAAATACATCCTAACAAGATTGAGCTTCTGTATCTTTTGAAAACTAGGAATCGAGACCTTGACCATTGTGATGAAGAAGGTTTCCTCATCCTGCGTCCTACTCAGGTCATGCTGAGGTCTAGATGTGTAGATGATTTAGGACAGAATCACACAGAGTCACAGAATAATTGAGATTAGAAGTGACTTCTGGAGGTCATCTAGTCTAACCCCCCTGCGCAAGCAGAGCCACTTAGAGCCAGTTGCCCAGTACCATGTCCAGTTGGATTTTGAACACCTCTCAGAATGGAGACTCCACAACTTCTTTGGAGAACCTGTGCTCAGTCACCTTTACACAGAAAAAGTGTTTCCTGATGTTCAGATGGAATCTACTGTGTTTCAGCTTGTGCCCATGGCCTCTGGTCCTGTCACTGGGCACCACTGAAAAGAGCCTGGCTCCATCTTCTTTACAATCTCCTTTCTGGTAATTATATGCATTCATGAGATCCCCCTCCTAAGCCTTCTCTTCTCCAGGCTAAACAGTCCCAGGTCTCTCAGCCTTTCCTCACAGGAGAGATGCTCTAGACCCTTCCTCATCCTTGTGGCCCTTTGTTGGACTCTCTCCAGTATGTCCACATCTGTCTCGTACTGAGGAGCCCAGCACTGGACCCAGCACTCTGGGTGCAGCCTCACCAGGGCTGAGTAGAGGGGAAGGATCACCCACCTTTGACCTGCTGGCAATACTTTGTCTAACACAACCCAGGATACCATTAGCTTCCTTTGCCACATTGCTGGCTCATGTTCAATTTAGTGTCCACCAAGATCCCCAGGTCCTTTTCTGCAAAGCTGCTTTCCAGCGAGTTGGCCCCCAGCATATGCTGGTGCCTGGGGTTGTTCCTCCCCAAGGGCAGGACTTTGCACTTCCCCTTGTTGAACTTCATGAGTTCCTGTCAGCCCATTTCTTCAGCTTGTCGTGGTCCCTCTGGATGGCAGCACAACCCTCTGGTGTGTCAGACGATGAAGCCAGGACAAACCCTGTCTCCTCAAAACAGAGGGAGACTGCTTGAGGTTTATACGGAATGCAAGATTCACCACATCTAGGGCCAAAATTGAAATTATATTTTAAGATAGCCTAAAGGGGAAGAAAAAACCGAAACCCACAAAACATTGGAAATCAGAAAAATGTAAACAGTTCAAACTCTCAAAAATAGAGATAATTAGTAACTCTTTGCTTAATGTTCTAGATTTTGACAGCTCAAAGCACTGTTATGCTACAGTCTTGCACTGACAGATGAATGAAATAAGTGTAATCAAATACATTCTTTCTGCTTGCTACACATGTGATTCTATAAATTTGACACTGCAAAGAACATCTTTGTGGCTATGCCAAATTCTAATGTTTGCCTTTCAAGTTTTTGACCTTTAGCAGTGAGATACAAACAGCCATTGCCTGCATCACAGATTTGTGGTACAGTATCTTTCAGAAAAACTGAGGTATTAGCAGGGGTGGTGGTGATGCTGTCCGTAGTGAGGCCATGATGCTACGTCAGTTAGAAAACATGGAGGAAAACTGACCTGTTTGCGTGGGAAGGAAACTGAAATGGTAATTTCAGAAAAAGGATTTGAAATACACTGATACTTGGCTGGGATGTGAATGCTGAGTGGCTTCTGATGTGCCACAGTCAAACCCCAGCAAGCAGCATGATCTGCCATTCTGCGGGGAGCAGCACCCCTGCACTCAGCACATGGCAGCCTCCTAGCATTGTTTTTTAAATGATATCTTGCAAAAAAAAATTTGTAAAGATCCCTGTTAAAGCGAATTGAGAAAATGCAAGCATACAGTCAACCTGGTATCCTGTGAAAAGAATTACTGATGGTACATTATGGGTAGATGAAGTTCAAGCTACCAAAACCAAAATCTAGTTCAGATAGCAGGTATTTGTCTTTGGGTGCTATGGTAACAGTTGGGGTGCCTGCCCTCCCCTCCTTGGATGTTACACCTCATGATTCAGACCATCAAAAGTGACCCAAAAGGATTCTTTGACCTCCCCTTTCACAATGTATTTTGAGCTTTTGTCTATACCTGCATGCCCTAAATATTTTCAAGCTCTTTTCTTGCATTTGTGAAGTTTAATACTATTAAGCAGTATCTGGTTCATATACTGCACTTTTTTTTTTAAATAGAAGCTAAGATTTTTATGTAGTTTTCTGATTCCAACACCTGGTTTAATCGTGTTATGACTAAATTTGGAAAAATTACCATTTGTCATCTAAGTAGGGTATATACAGAGAACGCACTGTAGTGCACAGTGCAGTTTGGGGGCAGGAATTAGGCTAAGATACAACCTAAACAAAGAAAGGGAGTGGACCCTTCTTCCTCCTCGCCTCCCTCCTTGAAAGTGGAGAAAGACCTTCCCCTTCCTCTGGCTGTTACAGTAAGAGCAACAACTCCACAGAGAAGATGTGGTCATAGACCCATACTGTTAGAAATGAAAAGGAGCAACAAGCACCGCCAGGACAGTTTTCTTGTTCTTGATGTGCACACCTAAACATAGCAATAAAAAAGTCAAGAAATACAAGACTGGAAAAGAAAGCATAACCATCTGTTGAACTGATAACCCACAAATCCCACGTTGAAACTAGTGTGAAATATAGCCTGTTTCTATGATTCATTACCGTTCATCATTTCAGTCAATGAAAATTTTATTTTCCTAGTATTTTGTATTTTTCTCATATGCATTTGCAACCATTCGATTTATATTTGTTTGTAATTTCAAATGTATAAAATGGCCCCAAATCTTTTTTCTTGTCTCTAGCTATTCTATTTTGGAACAGCCAACAAAACCCCAGCAACAACAAAACAAATGAATAATTTTGGATGTAAGTTCTGTTTGCTTTGAAAAACATCAGTATGTTGGTGCATCAAAATGTTGCCAAATAAGCTGTCTTTCTCCTTTCCAAGAGAGATGATTCTGAATTAGGAGGCTTGCAAAATAGATCAAAGGGAAGAATTTTGTCCAGGCTACTTCTAGTGCAGGTTCAATTGGTAATTACAGTGTTCAATTCTGGTCTAGGACAATGTAAATGGCAGCCTTTATTTTCTGTATCTTATTTAGTCAGGTCTTGTGATTGTTCACTGCATATCTGAGATCAAATATGTCATTGATAAATCCAGAGGAACCCTGAGGAACAAGACAGTGACTCACACATCCCATGGTTCAGATTAGGTAAAGGCAAAGGGGGCACTAAACAACAGAATAAAATATGGTTTAATGACTGACAACACTGCCACTATGGATTGTTCCTAAATAATCTAATTTGATTTACAAGAATTCCATGTAAATATAATCCATTTCTCAAGAAAGTATCTTGTCATTTATAGTTTAGCATGAAATATATGGCACGGGGAGAATGATTTCAATTCAGTAAGCTCATGTTTGTGCAGCAACAAAAGAATGAGAAAGTGTGCCTGAAACAGAGAGGCAGGGTGTACCGAGGCAGCTCTCACTCCCACTGCAGGTCAGCTGGAAGGAGCGACTGCTGTCTTCAGGTCTCCGGTGGGTCCCAGGTTGGGGTGTTTCAGAGATCCTCCTTCCAGCCTCAAGACTAAATTTTCTTGAATCTCTGTGAGGTAATGTGTTCTGATTTCAAATGTGCTAAATTACCTCACCCACAGGTAACTTAGAGAAACGCATCTCCAGGCGGAAGGGATGAATATACAGGCTGGTAAGTGTTTGGGGGGACAGTTCTGCAGGGAGCTGATACTTTCCGGTTCCCATTTAGTGTAGTCATTCTGCCTGCCTATAGCTGTGCAAGTGAAGACTTGTTAGGCTGCACAGTCCATGACCACCTGTATTTTCAGCCGCAAATGTGACCAAACCAAAGCCCACTTTTAGAAATGTTTCTGGCAAGGTGTGTTGCCTGCTTTCTCCAGCATGGGTAAATTTGTTAAAACAGGTTTAATCATGGGAAACTAGTGGATTTTTTAGTCCCTGATGCCCCTTCTTCACGGGCAAATGCTCTTTTGGTTCATATGCTTTTTCAGAGACGAAAGGGAATCTTTATGTGAGAGCTTCATGACAAAGTACTGGCAGCAGAGCAACAAAATAAAGCTGTAGTCTCATGATTATATTCTAATAGCTTGCTTTTTATTTTAAGATACTTAAACCTAATCCCCCAGGTTAGCCCAATCACAGTCTCCAATGTAGCATTGTGTTCAGCTATTAGCAGGTGGTTTTTAAAGCCCTCTTTAGATGATACACAGGGCCCACATAGTGAAGTCAATTGTTAGACAGGATATAATTTAGACTTCAGCTCTTCCTCTCAGTTTGAAATAAAATGATTACATTTCAGGAGAGCCTAAGGGAAGATTAAAAGTTTTATATCAAAAGTTGAATATTTTCTTTTGTTGTACACTCTTCTTTTAAAGAAAATGGTATTCATTTAAAATAATGCATGTTCTGATGAATTTGAAAAGGCACTACTCTGAATTAAAAAGAAATTCATAAAGTATGCATGTATGGGAGAGGAAGATTGCAATCTTCATTTGAGTGTTTAGTCAAAGGTTTTTAACTCAGCCCATTCTGCTTTGTTCATAGAATGAGGTATCCGCAAAGATGCATTGTAAATAACAGATGGCCCATAGCGTTTAGAGAGCAGCGGTTAAGGTGACAAAATCTTCTGGGGCTCCTCTCCACAGGCAGGTTATAAAGCAATATTATGGCCTCTGTTCCAGACTGGAAAATGGTCCTTGCCTGTCTTTAAACCCATTAAAAGTGGTTCCAGGCAATAGCTCCACATAATTATAGTTCTGGTAACCCCTGTGATGCCTCTCATTTCTCGTATCCCAAAGTTATCCAAGGGCAGAGGCCACTTGTAGAATACAAAGTTGTAAAGCTGACATGGGTCTTAAAAATAGATGGACTAGCCCAGATATGAACAGAGTAAGAAGTGAAGAATAAGATATGAACAACAGGATTAAGTTACCATCTGATAAGGTGGCTAGCTTTTACCATTGATATCAGAGGGGCTGTTTTAGCAAGGATGCCCTGGGCACATTTGTAAAAAAGCATTACCTATTAAAGGGAATTCCTGGAAACTTCCTAAAAGCCAATGTGTATATGCAGTGAAGTCTCTTGTAGGAGTTCACCACATCAGCCAAATGAGCATACATCTTCTTTTTCCAGAAGCCATCAGAAGAGTCTAAATATAACACTGCTGTAGTTAAGTAGCTTGCTATCACACATGTTAAAATGAAAAGTGCAAAACCTGTTATTGTTACTAATGGGGGTGGTCACTGAACTGGCAAGTTGAAGTTTTCTTGTGATTTTATTGCAGAAAAAAAGTTAATTTCTTTCAGTATATTCTTCTGTAAAAAAGAAATAAATTCTTTTACCTGTTAGCACTAATGCATACTACTATTTTAAGGCAGCATTAACATGGGTTTATGTTCATTTGCCTAATATCAGTGGCGCTTGTTTTCACATGCGGACACCTGACCATGGGAACCTAGGTTAATGCCACCACATTAGCCTCCATACTGCCAATTAAATAGACAATAATAACTATTGAGGTTGACTGAGGATTTAAGAAGGATGGGTGATCATGGTACAGAATGGTGAAGGTCTGTGTTCAGCTGATGTTATCTCTTGCAAAGGATATGAATTGTTAATGTGCTGTTATTCCAGATTTCTAGAAGAACTGATGTGGTGGGGGAATTAAGACGACAATTAATGGCCACTGAGGAAGACGACAGTTTATCATATCCTCCTCTGAATGTGACCACTGGAAATGATATATGCATCCTTTTTTACGCTAGTAATTTCAGCCTCAAAGCCAACAGTTCCGTTCTTATAGATCTGACAAATGCAACATTTGTAATTCAGAATGTGGATATTTCTTCCTCTGAGTGCTCAGACATCAACACAACGTGAGTAGCACAAGAAATTTCATATCATAATACATGTGATTCTGAAAACTAATCAGAAATGGTGCAATGTCAAGTTAATACTAATTTAATTTTCTTCTTCTAAAGCATCCAAAATAAAAAATACTAAATTGGATATTCCTAGAAGAAAAAGAACGAGTCAAGACCACAAAAAATTGTTCAGATGCAAGCTCTTATTTTCACAATTTTTTTTCCTCTAACATTCCTTACTTCCTAGTTTGTTTATATTTGGTCCAAACAGGTTTCTCTGTGCCCAATCTCGTAATCACAGAAGTCTCCACTGGCATTAATGAGATCATCATTTCATTGTAAAACTCCCTTGAAGGGGAGTATTGCCAGTTACTAGGTAGTAATTCAGCTGGAAGTATATTAATGAAACGTGATCTCTGTTTTCCTTTACTTTGAAGCACCTGCTCTTGGGTAAAAAAAAAACTCTAGAAATATTTTGTCATATTATTCTGTGTACTGAACCTTTGCTATATGACTTTTGTAATTGCCTATTGATTTAGAATATTCCCTCCGATTGAAATGTCACAATGATCTAATTAAAGCTGACTACTCTAACATTAAAAATCTGTTTCTTATTCTTAGACTGTCATTAAAATACACAAAGCCAGTGAATGGAATCAGCAGCCTAGAGATAAGGTAACTTATGATTTATTCTTAAATAGATCTTTCTGATGTACAAAGCCTATTTGTAAATTAGGAGCAAAAAAAAGAGGAGGAGTTAAGTAAAAATGTTTTTGAAATTATGATTTTCTTTCTATTCTGAGGAGTTACTATGCAGGAGAGCAATAATAGAGCCTTTATATAGAGAATATATTAATATGCTCAGGTAAAGTTTTGAAAAAGTGGTGTAGGCAAACAACCATACTGCAAGGTACTGGTATATGCAATATCCTGTTTTGCTAATAGGATCAGACCACGATCCTGTCCCAGGGAAATCTGACTGTGATTTGTAAACAATTCTAGGGGCTGAAGTCTACTTGCATGGCCAGGGTTGTATTTAGTCCTCATGTGATTACCAGTGTACCCTGTCAGGGCTAGCTTGTGGCTAATGATGGGTACAAAAACTTGTCATTTTTCTGCTCCATGGATGGTGACAAGACAACATTTCTCCTACCATGAGAAAAGAGAAGAAAAGTTAGGGAATGGGAAGGCTTGGGATGAAAAGTCAAAGGGAGAACTTGCAGTGGTTGCTCTCACTAGTGGATTCTAGGGATGGGGAAAGCATCTGCTACTGCTTGAGGACTGCCATACAGCTGCTGGTCCACAAACCTCCGTTCTTTCCTCAGCAGCAGGAACAGCAGTTGAAATTATTTTCTTGAGCTCTGGCAATGATAATGTGGCCTGCTCTTTTCATTTAGGTACCTCAGTTAATTGCTTAAATTTCTTTGGGAAGGACTTGGGCCAGGGAACTTGCACCAAATTAAATTTGCATATATCAGAGGATGAACTGGATGTGTGCTTGGGCAGCAGGAGGACAAATGACTTTTGCCATCTAAAATGCTTTTGACATCTTGAATAAGGGAAATTGAAATCCAGGGAAACCAAAGAGAGAAAGTTTAAATGTAGGAGACAATCAGAGCTTGGGCAACATTTTGATGGGAGAGTAAAAGAGGCACGTGGCACCAAGATGATAAGCACAAGTGAATAAATACCATTATTTACACTGAGATTGAAGGACATTCTACATTTAGGTTAAAGGACCCCCCGAAGGACTTGTGCTGAAGTGAGTCAGTGATGTGTTTGGAGTTGTATTTGGCGTGCCTAGAGACACTTGCAGTCATCATCAGAGACCATGATAGGTGGCAAAAAACCAAACATGCTTTGTTATTTAATATCTACCCTCCCCACCAAGCATCTAGAGCTTTGTGAAAGAACATAATGTACAAATAAGGTTGCTGTTAGTATAGTATTTTTACTTTTTTGACTATTGTAGTTAGTTCTGTATAGGATCCTTGAGACTCGTCCTTGGTGGTGGACTCAAGCATTTCTTGGTTTCAGTACTGTAAATTATCAAAGGGACATGCATTTCCCTGAAAACCACGGGGAATTAAGGAAACATTTTCCTTGGATCCCATTCCAAAAATACTGTTGTCAAACCAAGACTCTGCCCAAGCTGTGTCTTTACTTTGACTCCAAGTCACAAAATATCACTTTCTCTGGTGCTGCCCTGGTGCTTCTCTGTCTACTCTCTGGTGCTCCTGTCTCACTCTTGTACAGACAGACCCACCAAACCAGTGTCCTGGATTCTTATTCTGCACCTTTGCTCATACTAGTGCAGGTCTTAGCTGCTCTCCTGTAATCTCCTTCTGTATGAATGAATCTGGTTGCTTCCTACATTTGTCCTGAATGTGACCATCTTCAGCATAATACCATGCTTTCTAGTAAAATTACAGTTCCAGGGAAATAATATGAATCATAAAGCACTTGAAAATCCTATAGAGCATGACGCTGTGCTGCAAAGCTAGCTACCAAGTTAATTGATAGATCTTAGAGAGGTTGTTTTCTCTAAAGCAGTCAACAGGTTTTGCTCAACTATACACCAGTAAATGGCAAACCTTAGAATGCCACTATAGAAACAAAATACTTCAGCAGTTGAAACATTTATCTTAGATTTTGATTGCTGCAGCAGGCATAAGAAGATCAAATGTGATGTTAGTGCACGCATATGGACTTAATGAGGATTATTCAGGTTTATGTTTAGTCATGTTTGCTAAAATCTTATAATTTTAATTAATTATTGGAAGAAAACTTTAATGTGGTCATGAATCTGAGGTGCATCTGAAGAGAAGAAATTTGAAGCAATTCTGCAGACAGACTGCCTGTAAATTAAAGGAGAACATCAGTACAAAAGGTGAATGGTTCATGTTTTCTCTCTTATTCTGGAATATTTTTTTACATTCTTTGAGCCTGTTGTAGTAAAGGCAGAAATACTCACAAAGTTTCTCTTGACCTGTGCTTCTACCTGAATACATTATAACTAAATACCAAAATGCATAAACTGCCCTTGAAGCTGGGATAAGAAACTCAGGCTCCACAATAGGTGAGGACTTGAAAAGAGAGTAGGTGAAGTCCTGACCGCTGTCATGCCCAGCAAGTAATTTGTCGTGGTTTAACCCCAGCCAGCAACTAAACACCACGCAGCCGCTCACTCACTCCCCCCCACCCAGTGGGATGGGGGAGAAAATCAGGAAAAGAAGCAAAACCCGTGGGTTGAGATAAGAACGGTTTAATAGAACAGAAAAAGAAGAAACTAATAATGATAATGATAACACTAATAAAATGACAACAGCAATAATGAAAGGATTGGAATGTACAAATGATGCGCAGTGCAATTACTCACCACCCGCCGACCGACACCCCGCCAGTCCCCGAGCGGCGAATCCCTGCCCCCCACTCCCCCGTTCCTATACTAGATGGGACGTCACATGGTATGGAATACACCTTTGGCCAGTTTGGGTCAGGTGCCCTGGCTGTGTCCTGTGCCAACTTCTTGTGCCCCTCCAGCTTTCTCACTGGCTGGGCATGAGAAGCTGAAAAATCCTTGACATTAGTCTAAACACTACTGAGCAACAACTGAAAACATCAGTGTTATCAACATTCTTCACATACTGAACTCAAAACACAGCACTGTACCAGCTACTAGGAAGACAGTTAACTCTATCCCAGCTGAAACCAGGACATAATTAAAGTAGCATAGGCTGGCTGTGTTTTGCAGGAGAATTTGATTTATTCCATTGGGCTAGGTGTGATCCAGGTTTTTAATAGGCCCTCAGGGTATTTAGACACAAAATGCCTAAACTGATTAATTTTTACGTGTGACGCAGGTGCCTAGCAATAAAAAATGGAATAGAGGAAGAAGGTGGGGGGTGGCTTCCAGGGTAGTCATTGCTTGGGCATTCACTGTGCATTGGCCTGCTTGTGGGAGGTAGAGAGTGATTGCTTCTGTATCGCTTTTTTTCCCTCTTTCCTTCACTTGTTAAGCTGTCTTTGTCTTGACCCACAAGTTTCCGCATTTTTGCTCTTTCTATCCTCCCCCCCTGTCCTGTTGGGGACAGGGAGTGAGCAAGCAGCTACATGGGTGCTTGGCTGCTGGCTGGCATCAGCCCACACCACCTCAGAAGCCTTTATAAAGAAAACTTCTGCTAAAGACACACCTCATTATTTGTGCTGTTTTCTGTTGGATTATCTTTTGATTTAAGAGACAATTGTGTCATTTAGGCCTCTATTAGCTACCATAATACAATATTGCATGGCATATAACGCAAATAATAAGATATACTCAACAGAACCAGAACAATCCTTTGATCTTTTCATGATTCAGGAACACTTTATTCACCTTGTTTATCCCAGCATGTCTATTGTCAAGAGCTTCTAAAACTCACAGAGATACATTACAACCTCTGTTTTCCCCTTCTGGTTTACTTTGATTACATTTCTTGTTCAAGATGACTCCTTGGTAAGGTTACAGTCTGCCTCAATAAACAGGACACAAGCAGGGCAAAGAGGTGGGAAGGAACAGAGCTTAGAGCCATGACTGCACTTTTTCCCTCTGTAAAGGCCACTTACTTAGTTGTAGGAGAACATCCCTTGAAGACAGAAAGTGACACCAGAGAGGACCACATTCAAATAGCTCAATTTCTTCATCAATAAAAGAGGCTTTAACTTCAGCAGCATGAGCTGGATCCAGAGCCTGCCCTTACCACCGCGAGTCTACCACCTCAAGCTGAGCAGCTAGTCTTACCCCACCTCCTCCCAGCAGCTGCAATAGCTGCTTCAACCTATGCAAACAGCTGCCATCTCCCTCTCCCTCTCTCTAGCAAGAGCAGCAGTCCCATTCATCCTCCTGCGCTTGCCACTGAGATGTGAGCTGTTACGGGGCAGCTGTAGAGTGTTTCTGGTTGTGCTAGTTTTAGAAAAGTGAACTACTGCTGCAGCAGGGGTAGGAGCAGTGGGCAGTAGTTTTTGCTGGAAGAAGCATCATCTCAGCTCTCTCAGCAGCTGATGACATCCAGCTGTTGAAGCACCTTCTCTGGGAAAAGGTGTCGAAGTGGATGCAAGTGCAGAGCATTAGTATTTTCCCCACTTAAATTGATGAGGACTTGACTGTTACTGTTGCTTATAGCACGTACAGAATAGAATTGACCCCAAAACAATGTTTTAAAGTGTTTTACCTAAGAGTTGTGTTTCTCTTTGAATCTTTGAAACAGTAGTAATTCCAGCTAGCTTCCTTTTCAGAAATGAGATGGAGATTGGTAACAGGTGGTAGTATTTAGAGTTCATATGGTTATCTGGCACAAAGGGAATCTGGCCTGTGACCAGGAATGGTTTATGCCACAATACATAAAGTACATACTGTCTGTGTGAAAGTTTGCTTCCTGTATTGGCTCTGATGTTTAATACAAACACAGCGTTTCCTACAGAAGCCAAGGTACTTTCAGTTCTACAGATAAAATCTTTCTTATATCTCCTCCTTTTGTCATTCATTTGCTGTATTGTGCTCATTCTATTTCCTACCTACTCATCTGAGAAAATATTAAACTAAATGAAGTAATTGTATTGATTTTTGTTGTTTGAATGTCTTTTTTGTAATTTAATGAATTATAGTTGTATCAGTTACCAGTTAAGCGCATGCCTGTTGGAGGCTATTCACTATCAGTTGTTTGGAAAAATGCTAAAGATAAAAGCCTGTATTATTAAGTTAACCATGCTCAACTAGTTCACTAATTAGAATCTTAATTCTCATAAATCTGTAAGTAACATAAAATCTTAGTCTTTGGTGTAATGTGAAGAGACAGTGTTCCCTTGGAGGCCAATTTAGACTGCACTCACATACATAGCCTTATAAAACTTGTTTGTTCATATGGTAAATCTCCAAAGAATTTCCTTGTTTACCACTTTTCTTATCTTCTCAAAGGACAAAGCACACCCAGCATCTGTGGTTGGCACAAACATTTAAGTAAACTTCTCTGTGCTTATAACTGGCCTTCAGCTAGTGCCTATAGCATTGCTACTGAGACACCATGGAAATTGTGTTCAGATTGTGCTGTATACCAGGAAAAGATTCCTTTCTTTTAGCAATTATTACCTAGGCTAATACATGTATTAATTTTGTAACTTTATCACTATCACAATAGAATATTTCCATAAATATTTGTGAATGTGTGCTAGGTGAAATTCATATGTTTTTTTTCTTTTTCACTGATGCTTGCAGCTGAATGTTGTATGGAAAGAACTGTTTAGGCTCAAAACGTAAGGAATGCCATGAGACAAAACATCCTTTTCTCACCTGAATGACACTTTTAGTTCTAAGATTCCATCTGATCATTTTGAAAGTCTTGAGGATTATGAAGTTATATGAATCAAAAGCTACAGAGTATTAAGAAAATAAAGGCTCAATTACTGTAGTAACCTAACCTGTCAAATTTTGTGTGTTACTCCTAAGGAGCATTGTTTGTGTTTAGACTCTATGTTTTGTGGATGACAAGCTACTGAAAGCAACTGATTTGAACAAACAAGCAATATTCTACAACAGAGTATATTTTCCCTCTCTATATATGTATACCTTATAGAACATAAAATATTCTATGTTGTGCCATATTTATAGATGACTGCTTATTTTTCAAACCTGTTATTATTGCATTTAAGTATTACCCCAAATTTTAAAATCCACATACATTGTTACCCATTGTGGATAGACATATTAGAATATTTTCTTTTGTAGCAAGTCTCACTTACTGCTAAAAAGATTCCTCTTCTAAATTCTTTGTGGTTATCAATAAGCAAAAAAAATCTTCAGCAAACTATATAGAACAATACATACATAGACCAAGTAGGGTTAAAGTAATAAGCAACATACAGTAAGGAGAAAAGTTTATCATTTCCTTATGAGATACTTTCAGGTATTCAAGTTAACTGGGTAAAAAGCAGTAAAGACTAGGACTTAGTCCTGATCTGTAAAGGATGAAGATGTACTTCTGGATGTTCTCAATTATTTCTGTTTCAGAACATTTGGGAGGTGTTCAGACTGCAGTGGTAGTAACATACATGTAAAACCCATCGTTATAAACTACTGGAAACTGCTGCAATACTGCACATACACAAACCTTCTCAAAATGAGAAAATATTTATTTGTGCCTAACCCACTACAAATTGGGAAACTAGGGCTGACGACCCCTCCCCACCCTCCAGTGAGAGAATACTCTGTCTCCTACTGCAAATTCAGACATTTGCAAAGGAAACTGCCATTTAGGCACCTGAGCCAAGGAAGAATTCCAATGATAAATCAGAAGGGTTGTCATGCCTGTACCTATCATAAAAGCAATTTTCAAAGAATCCTGTAAAATGTTTATTGAGAGCCACTGCAGGCCTACCGACAGTCTCTCAGGTTCTGCTCCACTGATTATAAGCTGTTGGTAACTGATGAAATACTGCACTGGCAGAGGCCCTTGAGGAATGAAATTGCATTTGCTTCTTGCCTGCCACAGCTATGGAAGGAAAGCTGTACTTGTGAGATGAAACTCTGAGAAGTAGTAAAAACATATTCACATAGTCTCTTCACTTATGAACAATCCTAATGACATGGGAGGCCAAGCTAAGATACCAACTGTGATGTTTGCAGCTAGCAGTGGTGAACTTCTATCTACCACCAGTAATTTATTAAATTAATATTAACTTTTTCCTTCTGTCATTTTGACTTTTTTTCCCCTCTGTTGTCTTTCTAGGTTTTTAATGACCAACAAGTTCTATGGAGGCTCAGCTAGAAATTGGTCCACTTTAGATTCAGTTGAGATTGTACAAGATGGAGAAAAGTTTGCTAAATTTAACGTTTCTGTCATCTCTGCTCCTGCAGAGTATTCATTTCATTGTCAGCTGGTGGGAACAAGCAATCTCTATCCTGCAAGGCTGATTCCATCCAACAATGAGGCAAAAAACTGGGATGTTTTCATTTCCAGGTTGCAAGTGAGTACACATTGCCATTTCAGAGATAATTCCAAGAACTATTACTTGCTATTGTAGGTGCTGAACGACACACATTCATAATGCCCTTACTTTCATTTCAGCCTGAGGGAAAATGTAAAAGAAAAGCTTTTCCCCCTAGGTGAGCTATTCAATAAAGGGGTAAAAAAGATGGCAGTTGCTGAACAATAAGAACATGAAAGCACAGCTTTGAAAAAAAACCCAAAACTATGAAGTTGTCCACAGAAAAGAAAAACCAATAAACCAAATGCCCTTAATCAGGCAAACAATGACTAAATCCCCATGCCTGTTTAATGAATTGGGCTGCTATTGGAAACATGGGCCTCTTAGGTGGGTGGCTTTATGCTGCTTACTTTGCACTTTGTTTACCTAGGAAAGTAGAGCTTAGTGTGGTTACTGTTTTCAGTGACATAGACTGACTGTACTCCTACAGATAGGAACAAAGCCCAGTGCAATTAGATTTAATGGAAGGTTTGCCATGGACTTCAATCAGGAGCAACAGTAGGTCCCGCACAGCCCAGAAGGAGAGCAGCTGGCTTTTTTTTTTTTTTTTTAATGAGGCATAGATTTTCTGTGTATTTAGTGCAGTAGTACAGACTACATATGTGAGGTGTCGATGATTGCATCTTTATTATTTTGAGCATTGATCTTGACTTAGGAGAAGCACATCAACATATATATCTTAAAACAATATTGCACTAGGCAATCTCTTTGATTAAAGAGATCATGGAAATGGTAGGAATCATTCCAAACTGGACTCTATTTGTCAAAGATGAGCTAACCCCATGATAACTGGATACAAATGCTGATATAAATGTATTTATGATTTTGATAACAAACCAAATCTCAATAATCTGAGTCCAGATTTGACATTTCTGCTTAAACAATGGAAATCTCAAAGGAACAGCATTGGTGCTGAGGTTTATTTTCCACAAATTCCAGGATCAAGTCCCACAGTTTTTTGAGAAGCAATGTAGCAATACACACCAATGTTGTGAAGGTTCCTCCTGATGGTATTTTTTATGGAAAGGCCTGAAAATACCTAAGTCCACGCAACTGTACTTTGCCTAGTCAAGTCTCTGAAGTTAGACTTCGGCATCGCTAGGCTATGAAAGTACATGGGCTATGAAGATACAAAGCATCCACTTACAATGTATCTTTTCCTTGAATTTCTATATACGTTAATACTGCTGCCTTCTCAAAGCTTACTGCGGGGCCTTGCTCCATTCTTAGTAGGCATCCTTTCATTGGGGTCTTGATCAAGAGTAGTAGTAATAGGTTTCCCGCCTTCCTTATTGATTTGGAGCAGCAGCTGCTTCCACTGTTAAGACAACCGAATTTCCAGTTCCTCTTAGGAAAGACCTTTTTTCTCTGATCAAGTCCTAAGCATGGAACACAATCTGAAAAGTCCTGTTCTGATCTTTTCTGTTGTGTGAGAAAACAGAAGGTCACCATTCTGGGCTCATTTCCAAGTTCTATCTGAACTAGATCATACCTTTCCAGGTATCTTTTACTGGTACGTAGTGAAATCTGATTGATCTCAATATCAGCCTTTGCTCTAGAATGAGGTTTAGAAACACCCAAGCTCTGTTGCATGGTGAAGAAAGCACATGGGATGTTCTCAGTGGTTGCAGCCAGCACAAAATCTTGTTGCTGAAACTGAGGAACATGATTTTCATGTCAATGTTATGCCATGAATTAGAAACCAGGATCCAATGCCAATCTAGCTGGTACAATTACACTTTGCAATGTTGGGTCCTGAAAACAGTATCACTGTATTAGAGGGACACACCACCTGCGCAGTGTAGCCTTGTTGTTGTTGTTACAGGAATAGTTGTTCTACCATGATATCTTTTATGCTTTTGAGGATCTCAGAATTGTACATGAAGTTGAAGAGGAGGCTGCCACCAAAAGCACTGCTTTTCTTTCGTATGTGTCATAGCGGTTTAGAAGCCCCTTTGTTCCTAAGAAAAACTGCCAAAAACTTTAAAATCAAGAATATTAGGATTCTTTGTGGCTAAAATATTTCTAAGTTCAAAAATAGATGTTCAGTGAATGCTTACAAGCAATGAAAACAACAGATTTTACCTGAAGGCTATGTCAAAGGTCAAATGAGGAGAAAACTCCATGCAAAAAAATATTTTAAAAATTAACAGTAAATGCAAACTAGTATAATGAAGACAAATGACACTGGTCCAAATACTAAAATTAAAACTTCCACAGTACAGAGGCCTGTATCCAAAAGGCTTTTACATTCATAAAAATTAGAGAACCACATGTAAGTATTTTTAACTTTTCTATAGGTAGAAATGCTGCTAGGAGTCACATTTTTATCTCCCACCTGGGATCTAACACCCCCACAGAAATGATAAAGCTTCAGAAAAACAATAAAATAACGCTGCATATACTTCATCTCCCGCCTAAAAGTAGACATAACATTTTAAGAATGTACAATTAAAGCTTTCATCTCGAAGGTTCAGTAAGCATAATCCTGCTTCAAAAAACCCCACAATAGGATTGACATAATAAAATTCAGTACTTCTGGCTCTAAATCAGAAGCAGTAAAGCCTTTCTAAACCAAATATACCTGTTAAGTGCTTCAGAGAGTTCTTGTAAATGTGGTAATAAGTGTGTATTGTTTTCCAGAATTTCAATCCATTTTTGAACATAAATGACATAAATCATCAGCTGCTTTCTGTTTTTATTGTAAATTAGTCTTTGAGACTACATTTCATCACTCCTATTCGCATTCTTATCTGTTGTCAAAGCAGTGCCTTAACAAGTGAAGGCTTTGGTAATCACCTGTATTCTCTAAAACTGTGCAAACAGTTATCCAACCCAAAAGCTTATTTTCGCTAATCCTCCTTTAATTGGAAGTCTGACCGCCTATAGTGAAAGCAGGCAGTCTTTGCAAGTTAGCTACCGTGATCTGACTTGGAAAGATTCGTCTAAGAGGCCCAGAAAAGCTCAAATTGCTAAAATTGTCTTCAGCTCCACAGTACCTAAATAGCCCTTAGTTCTGCATATAATAATAGTTTTATTAAACAGCATTCTGGAAGGTATAGACATTGGTCTTAACACACATACTATGTACACATTTACTTTAGGTGCCTGAGCCATGAATGAACTCAAACCCAGAGTGCTCACTGGTGTAGCATGGTATGCAAGCCACAAACTAAATTCTTCAATGTTTGTATCAACACCTTTTTTTTATTACCACAAAGCTTTCAATTTAGTTTATCATAAAGTATAGGCTAATCATGGAGTGGGAACATAGAAAAGTAGAAATCCATGATGATCCCTAAATTAGTTGATTTTTATGAGGAAAATAATATGGTAGGAGCTCAGTCAGTGGCAGACCTCGAGAATCCAGTCAAAGGAAAGATATTACAGATTTTCCTAACTGCTGGAAAAGCCTATACGGGTTTCATATGTTAATAGACAACACAGATCCCATACCTCCATAAAGCAAGCCCTCTCTCCTGTTTTGAGTCTCTGATGTCTAAGGAGGGTGGAAGAAAGATTTCACAACTGTTTTCTCCTTGAACTTTAACTAAAACTCAGCCAAAAAGGACATCTTCATTAGATGCATTTTAAAGTAGGTTTCAGGAGTTCCGCTTGTCAAGGAGTTATTAGCTAAAACTCTCAGGGTATTTCAACAAATCTCATAATCTTGGCGGGCCTTAACTCTCATGTCTCTGAGTGCTTTGAGTTTCCTACTTCATAAGTGGTCCCTGAGCAATACTGATCACACATACCCTTTGGGACTTTACTTCCAAAAGTAACACAAATTTCTGAAGTGGGAAACCTACTTCTCGCCAAACAAATGAATTCTGCATCTTTAATTTCCTGTGTGAAAAGGGGATCTGGAAAATTGTTATGCAGAGGAATTGGTTCTCACTCTTTTTTAATGGGCAGAGTGTGAGTGGTAATTAACAGGTGCGTTTTTTGTAATTACCACATATATCCTGAAAGTAGGGCCTATGCTCCATGCTTAATTGCACTCATCTATCTACCTTTCTTCATTTTCAGATTCAAGGCTTCAACATTGAAAACAACCAGTTTTCTTATGCAAGTGACTGTACAGGTTTCTTCACTCCTGGAATCTGGATGGGCTTGGTGACGTCTATAATTTTACTGTGGATCCTGGCCTATGGAATCCATATGATCATGCAGCTCACAACAAACAGCAGATTTGATGATCCCAAAGGTGCAGCTCTGTCAGTTCCTCAGACAGAATAGCCATGGATTGACTTAATGTTGCTATGGCTTTTCCTGGTCTGATATTTATGATTTTTAGAACCTTTCTACTTCATATGTGTAACCTAAAAAGATATCATAGCAGAAAGAGATAATTAAACTACATATAAAAAGGATAGTTATGCTTGGCAACAATAATAATTCTACTTGTTATTACCGTCATTTGCTAACAGCCATCTGTGTTAAGGGTCTGAGGTGAGGCTGTAGAGGTTATTACTGTATCTGGCTGTTAGAAAGACCATTACAAACTGCCATCAGATCAACTGTTATTGGCAAAGAAAGGATATCACAACAGAGATAAACGGGAAGGATAAATAACTTATTTGATAGGAAACTATATATTGAAACCACTGGTCTCCATAAAGGCTCTTTAGTAAGTATGTCATGTTGATGCTACACCTTAAGAAGGCTGAACTGTGTCTTGCCATTTTTTCTCCTGAGAAAACCATCCAAAAATGTACGGAACCAATAAAGTATAAGTCACTAAATAAATGGTCTTGAAAACTTTTTTCAAAATACATCACTTTGTTCAGATATGGTATCACAAATGAGAATAGGTGAATTAAGGTTTAGCTTCCTTCTAATGTTATCTTATGCCTGTGAGAATGATGTTGAGTAATGCTAACTCGTGTTTGTTTTAGCCATGGACAGCTGATGAAGTTACTAAGTGAGATAGGTCCTTGCCTAAACAGATCACAAAATTATATTTGGTGTCATGGCAATGAATGCAACTTTTCAAGCCCATAACCTAGTATGATTCAATGTGCCAGTGCAGATAGCATCTTAACAGAGATAACATAATTTTCTTAGCATCCTTCCTTTTCTAGGTATCTTTGGAGTAGTTATGAAGTTTGTACAAAAAAAGGAAAAATAAAATATATAAAGTCATTAGAAGCACTGTGCTAATGTACTGTTTAAGTTTGAGCATGTTTATGGTCATCTCAATGATTCCAGAAGCCTGAAAACATTCAGAGTGTGCTGAATTCTTCTGCAATTAATAGACACTACATCTTCTCATTGGGCAATCTGACTATGGAGTGAATTATTAAATGTTATGAAAAACTAGGAAATAGTAAAAAAGCAATGGTAAAATGGTAAAAAATGGTAAGAATAACATTTTCATTCTTCTGTAATGTTTTGTTATGACTGTGCATGTTCTATAAGTAGTTAAAGAACAAAAAGATACCATTTTAACAAAATTACATTTGTCAAATGAGAAAAATTCTAACTTTTCTGATCTTGATCCATGTCATAGGACAATGATACAGAGGAAAGACAGTTAGAATCAACTATTTAACTAGACCAAGAATAGTTTCTACCCATCATTCCTGATTGTCACATTTTTATTATGCAGTCAAAGAGGTAAATTAAATGCTGTCTGAAGCTATTCCTCCTGAATCATTCAGTCCTCACCTGGAAAACAAAAAGAAAGCTGGCATGTAACTAGCAGAGGTGAGTCCTCTGCTGTAATGTTTTTCCCAAATGTTTTTCAAAACCTCAAAGAATGCTGGCATTTGATCTACGCAAAAACGCTGTGTTAGAAAGGCACATTTTCTTTGCAAAAATTAGTTACTGGACTTGTTTTATTAATTCTCCCTTAAAAGCAAGTTACATGAATGTGACAATTGAAAATTGACATACTAGTGATGTAACTGATAGCTGGAAGAGAGGAAGCCTATTACAAAGACTTGGTTTGTAGAAGACAGCTTTCTTATGACTTTTATCTAGATTCAACAAAATTTGGAACAGATTTTGTTCAACAGTGGTGATATACAAGAACTGAAGAACAGCTTTACAAGGCCACCCAGCTCAGGATCCTATCTCCAGCAGTGGTATGAGTATGGTGAGCACATAGCAGTACTTCCTGCAGATTTATCCCATTCTCCACCATATAAGCTCAGGGACTTCCTCAGCCAGAGGTTGTGTCTTTGTATTTAGTAACTCTGGGTATAGTTATAGTCCATGAATTTGTCCAGCCTCCTCTTCAGCCTGTGGACTCTCCTAGAGCTCACGGCATCCTGATTATAGTGTGGCACTGGGGATACCTGTCTCCTCTCTTGCTTACCTGGGCTGGACTCTGGAGAAGAGGAGGAAGCAGAGTCTCATATAGGCCATACCATGGGCAAGAGATAAGCCTCTTTCAGAAGAGCTCAAATTGGAAGAGATGTTGGAAGAAATGTTTGTTAGATTAGCTTTTCGCTGATTCAGTAAAACTGAAGCCCTCTGAAAAGGGCCAGACTGAACTGTCTGCTGTGTTTGATATTGCATGTTCCAGGGTGAAAGGGAAGGCATTTGGGGGGAGAGAAGCTTTTTCCTTCCACCTTCTCTCGTGACAATGATGCCATGAATGCTTTGGCAAGTAGGGCCTGTGGGGACATATAGCCTGTTTCTATAGTGAGCTGGGATGGAAAGCTCAAGCCACATGCTGTAGCCCTCGATGTGGTAGGATTATCCTTGTGAGGTCTGTGCTGGGAAAGACAGCAGAAAAGGAGAGGAACTGCATACAGTCCTAGCTGTCCTGGGGGCCAGGTGGACTGGGCTGTGGGGACAACGGCCAGTCCCTCTCAGAAGAGGATCAGCTGCTCTCTGTCCACATGTGGTGGGTTGACCTTGGCTGGCTGGCAGATGTCCACCCAGCCGCTCTGGCCTCTTCCCACAGAGGCCACCCTTGCTGCCAAGACCTGGACACGGACATCCAATACACCCCCCCAGGGGACCGCGTGTGCTGCCGGAGTCCCCGGGCCATCTCAGACCCCTGCAGCTGCACATCACGGTGCCCTATGGCTGGAGACAAAGACAACTGATCACTGATCTCAGCAGGGCTCGATTACTTCCTTTTAAATAGGGCTAGGCCTCAAGAACTTCTAGCAGGATTTTGCGCCTTCCTGTGTTTGTTTACCTTTCTGAATAAAGTTAGAAACCTGCCAGGAGCCTTCCAGTTCTCTGTACTTCTGATTTCACAATTCATCTTAATCGCAGGTGTAGTACTTGTTAAAACACGCCTGCTTTGGGAGCTGTTCCAGCCAGAATATTAGCTCTGTCTGGAAGGTGTGAGCCTTTAGGACCTCCCTCCAGAGGTCACTGAAGTTATCAGAAGTACTGCCTTCCGTGAGTGCTAACTCATTTCTCTACAAAGTACAAAAAAATTTAAGAAAGATGGAGGGGATGACTGGAAAGAGCATCAGTTAGAAAAGTAGAAGCTTTTTTTTTTTTTGCTTTCAAATATATAAATAAATGGAACTTTTTCAAGGAAAAAATATCAGAAACTATCAAAAAACTATTGCACAACTCAAAAAAATCAATTTAACTGTGAAAAAATCAAGATTAAAACCAGAGAAAACCCAAACCTAAACACAAAAGTCCTGAAGCCATAAGTTAAGGTATTTCTTCACAAAATTCAGCAATAATCATTTGTTGGAGGGGAGAGCTGAGATGGAGCTAGAATCTGAACTTCCTGACCTGATACAGGTTTGCTTTGTGTTCTGGTCTGTTGGTTTCTCTGCTTGTAAAATTACTTTTTTCACAAATCATGTGGAAACCCAGCAATGACTTTTAATGAAACAGAATTATAATAGAAATAGTCCAAGAGTAGTATTTTTATGTAGGTGATAAAGGAAGATAAGTCATTCCACCTGTCAAGGGAAGACTCAGTGAAGTAATTGGCTCCTCCTTTCCTTCTAGGTGACTGATAAATAATTAATTTACAAACCTAAATCAGCTGAATTATTAGGCAGTGTCCAGGTGTTAGAGGGGTCTGTAATTATTTCAGCATAAACTGGGGTCAAGCAGGGGAAACCAGAGATGCTGAAAACAAGGAACAACCATGAGAAGCTGACTCCTAAGATAATCGGATATACAGGAAGAAGCCTGAATGTTGGATACTGGTTACTGCTGGCAAAAAACTAGCAGTAGTCTCAGCAGGTGGTGATGATTGTGGGGGCAAGCATAGTGATAATCTCATCCTTACATTGAACAAGAGGATGAGACAACCCACACAAAGTGAGCAGGGACTGCTTTTCCTGAGGGCTGTTTTTAATGTTTCATCCTGTGGTTGGTTGACCTTGGCTGGCTGCCAGACACCCACTCAGCTGCTCTCTCACTCCTCCTCCTCCTCAACAGGACAGGGGGAGAAAATAAGATGGAGAAGCTTGTGGGTCAAGATAAAGGCAGGGGCACCACTTACCAGTTACCATCATGAGCAAAACAGACTTATGGAAGATTAATTTGTTGCCAATTAAAATAGGTTGGATAGTGAGAAACAAAAACAAAATTAAAACAACACCTTCAGTCTGCTGAAATGCCAAAAAATCCTCTGGTGTCTAATATCTTCCAGTAAAGGAACCTGTTCTTCATTTTACTAATAAATGTTCTGCTCTCAGATCAGCCCATTCCCTATTGAAACTTAATGCAAAATCAAGGAGAAAAGAACTGTTTCTTCAGAAGTCAGATTTCTAAAGGCTTGAAAATTATTGAAGTGCATGGAAAAAAAAAAAAAAAAGAAAGAAATGAGGTCTTGCTAAGGGGTGGTTCCCTAAGTAGTCTCTCACTTCCACAATATGGGATGGTATCTTAGTCTTCCTACCTGTGTGGGTGGACAGGAGACTTACAACAGTGACTGAGACCAAGAGCGAATCATCTGCTATTGATGTCCCACAAATGAAGTGGCTTCCTTGTCTTCACCACAACTTTTTGTATGCCTCCTGTTTGAACACATTCCCTGCTCCAGATTGGCTGGATTTCTGTATAACCCCCGGACCTGGTATGTTCTTGAATTATTATAGTTGAACTTAAGTTTTAGACTGTTTTATGTATCATTCATTATTGCCATAATGGAAGATAGTTTACTGAATGATCATATATTTTCTGCTTTGCAAGTGGAAGTGTGGGTGTCCAGTGGAAGACTAGGAAACCCATTCTGAGTCTGTCTTAATACTCCTTTAACTAGTTGTGTAGAAGTAACATAATATGAATGGTGTACAGTCACCATGACATCATATGCAACTTTCTTTAATGAAAACTGTGCAAAAAATAATGTTTGCAACATAAAAAAACCCCAACAAATGCTTTCATAGAAGTACTTTTGGAAGGTGGATAAGTTAAGGACTTTCTGATGTAATGTTTGAATTATAATTTTGTGTATCCTATTTATCCTGGATAAATATGGATATATATGGATAGCAGAGTGATCAATTTAGTTCTGTAGCAGATACCTTTCACTGAAGCATACTGGCATGATCTGAGGTATTCTGTCCCTATCTACCCTGCCTTTCATTCACATATACCTGTGCCTCAGCTGTTCATTAAGTTCACACTGCTGTGTTCTCTTTTTCCACGAAGGATGTAATATATCAGATTTTGCACTAGAGTAGCTGAGATGCAGGTGCTTGTGTAGGTCTGTCATTCCTGCTGCTGAGTAATAAAATCCTGGCAGAGGAGGAAAGCAGATAGCTGCAAACACTGATGTCTTAACACATATTGGGGAAGGAGTTTTATTACAGCTGTCAAAAGGGGAAACCAAATCATGCAAGCAGCCATGTGCCTTGTCAGGGTCAAAGACCACATTGCCGGTAGCCTGAGAGGCAGGACCAGCTCCACTTTAGGAAGTACATTTTCTGTCTCTGCATGCCTGAACATAGTTCAGCTAATAACCTATCTTAGGGCAAGCTCAGTAGTGTTCTATTTCATATCCTGCTGCAAAGACCTGTAAAGGCTTCCACGGCAGAAGATACCTAGAGAGCGAGAAGGTCCAGCTGTGGCCACCTTCTCTCACTCTGTATCTTCAGACTGCAATTGAACAGGGATGTCCCAGGCCCCCAAAGGTCTCAGCCCTTCTCTTTAATGCAAAAGATGAAAAACAAATGTGGAAGAGGAGGGGCAATACGGACCATCCCCTTTTCCTCAATAGACAGTGAGAGTCCTTGCGTTTCTGAGTGGTCACCAGAATCCTTGCCTGGAAAAGCAAGGGTGGCAACAAAGGGTCCTGCCACCGCCGGTGAGGGTGTGCACACCTGTGTGATGCTGGGCTGTCTTGGAAGGTCACCCAAGTCTTCAGCTTTCTCTCCCAGAACCACACTCTGGGGCTGTCTGCAAAATAAGGCAGGAGCCGCCACTTTGGCTGCCCTCCAGAAGCTCCAAGGTAGCTGACAAGGAGTGGGAGGAGGGAACCCTGCAGCTATACCACATTTATCTTACCATGTGCACAAAATAACAGAACTGGACCCCAGAGTGTTTGAAACAGGCAGCTGAATTCTGAATGGAAAAATCTGAGGTTTCATTTATCTTTTTATAACTAACTAGTATTACAATTACAAAATAAATGGTCTGCTTTTGCTTGTAGAGCTTTCATGGATGTGTACTTATACAGCAAGAGTGGAGTGGTTGCATCAGTTTTCATTAATTTAGATTTTCACAAAAGTTTTTGTGGGTGTACTGGTTGGTTTTGAGGCCAGAATTTAGACCTTAATGGCTTACTGCTACCAATTTGTGTGGTCTAATAGTGATGAATAGATACCTAAAAGGAGAGAAATTGGGAGGGGGGGGTGTTTGTTTGTTTGCTTGCCTTAAATAGCAAAAAAATTCTTTATTGGATATATCAGGGAACTTAAAGCGTGCTTATGTTCTGACATAATTTGACCCATTTCTGCTATAATTGCTTTTATAGCACTCTGAAGTTCAAGGGAGCAGAAAGGGTTTAGTGGTCATAGATTGTTAGGCTGAGCACGCTTCTGGCAACAGATAAATGAGCTAAAGATTAACGGTCAGTTTTCTTAATTGTAATATCTGAAACTCTTCCCTGGATAAAATTAGTGTCTAAGAATTAAGAAAGACTTAGGTTTTTGCCTAATGAATGCCTATCTTCTGTTTGTTATGAAACTCTTGGTTAACACGTGAGCTAGTTACTTTTACCACCTTACCTTATCAGAAAGGTGAAGGACTCCTTCAGTAGGGTCATTATTTTCATCTGAAATAGCCAAAGGTTTCACTTCAAAGATTCAGTAAGTTTGCACATTACTTATTAAGTAAAATCTGCACCTTGTCTAATCAGCAGTGTATGCGTCTGCTGCAAATCCAGGGCTGGATTCAGCTGCTGTGCAATGGGACTCTCATTCTAAAAGCTGTTTATGGTGAGGCCATTGTTGTATCTGGAAATTATATAGTGATCAAAATTATAGCTCATGTGTTCCTCTGATCTTGTAATATATTGGGCCTCCTGTCTCAAAGTATTAGCGCAGAACTTCAACTGCAATATAATCTGCACTCCAGCCCTTTGCATGCTTTACAGGAAAGGAAGTCTAAAGGGCAATTACAACAGAGGAGGTTATGTCTATTATTAGTGTTCTAAGTGAAATAATTTCATTATTGTCATTACATATTATTGGTTTAGTGTATTTGGAAGGAGGATGATCTTTTCCCTTTAATCACCAAGTCCAATGTTAAACAATTACCTGTTAGATACTTCTGTTAAGGAACTTGGTAACCTTGCTCTACTGGTGGTGCTGTGGTGGTAGTTATTTCATACCAGATACTAATACAAGCCTCTGATACCGAAAGGGTCTCCAAATCAAAATGTGTTGATGGAAATTGCTTCATGTGTATGGAAAGACTGCAGCTTTTTGACAGAACACAGCCTCTATTTACTGGTGTGCAACAGTATGGTGTGAAATTGCCTATTAAGTGAAGAACACAGCTTATATCTGAGATGACACTGATTCTATAGGTCATACAGTTTGGCCAAGACACTAAAATCAGCAGTTTTCCCCTAAAACCTGAAGGGTTAATGCAAAAATTATACAGATTTATGTCTCCCTCCTCTGCAGTGTGGTGCTCCCACCACCTTTCAGAAACACCACTGCTCCAGTGCCACTCACCAGTGCAGCTCCCAGCAACAGCCACCCGGTCTGCTGATCTCACTGAGTGCCCCTGACCCTGCTTAGCTCGTTCAGTCCTAGCCAAGGTGGTTAGGATTGGAGATCAGGAGTCACTGCCTAATTTTTCTAAAGTTCAATTTCTGTAAGCTTGCCAAAAGCACAAGCAACCCAGAACTTACATCTACTCAAAAACATTTTAGCCAAAAAAGCTGGAAGGATCAATGGTCAAGGACCAAACCTGAAGCTTCCTTCTGATGAAGAGAGATATACTTCCCCACATCTAGATAAATACATATTAGAAATTAGAAAATGGAGGAATGGAAAAAAAAAATCCTTTCTTATATGCAGCAGCTCTAGAATGAGATTGGAAGACCTGCACGGGATACAGGACTTCTGCATAAACCTATGAAATGCTGCAAAATTTTTAATAGGAAACCTTTAAAGAAGAAGGTGAAATTCCTCCCTTCTTCCCAGTTTCCTTCCTGTGAGGAATAATACATACATAAACAAATGGGAAAACATAGCAGCTGCTTTAAAATGTCAGGAATGTTTCTGTCAGCATAAACTTTGTTCAGTAGGAATACATATGTTGTAAAAAACAACATGCAAATGGATTTTTCTCTGAGTTAAGCTTTTATTCCGAGAAAGGATGTGCCTCTACTTAAAAAGTGAGCACCGCTATATTTGTTATTTGAAAATAGACTCCAAGGGAGACTGCGGTGTCAGACTGCTCCCAGCTCTCCTGTTTGCTTGCTCTGAATGGATCGGGCAGGGAAAACAAACACTGCGCTGTGCTGCTCAGGTCCACCCCCTTGCAGGCTGTGGGCTGGCTTGCCTCATGTCGTCTTGCGTTTTAGGGACCGGGGAAGCAAGGTGTCCTTCTTGCTCCCTCTCTATCCTTGCAAGCAGCAGGCAAAGTAGCAGTATCTATGTTCTCCCGAACACAGAGTGCTTCTGAAAAGCACATCGAGCCACGTTAGCTCTCTTCTCCAAAAAAACCAAGGTATCATCCTGCTCCCTAACAGGCAGAAGTGATCTGGCAGCTGAATATTGAGCCTTCTGGTGTGTCATCCTTTTCGTTTATGGGGCGATGTTGTCCACCTGGATGTCTCACTTCAAGCTTTGCCTGAGTTGAAGATCACCTCGTTTCCCCATCGTGTTTGCAATGGGCCTGTTTGCTAGTAAACAGCAGAAGAGAGGGGTGACCTGATCTGATTTGGAAATACTGTGAAGTCCAGAACTCCAGAACATCCCCCTTCTGCTCACACACAAGGCAGCACCTTCTAGCTGGTCCTTCCTGTTCGGTGACCCAATTGCTTAGAGCAGAGCTGGGTGCTTAAAAGCATTTGGCAAGCGTAATGCATATCTGAGAGCAGCACAAGTACCGTTTGTGGTCCTTTGCAGAGGGAAAAGCTGCTTATTTGTTTAGGAAATAGAGGCTATAGTGCTTAACTTGTGATATTTCAGTCAATTCCATGGCAACGGGCTCTGAGAGAACAAAGCAGGACTTCACCAGATCACATAACAGCTTGAAAACGGAATAGAGAAAATTTTACATAACAACGCTGTGAAGTTTCCTTTAACTTTTGAATTTTACCTCTGTTAGTTAACTGATGATTTAATCAGTGAAGTAATTGCTGTTCTGCCAAGCAGTTATGAGCAAATTGGCATTGATTTCTTTCAGTTGTCAGGCATCCCTTGTTTCTGTAATGACAGGGGATGTGCCAGCGCAGCGTGGTGCCCCTCTCCCCCTCTGCCCAAGGATAATACACACTCTCCAGCAGATGCCCTGCCATGATAACTGTATTTAAGGGGCAGCAGCAGTTAGAAATGATGGCCTGGTTCAAAGGCACTGGAATTTTTCCATCTTCTTCAGTGGGCTTCAGATTTGGCCTGATCTTGGAAGCATGGCATAGCCCACTGCATGGTCTACTGAGTAAGAGGTCACAAAGCACATGGCTGAGCGACGGGATTGTGAACCTCCTGTTTTTAAAGGCAAACCCCTTATGTTCCCAGTCTGAATTAGATCTGGTCACTGGGATTTTAATCCCCTCACCGCAGGTAGGGAGAGGGAGAGACTACTTTACCCCTCAGGTCCTTGTGTTATGGGCATCACTTGCGCCATTGCCTCTGGCTGACTCATGCAGGTAGCGCCAGGGAGGGTTACAGTGCCTGTGTGTCAAAGGGTTTATTGTTAGGCTTACACCTACTGCAGGAAAAGGGAAGCTTATTAAATGAAGTCCTGATGTAGAAACAAATGCATGCTGTTTCATTAACAAAATCTTCTCTCACACATCTCTAGTAAACAAATCAGAAATTGCTGCTGCAATATGATGTGCAAAAAAAAAAAGGGCACCAAAGGCAACAGGGTTTAACTTCATGCAAATGGCAGCAGATGAGTCAATTATGATGCAAGTAACTGGTTAAGTAGCTCCATAAGTGAAGCTTGAACTTTTAAAACCTTAACTTTAATTAAGCTTATTGCTAGAATTGAAGAGTATTTCTGTCATCTCTGACAGCATAGCCTTCACTCTGAGCAGAACAAGAAGTAGTCAATGAGATTTGGTAATTTTTTAGCAAGGTGGGGACTATCAGATCTCAGCGTGACTTTTGATTTCTGAAATGAATGAAGTGCTCGCCAGCCATGATAGCAAAAAAAATTTTTCAGTTTTTCTCTCATTCAGTGACTACAAACCAATTGAGAAGATTGATAGACATTTCAGCTCTATGACTTTTTTGTCTGCACTTGCTCCTACTCAGCCCTTGCATTAGCCTGGTATTTGCCCCACCAGCCTGCCACAACCCTTTTCTAAGGCAGCTTTAGGAATAAATAAAAGAACTTGCTGCTTCTCCAAAGCTCTCTGTGTAAGTATGTAATTTTACACTCTGCCTTGAACAGCCTCAGTTTATACAGTAGGAGACACATGATAAGGAGCTGCGATTTCATTCCTGCTGAAGACATTTGTACTGCCTTGTAATGTTTGGTCCAGCATGGAGGTAGGTGTCACTGACAGATGTTCACATGTCAGTGTGGTTTGATGTTCATTCCTCTGCATTACTATTTCATATCGCTTTTCTAACTTACTCTGTATGAAGCAGACACTTGAGCTAAAATGCTTCATCCTTTGGTTTTTTTAGATCTTAAAATGTTAAGCTCCTAAATGTAATTCTTCAAAGAGGAGGTTTGCGAGTACATCAGGAAGACTTGAAGTGGGGATGCAAAATTACCTAGAGGTCAGAACTGGGGAAATCCATTTTTTTTCTGAGTGTCATTTAGTCTACTGACAATCTACAATACGTCATTTAGTGGTAAATCATCAGTCTCAAAGTTTGGGCACAATTTTATGATACTACAGTTGGAATTTAGACAAAGAGCTGAGGTAAAGGCCCTCAAACACCAGGCTGGTTAATAAAAGCAGATACTGTCCAATGCAGCAAACATTATGCCAGTTGAACCTAAACTTTCAGAGACTGGAAATCAACTTTGTTGAAAGCTGACCCCCCCTAACATGGAAGCACTCCCAATTATAGGCTGCTTTCAAAAATTCAGGCCTTCCTCTCCATGTGCCTCAATTTCTGCTTCAGTAAAATGGTGACTCACCAAGATGTGCCATGAGATGCTCAGGTAAATGATGCTGTGCAACTGCAAAGTGTTTTATGCTTCTTTTGATAGCTGAACATCTACTTTTTCAGGAAGAGGATCTGAGCCATTATTTGTTTTGTGCCAGTAAAACAGCATTAGTTTAAAGTAAACTGGAAAAGGAGAAGTTTTTATTTTAGATTAAATGGTACTTAGACTCTTGACAGCTGTTCTAATTTTGCCCTCACTTATTGTAGTGGTAAAACAAGATTTGTTTCACTAAAGTAAATGAAAATAAACTTGTAATGTTATTTTGGTTGGTTTATTGCAGGCTTTGATTTTTTTTCTTTCTTTTCAAGATAAAGACAAGTTTTTAAGGTAGAAAGAAACTAGACGTTAAACCCTGAGTGCAACGTGTCCAGTTTCAGTTTGAGTCTTGTAGGCTAGACTGCAGTATAAATAAATTAACACAGAGATGACATTGATTTAAAAACAAAACAAAACAAAACAAGGCCCAAAAGAAGATAAACCTTGATCATAATTTATTTAGCTAAGTTGCTGCGATGGATTTAATAACTTATATACTGTTCTGTAGTGGTATCTAAGTTGAACCTTTCTCTGGAGGGAAGAGGCTTTCCGACTTGTTTTGCTGGTGAAAATTAAGTATTTGGAAAAAAGGATTCCCAGAATTCAAAGGAATCTGTAGCTAGTTGCATCCTTGTTTGTGTTTCAGTATGAAGTAATATGAAAAATACTTGGAAGCAATGAATCCTGGTTGTTGGGGTTTTTTTGTTGTCCTCTCCCCCAGTTTTTAACCTGGTCTTGAGAAGCAGAGCAAGCCTTGCTAGTTCTTCACAAAATTATAATTCTGTCTGCTTTCGTTTCTGGATGTTTACATCCAGCTGCTCCTAGAAAGCATCTAGGAAGGACAAGTGCCCTGACATTCAAATCATTGGCAAATACTGACATTTTATCCTCTTATCATTTCATCATATTTTGCCTAATGATTGCATCAAGATGATAAAAACGTAAAATAAAGTACCAAATTCATATTCTCCTGTTGTCTGTGCTTTCAGTTCATGTGGCAGTTTTCTTAATACAGTTAATTTTGAGAACTAAAAAAGGAATGCTATTTTACAGCAGAAAACCCACAATACTGTTGTATTCCTATTAAGGACCCTAGCTCTTTTTAGCCATAAGTTAACTGCATAAAATCATGGAGTTTGGACTTAAAGTGTTGTTGAAAACTAGACCCTCAATCAGTATTTGTTCAGTTAAATATGTACGCTACTTTAAAGAAATTTTGGGAACCCAGATGCTGCTATGGAAGCCAATGGCTCAGCAAAGCCACGTACCTTGCTGTCACAGAGAGGGAATTAGAGGCAGCGCCTCTGCTTTGCCATTGCTACATCCAGCCGGATACTAAGCCACAGAGAAAGCTTGTTGTGTCACCATCACTTACAAAGAATGTCATCATCATTTAGTCTGTACTCAGGCCTTGCATAACTGTTTTTACTGTTTCTATCTAGCACGCCCATGAACTTTCCTGAATATCTGCTCTACTATCTAATTGTTTTTGGTGTTAGGAACAATTTTCATAATGTCAAATGTTCAGAACATTTTAATTTCTTCAATTCTCTCGCTGTGGTTTTCCTTGCCAGTTTAACCCTACGTTCAGTAAGTACCTGTAACAGAATCAGATCCTCAGACATCTAACACACATTGGTTCCTTACAATTTGCTGAGAGAAGAGAAACATTCTGACTTCTTAATTGTGCATGAACTGAAAAAAATGAGGAGAAGCTCTGTAAACAGTTCTTTATTCAAAAGATTTTTAAAAGTTCCAAGTGTAAGAAGTGAGACACATTTAATCCCTTACTCTTCCTGCAGGAGAAGTCCATCCTTCTCCTTCAGCCACCCTTTGAGCAAGTAATCCTTCAAGCCTGGTAAACATTAGAACCTCAGGAGCATGATACTAATTTGCCTATTGCATTATCTGAGGAATGAATGAAAATTAATAAGATGCTTTTATACATAATTTAGAGACAAATGACCTAGATGGTTCAATTTCTTCTGAAGCCTGGTGACTTTCAACAAGTCAGTGGAGTGCTTTGAAAAGCCAGTTTTGAAAACTTCTCCCTTCCTCCTGAAGTAATACTGTTTGCCTGACTGTGACACAAATCTCACTGTGGTGAAATAAATTGAGCTGGGAGGACTGCGTCCTGTTAAGCAGAGAAAGGAACCATTTTTAATTACGATTTTTCTGCAGGTCAGCCTGCCAGCAAGTCCACTGAGGAGCAGATAGAAAGGAAAGACAGAGCAGAGAGACAGAAATGATAAGATGTACCAAAAGTGAGATGAAAAAAGGAGGGGCTATCAAAGAAAACACTGGAAAAAATCTCATTCTTCCTCTGAAAAAGCCGCTTCAGATAGTGTGAACAAGGCACTGTGGATAGGAAAGGCTCAGCTCCACTGGCCAGAGGAAGGAAAGTTGAATATATGTAACTAGAGCTGAATGAATACCATGAATAGTCATTCACCTTCTAAATGGATTTGTTTTGATTGTATTTATGCCATCTTTTCTGTTTAGTTTTGGTGGATATTCTAGTAAGCTTGTTGTAAACAGTGACAACCAGTTGATTAATGTAAACTCCTTGGACATATGCATGAGCTTTAATAACGAAGTACTAATAATTCAGAATCTTTAGCAAAGGAGATATAAACAAACATAAGGTACTTTTTCCCCCCCTAAAAATTCCCTCTTTCTTTCCTTTGGGGTGTGATAAGGCACACAGAAATATGTATTAGTGAAGATTACTCAAAAGTTTTAACAAAGAAATCTTTCCTGTTATGTACTAATGGTGCACTGTGTAGCCCATAAATAATCTTACCAAACCCTGCCTTAAGAGGTAAATGTTTTATACCTATAAAGGTTTGAAAGTTTACTACCATTCAAATTCCACTGACCTTTACAATTGCAGAGCTTATGAAAAAGTTTGAGTATTAAAAATAGTTGTTCATGTTGCTGTGTTGTAACTTTGAATTTACACACGCTTAGCTTAAAAATACAGCATGTGCTTTCTATAAAATACAGTTTTACCGCAATGTATTGACAGCCTGTTGATCTGCTGCTTTCTGCAAGAAACATTTGTCAAATTGTGCTACAGCAAACAATGGAGAACCACTACAAAGAGCAACTTTGACAAAAAATAATGTAAATGCAAAATTAGTTAAAATAAAGTGAATTAGTAGAAAATTAGGGAATCCTGTGTACAGATTTTTGAAACTCAGCTAAGAACACAGGGTGTGTATTCAGTTATACTCACCTATAACTCACCACGCTGCCTGAATTTGACATAGCCACTGTTTGCAACACATCGATTACTATCTGTAAACCAAATATGTTCAGCTGTAGAGATTAGTCAATGTTACTTTGCATTAGGTAAGGAGGTTAATTACTAATTATTATATTTACAGTTCCATTGCGTGCAGTATCGACAACAGAGGGCATGGACTTAAGAAGAATGTTGTACTGCAGCTTAGCCTATTCTGATTGTGATTTTTAATTTTTTGTTTTATTAAGGGATGGGCCTTGATTGCAATGGTCAGATCCACAATGCCCCTGACCTCCCCTGCAGGTCTGCAGCTGCCTTTCTCTAAGTTTGGTGACGCAGTTCAAATTCAGGATAAAATATCAGCCCTTTTGCGGTTTGTTCGCAGGGAAGAGGGCCGACGCGTGTCGCCCCTGTGTGTGCGGGAGATGCGTAGGCACGGGGCGGTCCTGCGCTTTCTGCCTGTACCGTCGGGCTCTGCACGGCCTCACACGGCCCCGCAGAGTCCCACGTCCCCGGTTCGTGCTGCCTGCCCTTGCTGCAGGCAGCTCTGTGCTTCGGGCTCTGGGGGGCCAGAGGAGGACCTCGGCCTTGGAGGGGGCAGCCAGGGCGCAAAGGTGACCGAAATGTGGCAGGGACGGCACAGCCCTGGGGATGCTGCCTGCTCTTTCTGCGCAAGCATCTTCCATAGCTGAGTTTGCTGTGCGGCCTGTCAAGAGACAAGACAGGTGAGGAAGATACTAACCGAGTTAATGGCTTTTAACGGGGCTGGTGACAGCACGGTTCCCTTTGCCTCCAAGGCTGAGCGGCAGGGTCTAACTATTCTCATCCTGAGTGCTGGCCACCAAAAAGCCATTTGGTCCGCACAGTTGAGAAGTCTTGAGCCAGGCAGATTTGACGCTTGGTTTGTTGGTATGGATGTTTTCATGCTCATCCTTTAAATAGAAACTAGGTGAGCTGCAGCCAACTGGAAAGAAGGCAAGGTGGGGGAAATTGCTCCCGAGCAAGCAAGCGTGCTGAGGGACCAGGCAGGTTCAAGAGCCGTCAGAGAGAGGTAGCGAGGGAGCCAGGCATGGAGCTGGGAACCTGCAGCTCAGAGCTGGGAACTGCTGCAGGGAGCAGGGAGCGGGGAGCAGCCGGCCAGCCCTGGCAGGGCCAGAGGGAAGCCTCTCCAGATCAGGGGAGGCTGTGCAGAATTTGCTATGGTCAGGAAGCCACAAAACTAGCTAAACCAAGCCCAGAATAAAGGACTATGTTGGAGAGGGAGAGCTATATATAAAAAAATTATTATTTATATATTTAACTTTATTAGCATCTGAACGAGCTGATTTCTTTCCTATTTAAAATATTAGTTGACTCACTTTAGGTTATAATAAAGCCTGTTTGTTTTGTGGTTTGGGTGGTGGGTTTTTTTCTTTCTAAAGCTTTAAAGCCACTCAGTTGCCTTTGAGGAGCCCTATAAGGAAGTGGTCTAGGGAGGAAACTTCAAAGCTGTGGACATCTTTCAGTCTCATCACCCGGCTGCGGTCAGCTATTCCCCAGCAATACAAACTTGAGCCTGGCTGAAGACCAAATTGTTACAATACAGAGAATTTCTCTCCTTGGTTGCTCTGCAACCAGCAGCAGCATGTTTCCTCTTGTTAGATCACCCTGACACTGCTGCAGAGGAATGTGGAAGCACTGAACCTTGTGACAGAGGAATTTGCAGACTGCTTGATTAGCCAGGAGAGAGTTTCCAGAATCTGACAGAAACTGTCATTAACCCCCCCATCGTCGTTTTTCAGAATACCTGAGGAAAGGGGTGTGTGTCTGCATAAACACACAACATATATAACCTGTAAGGGAGAGCTGTCACAACCACTCTGTCGTGGTTTAACCCCAGCCAGCAACTAAACACCACGCAGCCGCTCACTCACTCCCCCCCACCCAGTGGGATGGGGGAGAAAATCGGGAAAAGAAGCGAAACCCGTGGGTTAAGAACGGTTTAATAGAACAGAGAAGAAGAAACTAATAATGATAATGATAACACTAATAAAATGACAACAGCAATAATGAAAGGATTGGAATGTACAAATGATGCGCAGTGCAATTGCTCACCACCTGCCGACCGACACCCCGCCAGTCCCCCGAGCAGCGAATCCCTGCCCCCACTTCCCCGTTCCTATACTGGATGGGACGTCACATGGTATGGAATACCCCGTTGGCCACTTTGGGTCAGCTGCCCTGGCTCTGTCCTGTGCCAACTTCTTGTGCCCCTCCAGCTTTCTCGCTGGCTGGGCATGAGAAGCTGAAAAATCCTTGACTTTAGTCTGAACACTACTGAGCAACAACTGAAAACATCAGTGTGTTATCAACATTCTTCACATACTGAACTCAAAACATAGCACTGTACCAGCTACTAGGAAGACAGTTAACTCTATCCCAGCTGAAACCAGGACACACTCTTAAGACGCTCGCCTGTAGTGTGTTAGCAGTGCTGATGATTGTCTGTACGTAGCTAGAGCACAAGGACCCTAAATGAAACAGGAGCCCATTCGGTGGATGCTCTTAACACATACAGCAGAAATCTTTGTTGCAAACTGTCTTGGCCTCAGCAGTCAGAAGAGACAGATCTGGTTTTGGAAACCATAGTTCAGGCTACCATCCCTCCTCTGGACCAGGGCTGCTGTCGCTGGCAGCTGTGGGCAGGCAGAAGGAATTTGGCTGCTCAGGCAATGACTGCTGTTAACTAGCAGTTGCCCCTTCTCAGGGAAAGCAGCAAGCCCAGTGGAGGTGTCCTGTAGGAAAAGCAGAAGTGCGGGATGAGTCAACATTGACCTGTGCCAATCTCAAAACAGGAGACAGAAAAGAGGGAGGTTTATTGCCCCTTTCAGAAGGTTGAAGGTAGAGAGCCTGAATAGTTGGTATGGTGTCAGTCTGCCCTTGACTACCAGAGCTGGGAATGTAATTCTTGTTTTCAAGAAGTATTTTATTTGTATTGAACAAGTAGGTGTGTTATAGTGATATTTTAAACTGTTAAGTCAGGTAGGAAACAACATTTTTCATCACATAAGGGAAGTTGACCAGGGATTGTATGGGTGGTTTTTTCCATGAAAGTTCCTGTGTCACACAACAAGAAAGGAAAGAAAAGGTTAATTTCATTGAAATACTGACAATTTGTTTAAAGTGTATCCAACAGTTGGCCAAGAAGTTCATTTAAGCTACTGCTGTTCAGTTTGCTTTTTAAGAATCTAGCCCTTGAGAGCCCTGAGCTGCTGTGTCTTGCTACCCAGCAGCACACATAACCACAATCTTTTTCCCTGAACTATTTGCTTCTGCCTTCTTCATGAGTAAAGTTATAATCACTCAGGATATGGTTTTAGAAACAATGACCCTGTTCTGAAAAAGTCAGAACAAAATATATTTTTTTTTTTTAACTGTTATTCCACTGTGGTTGGATGAATGGTTTTTTTATTATTATTATTTTTTTGAGGGGGCAGGGAGGGTGGGAGGAGAACATAATCCAGGATTTAATTTGGAAGAACCAGAAAGACAGGAAGCTTGCAGGGGTATCTGGAGCTCATTCCTATAATCTGAATCTGTAAATCTTTTACAGAGCTATATATGTAAATTGGTTGATTGTTAATCTTTGCAAAGATTAAGAGTAAAGGTAGTGACCTGAAGTCAGGTTAGAGGGTACAGTGATTAACATCTCTCCATAACTAATTTCAGTAAGGAATTCCAGACTGTCACACTTTACATATTTTTGGAGTTATATATCTCTCCTCCTTCTCCTTCATATTTTCTTGGGAATTGGAAATATACGGCTAATGAAGCCTTTCATATAAATGTAAGACATAAAAGGCATTTCTGTTTTCTGACCTGTAAAGAATGTTTTGTGTCACTTTCTTCCTGATTTACACACACTGGAACTGGTGATTTCACTTCCCTGACCTAAGCAGATCCTTCAGGCAAGCAGCTTGTTGGAGTGGGTCAGTAGAGCTGGCAAAGGCGGGGTGTTTCCAGTTCACAGGAGCTGTTAATGTAAAAACTTACCTTTGTTTTAAATCAGATTGAAACTAGGTTAAAAGCAAAAAAAATCTTGTGGGTTAGAAATTTAAGAGAGGGGGAACACATCTTTCTAAGGCATGAGGTGTTTCCAAAATTAAATTGTCCAGCTGGCATTGGCATTGGCATTGGCATTGGCAGCTGCTGCTGGAAATGTAGTCTGGCTACCTGAACAAGTTCCTATGCATCACTGTTACTGATACGGCAAGATCTAGAGCACGCAGTCATTCATTCCTGCTTCATATCCGCCACACAAAGGTAATAGCTGACATATGGTAAATCTACCTCCTAAATTTTGTTGAAATCACTTCTTCGAGAAGCCTTGCCCACCACTGATGTAAACTTGTGCGAGCCCATCGACCCCAGAGGCTCAGCCTCGCGTGACTGAGCTGGCAGGGAGCCGGGGAGCTCCAGGGCTCTCTTGGGGGACCAATTTCTGCAGAATTCTGCTGGAGACTCAATGGAAATTCATCACCAGGACTGAGAGGCTTCTGAAGAATGTTTCAAGGCATTGGATGGGGGGTGTCCAATAAAACAGCACATTTCAGAAGTCCTAGCCCTGCTCCTTTTCTTCCACTTAGCCATTTCTGTGGGGAATCACCATGGCTTCTACTCTTTCTTCTATCATGGTCAGCTCCTGAGGGAATGTGAATATTCTCCCAGACTGCAGTATAACTGAACAGATTTGTTATTTATTAGGTGCCCACTGTGTACTGAGAACTCCTGTTGGCTTCAAAGGCTAGGCTTTAAATGAGCAATTGCTGAAGACCTGGAATGCACACAAGGGAAAAAAAAACCTCTTAAAATATCTTAAGATCCTAAGTACAGGCTCAGAATTACTTCTAATAACAAAGTAATAACATCTTTCTGCTGGTTTTATATATTCTCTTAGGTACAATTAAGAAGAATTCTGAATCTTTCCACAAAAATGGCATGGCCCTACAATATTATTTTACAGCTTGCTTTGAAACTGAAATAAGTAATTATTTCAGAATAAGGAAGAAGGGGATGGGTGCTAGCCAAACCTCATGTTTAGTGCTCCCTGATCTTTCAGGCTGTTAGAGTTCAATACTGACTCAAATTCAAATGAGGCATATTAGAAGAGCCTTAAAATCTGGTTCAGTGCAACTCTGGATCCGATCTCTGAACTTGGTCTATTTTAAAAGAAAAAATTAATGGTTAAGCAATTACTGATTAATATTTTTCTCTTCTGTATTTTTTCTGTATTACTTTAATAAACACATTACAGGATTCAAAGGGAGATTTATAGTGTGATTTTACATCTGAATTTTAGTCTTTAATCATTGAAATATGTTTTCCTTGAAATATAAGTTTTCATTGAAATACATGTTTTTCTTCACTGTTGATTAAATAACATTTATACAAATATGGTCTTTTGTTATGAGACTGCAATTGTATCCCACAAGAAACAGTTTTCTTGAAAGAAAAAACCATTTGCAGCATGGCACGTGAAGTCTCATGTTACCTATCTCAGACCCCTTGAGGGCATTGCTCCCAAACTCAGTGAAACTTCCTGTAGGATAGTAAGTTGCGAGTACTTTGTTTATCTAAGTTAAGGCAGACACTTGCTAGTTCATGCAGCTTAATTCTGTGGGTATAAAAGAATTTACATTTGGTCAGTTTTCATCTCAGAAACATTAACTTTTTCAAAAATAACTTCTGTGGTGATTTTTTCGTGCCAGCCCATTACTCCTTCAGAGAATCCCTTTGATAACGCTGAAAAAATACTCAATGAAACTATATTCTTACCAAGCAGAATTTACTCTTCCGAGTTGAGCTGCCTTTTTTCAACATGACAGCAGCAGGTCTTGCTGTGGCTGCAAGCCAGAGCACTCTTGACATGGACAGTGTAAACACTAGGACAACGCAGGTGTAGATGCAGACATCCCAGCACTGCATCTGCATTTTGGACTATTCTTAAGACATGTTATTAACGACATAGCTACCTTAATTTTATATTATTAATATCAGTCGGTAGTAAAATAAGTTCAGGGCGTGCAGCCCCCCCCCATCGCTGCAGTTTCAGCCTGAAATTTAAACTTTGTCAACAGGAAAATTCCTCGACCATGCCGAATGGGGCTGGTGATATGACATGTGTGCGAGTACCTCACTCCCTTGTTCAAGCAGCAGCTTGCTCCGTGAGCCCGGCCCGTCTCACTGGGACTGCTTGGCTTGGGGCAGGCTGGGAGTCCACACTTCCTACCAGCAAGGCGCTCAGCCTCCTGGCAGCGCAGGAGACGCTCCGCCGAGCCACGCTTGTACAGTGTTTACTAGGTGCTGACAGAGTTCCCGCTGAATGAGTAAAAAGAGGAATATGTTCCGCTGGCTCCAGACTTCACAGGCCAATTTTATTGCAAATTGAGCTTGTTTGCTGCAGCGTGAGCAGATGGGAGCATTTTGTTTGTGTGTGGTTTGTTTTGCTGGTAGATGTCATAGAAGTTTTTTCTGAGAGAGTCTAGATTACAAAGAATCCCTGAGTAAATACACCTGTGTGTTTATTATCCAAAATTAGTGAAAGATTAGGAAGTCTTGATTAAGATAAACCTGGCTTTGATCTGGCTATGAAATATTCTTAGGACCTCGTAAACATAAATGGCTGCCACAATTTTATTGTTGATGATAACCTGGTCACTGAAAGAGAGGCAAAGGATGACTGAAAAATTGAAGGAAGGAATAAGAAAAATGGGACTGAGGATTAGCTAAAATATATGCCTGTCCATGAGAAGACTCTGGATGAGCTCATCTAGCAGTTTGGTAAACTTTATAAATACAAAAATATATAAGAATATTGAGAGAGAAGATATACCTCCAAACTCAAAAGTATTATGAAGTCCAACCTTTACACATAACTAACCATTATAAGATGTATTTTTTCATGTGTTTTTACATGTGGACATTTATGAAAAACAGATACCAATTTGGAGAATAAAGTATTAATGTGAAGTTTTGGGCCAAGGCAGGAGATCTAATAATTCCAAAAATCTGTACCAAGAAGAGAAAATGGAATTATACTCCTATGGCTTGAATGTGGAGAGCATACAGTTAATATAACAGAAACTTGATCCATAAAATGCCACCTGGGGAAAAAAAAAAAAAGGCATTTCTTTTCCCACAAAGTTTAACATGATGGAGGAATATTAAATAAATGTAAGGCCTTTTAAAGTGTATTAATAAAATGGAAATAAAAATTTCTTTTACTGAAAGGAAGCAAACTGTTGAAGTTGTTAGTAACTGTGAAATGAAAAAAAAATAAGATTAAGTCTAGGAATGATCAGTTTAGAATAATTATGCCACTGAGAAATTTCACACAGTGACATTGATCAGTTAAAACTTCCTATGTATTTTTAGACAAACTCTCTTTATTCAATTTTGTGTTTCACCAGAATAAATTTAGTACTTTTCTTTGTAATGATTTATCCTCTGTGGCTTCCAAGGAAGCCAAAGTTGAACTTTGTTATGAGTATAAATCAAAGACAATAGTTAATGGTTTTGGATGATTAACATCTTTCCTCAACAATAACACAGCTCATCAAACATCTTAGACAAAAGCCAGCATCGCTGATGACATTAGCATGTCATCAACACACAGGCAACATCAATTGCAAAAAGTATAATTATACCACTTCCAATTAGCTGTCATCACCTGAAATAATTAAACAACAAAAAGCTCTTAAGCTAGCAAACAATTGATGAAATGATTTAAATATTTTCCCTTCTCATGTTGCTTCTCAACAGACATCATTATGGTACTATTGACTCAAATTTTAGTTGATAGAAGACCAGGTAAAATAGATTTTGCTGTCATGAAGGAAAGCCCCCTGCAAACAAAGCCAAATTCTTTAGTGCCATTCTAGGCAGACTTATTTTTCCTGCTGCTTTTGCGTTCTGTGTGAGACTAAACACAGAACGGTTTGCGTTGGAAGGGACATTTAAAGATCATCTAGTCCACCCCCCTGCTGTGGGCAGGGACACCTTCCACTAGATCAGGTTGCTCAAAGCCCTGTGCAACCTGACCTTGAACATGTAGTCTTCCAAAAATGAAAACCCTGAGCTGGGAGTCATATCACGCAATTAATTTTAAAGCAAAATTCCTCCTCCAAAATTATAAAAATCAAAAGCATAGTATGGTGTTTAATCAGGTGGCATCTGCTTTTTTATAGCTCAGATTGTTTGATGAAAATTGTGCACTATTTTCAGAAACATATTTTGAAATTCACTGCCAAGCTTGTGTTTTGTGAGTTTGAGGAATATTATTAACACTTCATGAAATGAAGAGGCTTACAAACCTTTGTTTACTGTAGCACAGTCTTTATCACCCTGTTATATGAGGAATGTACACATTCCAGGGGGAATAAGACTGAAAAGTCTATGTTAAAAACTCCAGGAGAGCATTAGACCATGGTGCATGGCAAACAGATCTGCCCGTGTAGCCACTCTGGTGTGCACACAGACTTGCCCAGGCTTTGAGAGTATTTCTTCTGGTAAGAAGACTTGTCCATGCAGATCCACTACAGGTTAAAGGTTTTGGATTCACACAGCACCAACTACACAGCCATCATTCAACAAGAATAAACATGGAGGTCATATTTTAGGGAGGCAAAAAGTTGTTAAATAGTGAATTAGGCCTACAAATGATTCAAGGCTAGTGTTCTGGTTTTGTGCCAAGAGTCACACGACAGCAGCCCGGAGGACGTGTGTCTTAAAGAATGATATTATTGCCTGTTCAGTCAGTGAGCAGGATATGCAGGAAGATGGAAAGTTTTTGAAAGCTTGGGGGTTTTTTGTCACATACTGATGACTGGCAAGGGAAGTTAGCCAGAATTTAGGAGCAGAGGTGTCAGTTGCCCAAAGGCAGAATGACTGTTGTCCTTAAAAGTAGCACATTGGACATCCATGTACAGGGGGCTGAGGCATTCAGTGAAACCTCTGGAATGAGGGTGGAGCAAAACATTGGACAAAGTGGAAGCATGGCAGTTCCTTTATGAAGAGAACTGTACTGAGCTCAACAGAGAGGTCCTGACCAAGTAAATAACTTATGCTGTGGAAGCTGAGTGGCAGGTTCCCCCAGGTAGGTTTCCAGGACGGGTTCCAGTATGTGGAATTGGACTCACCTGGTTAATGTCATGCTCCATCAGGGTAACATTCTCAGAAGAACTTATTTACTGTAGGCACAATATTGCATTGATGAAGTGAAATTGCTTCCAGTTCTGAAGTTAACTTGCTTACAGCTAGTTCAGAGGTGAAGAGAAGCATTACCAAGGAGTTGTTTGGGAGAAGCAGGCTGATGTAGAGACAGACTTAGTATTAATGAGGCTCAAGTAACTGAGCTTTTTTAAGCTTTCAGGGTGTGCTTCAGGTATAAGAGACCAGTAACAGGGCTCTTTATTGTTTTAAAACCCCATTATTCATTTGTGTTTTACATTTCTACAGGAAGTTTATATGTAGTTTACATCTTGGAAATACTACTTTGTGTCACTGGCCAGTGATTCCAGTGGGAAGACTCACAGGAATAGAGTAATAGAGTACCCAGGATGAATAATGAGTATATTGGAGGAGCTCTGTGCTGTCTTAGAAGAGAGGATTCAGCTGCAGAAAGATGGAAGATTATATAGTAATTGCTGGAGCACTTGAACTGATTCAAAGAAAAATGCTGTAAGGACAGGTCATCTTGAGAAATCATGGCATTAATGTTCTTCAGGCACAGTGGGTTTCTATTCAAAACTAAAAGGAATGATATAATGTGCTTACAATGAATAGTGAACTTAGTCTTTAAAATTTTCAAAGTCAAGCCATTGGGTTTTATTTCTTTTCAATTTGTTTACTTTTATGCAGTAAGGAGTCTGGAAATGTATTCAACATGTCAGGTTCTGTCCATTCAGAAATACAGCCTGAGTGTAGGTATGAAATGTGTTCTCTCATCACATGCTGAAAATAGATTTGATCTGGTTTGTGTAAACTGCGTCTCCAAAAGTTGTCAATAATCTCTTCCAAACAGCACTTTCCCAGCAGTTCTGTTGTTTAGAAACAGAAATGCAAGGAAAACTGGAAAGAAAAAGTGGTTTGGGTGTTTTTTTTTAACTACCACTCTTTAGCAAATCAGGCCAAGATCACAGGAATACAACACCCAAATTATTTCAGAATCTTCCATCCTCAGTCTAGAGATAAAGCTCACATGTTGTTCAGAGTCCTGAATCTCATGCTACTAAAATTCCAGAAAGGTACTTTTTTTCTGATTGGTCTGCATGTCAGTCTACCTCCTTTTCCATACAAATCTCATTGTCCCTGATGATAGCATTCTGCTAAGCTTAGAAGAGACTGTTCCTTAGGAGACAGTTTAAAAAAAGACAAAAAAAGGAAAAATGAAAAAAACACAGTTTAAAATGCATCAAATTGCATTTCCATGAAGATTTACTAACTTAGAGAGTTTTTAGAGCATTTAGAGTTGTTGGAGCAGTTGTCTGTCATCATGTTGGATACGTACTTAGAAATGGGAGCACTTCAGGATGGGGTTTCATCCGACACCCCTAAGTGCTAAATCTTAGATGTGCTATTACATTTTCATAACATCTGTTGCTTTGATTCCCCTGTGGGTTTTAGAGCAGCAAATCTTGATCAAGGCCCAATGCTTTCATGTCATCGTTTCTCTTCACCACTGATTCGATGGGACACGCTCTGTCTCTGGTGGGAGACACCTGCAGCTACACACCCAATTCCACCACTAATCCTTGGTGTAATTCTGACTGCTTTTACTTCCCTGTTTTCATGTTTGTAACAGGGAGAAAGGGAGGGAGAAGGAGAGTTTCATTCTCTTCAAATGTGTTTTCTGGGGATATAAATAGAATTTTCAGTCCCAAAAGCTGTTACGCTTTTGAGGAAAAATGATGAGTGGTAACAATGGGAAGCAGCCAGGCAAAATTTCCTGAGCTGGTTAAAAGCCTTGCAGAATATGCAAGATCTTGGGGAATTAGTGCATGCGATTTAATTTCCATGCTTTCCATTTAGTAAACATTTATTCTCAATGGTATCTTTCAAAAGGTCACAATCAATGTTGGGTTCATACTAAAGATATTTAATTTTTCTCTGGTAAAAAGAAACCCCTTGATCCCAGCCACTGGTAAATTAATACACAAATAAAATTAGAGATGTTTTCCACTTTTTGCAATGATGAGCAGGGAGTGAAAGCTAATTATTCAATAATAATAATGAAGTTTATAATTCCCATGCAATCTTGTTTATTGATGGGTATATGCTATATTCTGTTTGCTTAAACTCTAAGGCCCAAGGAAAAAAGAGTTGCTTGGTGCTCCAGGTCTCTTGCAGCCATTCTTGACTTCAAATATCTTATTAAGATTTTTTTCCCAAAGAGGCAGAGAACACATCTGTCCTAGCACAGACATCTAAAAGTTAGACATCTTGCTTCAACCTGTTTGCCTAGGGCTTTTTGTGGTCAGTGAAGAGAAACACTCATCTTTAGAGTGTAATTCACCTCAGCCTCGTATAAACACCTCAGTTAAGCAGGGTGAAAGTAGTTACATCTCTCTGTAGATTGTGAAAAAAGGTTATGGTGACCAGTTTAGATATGGGTGTGTAAAATTAGAAGTAAATCCCACCACAGTGCTTACTTGGGCCACTTCTGGAGCTTTCTTCTCAGCCCACTACCTGTTTTAGAACATGGTAACTTCATAATTCAAGCTCTCAAGTTCTTCTTATACAAAAAACTTTGTTCATAATGCCTCTCAATTTTGTTATCAATAAATATCATCTTGAGAATCATTAATAAAATTTTGAAGAAGTATAAATCCCTCAAATATCTTTGAGAAGCTGCTTTTGTAACATTCCTTTGCTAACATTCCTGATTGTTCTTCCACTGATGTCTTCCCTTTAGGCGGTACCTTACCCATCTTACAGTTCTTGTAGTGATATATAGCCTTTCTGTTACAGTAATTAGTCATATATTGGTATAACAAATACTTTGCTGGTAGATTAGATGTGCTGCTCTGAAGTGTTGCTTATCTCATTCTATCAAGATATCCTGCTAAGCCCATATGATCAACCTTTGACAAGGAAATACTGCTTTATTTTTTTCCCCCACTTTTCTAAGGATCCTGCCCTGCTGAACAGTGTACTAAAATTTTGCATGCTTTTGAAATTACCAGGAACTACCACTTAACTGAGGTGTTCCTCTTAGCTTTGCACAGTAGTATTGCCATTGTATCTGTGATGGTCAAGAGATAAATGCATGGTGAGGTAGAGAGTGGTAATGTAACTTACAAGGCCATTGACAAGGTGTGGTGGGTTGACCCAGTTCAGCAGCTAAGCACCACCCAGCTACTCACCTGCCCTGTCCCCAGCGGGGCAGGGGAGAGAAAAGGAAGAGCAAAGTGAGAACACCTGTGGGTCGAGATAGTTTAAGAAGCAAAGTGGAAGAAAAAAACCAAAATGAAACAATTGACACAAAGGCAATCACCGACCACCTCCCACTAGTAGACCAATGCCCAGCCAGCCTCCAAGCAATGCCTCCCTTTGCAAAACACCTCTCCCCTCAGTTTTTATTGCTGAGCATGATTTTATATGGCATGAAAGATCCCTTTGTTCAGTTTGGGTCAGCTGCCTTTGTTGTGTCCCCTCCCAACTTCTTGCACACCCCGAACGTACTCACTGGGAGGGCAAAGCGGGAATGTCTTGATGCTGTGGAAGGACTGCTCAGCAATAACCAAAACACTGGTGTGTTACCTACACTTCTACTCACAAATCCAAAACATCACAAGATCCAAACGAGCATCATACCGGCTGCTATGAACAAAATCCATCCATACCAGCCAGACCCAGTGCAATCTCCACCACTTATTCCACATCATTTATGTCACACTCAGGTCTTACACTATCCCATACATCCCCATTAAGCACCACCCTCCCTCCTGTCATGTGATATATATATACAGGTATCATTCCCTTAGTCTATGGGCCACCCCTGTAAAATGTTCATAAAATGTCCATTGAGTTTTTTTAACCCATGACATGGGCTTCATGTGTTGTGGTGGTTGCTCAGGACAGGAGAGATGGCATATTGTGTTAAATTATTGGCTCAGGTTTGGTCACTGCTGTACTTGCCTGGCGTCTTGTGAGGCTCATTCTCCGTCGGTTCAGGTGATTCTTGCTGTAGTACTTCCTATTATATGGAACTCAAATCACATGTTATTGTCCTGCAAGGTTTAGTCTCCTTGGGGTACACACTAGATTTCCCCATTCTTCCACATTATCCACCAACTGTACCCAGGCCTTTGAGCGAAATGCCCTATACCCCTAGCTCCAAAACCCTAGAGGCTGATGTTGGGTCTCTCCAGGTGCCTTCTGCCAGAGGCTCCAGCTGAGGTCATGCTCCCTGGCAGCAGCATAAAGAACATTTCTCACATGTGGTCCTCTCTAGACTGGCCCATGGGCTACTGCCTGAACTATCTGCTGTTTGATCTGTTCAACAGCTTGTTGTTGCTCAGAGCCTCAGTCAAAATAGTTCTTTTGGGTCACTCAACAGAAAGGACTCACAAGCTGACTGTAACCTGGAATATGCATTTTCCAGAATCACATAATGCCTAGGAAAGATTGGGTTTCTTTTTTTGCCAACCGGTGGGGACATGACTGTTATCTTATTGATCATATCTATGGGATGTGGCAATGCCCATCTTGCCATTTTATTCCCCAGAACTGGATCTCTCATGCAAGTCCTTTGATCTTGCTTTGTTTTATGGCAAAATCAGCTTTTGGAGGAATCTGAATTTTTCTTTCTCTTTCTCAAACACTTCCTCTGCTGTGTTGCCCCACACGATGATGAGTTTCTGAGCACACAAGCCCTTCTTCAAATATGAAAGAGCCGTCCTCAGCCAAGTTACAAATACAGCTATCTGGAAAAAGCTTCAGCATAAAAGGATCATCCTCACAGGCTTTCCTGAGGTCTGGAAAGATGAAACACAAAACTCAGTCCAGCTACTGAGAAAACACACAGGAGTTGTCCACAGTTAACTCAAGACATAACAAAAATAAATAAAGCATTCCAAGAAGGCTAGGGAGTGAGGGATCAATACTGACCTCAATCAACTGAAAGTGGCTGGTATAATGAGAAATACTCTTTCTCCCTACAAACTTCACCTCTTTTCTTTTTTTTCCATTATTGCAAACACATCCTTATTTTTCAAACTGAATTTATCAGTTTTTTCCCTAATCATTCAGTAATACCTCAAATCACATTAGAACCTCTTTCCTCTTCACATGCAGAGCTGTATGTTTAAGGTCCTTGTAAGCAGCTCTCTGTACCCTTGATAGTTCCTGGTTCCTGCCGATAAGAAAAGTTTTGTGCCAAATTCCATGGTCTCTCAGAAAGCCTTCTGCCTTCCTCCACTAAACTTACTCCACTACAAATTTGTTATCTAGCTGAGCATCTATCTGTTGATCCATTCTCAGGTTACCTGTAAAAGCTTGACTGCTCCAGACACATCTCAGTATATGTTTGGAAGGAAACCTCTTCCTTTTAATTCCTAGTATTGCCCTGGCCATCTCTGGTGGCTGACTGCAGGTCTCAGACCGGGGCCCGGCAGACAGGCTTAAGAATTTCAGAGCTAATTCTGCAGGCCAATTTCTACTGCCTCATCAGCAATAATTCACTTGGATTAGTACTGGAAGTCTCTTTCCCTTTTCTCTTTTGTTCTGAAATGTGTATGCCTATTTCCACATGGCATTTTGCTATAGCCATGATGGTCTGAGAATGCTGAAAAAACAGCCTTTATGGTCTAATATCAGCTAGAAGGTATTACCTTTGTCCTCTCCATTGCTAGTTTATGGTTCAAACCACTAATGAAAATATGGGCTAGAAAATTAATCAGAATAGACTTCTTAAGGACCCCATTTGAAATGTCACCTAAGTACGAATGTGAAACATTTGTAACTGCTCTTCAAGAACTTTTTTTCACCAATTGTGCACCCAAACATAATTTCCCCTAGAGCATTTCTTCTGTGCTTACTTCTGAATTGCTCTTAGTTCATCTAAAAAGTGTATTAAAATCAAATAAAATTAATATATTTTATATCTTCGATCATAAGCTAGTTGTCCCATAAAAGAAGAATATTAGATTGAGTCCATGTCACATATTAGCCATATTTCATTTCCATGTATGCTTGACCAATTTTCTAGGAACTTGTAATCCTCCACAGTTTTTCAAATATATGGCATATCAGAATATATTCAAATATTTTCTAAAATAGTTCTCAGGTTACTGCCTGAATTCTCACCATTGAATTATGGGTGAATTTTATCTGGAACTGTTGACTTGAATACATATATTAAATCTAAATATTCAGCAGTCCCACCAACACCATGCCTGTAGCGCATTCCCTTTTCCATGTTAAAATTAATTTCATTACAGAATTGACTGCCATTTACCTTTGTGAAGGCTCGAGCAAAGAAAGTGTTGAATACTCCAACACTGTCTGCAGTTTGTCTTCCCTTCTGTTTACTAAATCCCTCTACTCTCCTCTGTTTTCTTCTTCCTTTGACATTTTAACAGAAATTTTCTTTGACATCTTCAACTGAAATATATTTTGCATTACAATCTTCCTAAATTTATTTGTCTATATTTTTGTTATTCCTTTATAGCAGTCCTTCTGGCACATGCCAATTTTTTGAGATCTCATACAACTCCTTCTACATTTTGGATATTTGAAGCTTTCCTGATGCAGGCACCATAGTGTCTCTTTCTGCTCACTGTCTCTGAACTCTTTAAACCAGGTTTGTCATTATATGTTTAGAATAGCCCCTTTCAAAAGCTACCAGTTCACTTGAACTTCCTGATCCCTTACATTATCTTCCTAGGTGATCTCAGTCTCAGCTCCCTAGGTTGTGTCAAAGCTGTTTTCCCACTTTTTTCTGTGCAGTAGCAAAGGCTGTTATTACATTATTACTTTCATCCCCAAATTATTTCCCACCTTTAGGTTTTCAATCAGTTCCTTCCTGTCAGTTAGATTTGAAATACTGCTTTCCTAGTAAAACTGAAGTCCTACCTTCCTGAAACCAAAAGTTTGTCCTCAACACTGGCGATCTGATGACTTGGTTTGTCTGTACCCTGACACATGGGATCCTTGTAATCAAAAAGTTATATGGATAGTAAAAATCTACCTTATTACCTGGCCTTTGGATGGTTCTGATGGTAGCTCAAAGACTCCTTCATCTGTCTCCTCTTCCAATTTTCCTCTTCATGTAACAGTGTGTTCTTTCCCCTTTTGATCTTCACCTACAGGTAGTGTACAAGCCTCTTTCCTACCTTTTCGTCTTCTTTATTTGATGCTATTCTGTTGTATTACAAAGACGGTACCAAGTTTTCTTTTACTGAAAACAGGAAAATTCAGGCAAAAGGATTTATTTATTTTTTACTTTTGTCTCAAACACTCTCCTACTCTTAGCCTTCCTCAAAGCTTTATATGATGTACATGGAACACCTTATCCTGTTTCTACATGAGAAGAGAAAATGAACTATCATACACTCCCTGCCAGGCAAGACAGAAAAACCCTGGCTTTCTCATGTATTTCAAATTCTAGATAGATAGAATCAATAGAAAGACAGGCTGGAAGGGACTATTGCAGGTCATCTAGTCCAACCTTTTGCTCAAAGCAGAGCAAAGTTCAGAGCTAGGTCAGGTTGCTCAGGACCTTGTCTTATCAAATTTTGAATACCTCCACAGATGGAGATGAACATGAAGAATTTTTAATTCTGTTCAGTAAAATGATCTTGCATATGTTTTTACATAATGCCATAATTTGTTTTGAACATATATTGTATGTATATTAGTTATTTTGTTTTCCTACTGAAGCCGACAGGGACTAGGAGAGCACCTGAAATTTTTGGTTATCTAGTTGTCTAAAACCTGCTCTAATTACATAAACTAGTTATGAGGAAGGGCAGGGAGAGAAAGTCATGAGGAGGCTGACATCTAGCCTTGGTTTATGATGAACACTTATCTTATCAACCTACTGTTAATAAACTCACTAAAACAATAAAGAGCAAGATTTAATTTTAACTTGGTTTACTGGCCTGCTTTAGCAATGGCTAAAGGTGATAGCTTGGAAAAATATTAATCAGAGTCAGCTATTTAAAGTCAGAACTATTTTTTGGCAGTTTCTGCAGGGAAGTTCATCTACCAGCCATCAACCATGAAGATTCTTAGCTACCTCCTGGTTTACCGAAGGTTCCTGCTCATTGTCCTCACCCCACTGCTTTTAATTCCACTTCCACTTATCATCAAAACCAAAGTAAGTGACCTGCTTTGAGAAGTAATTATTTTGCACCTGTATGTCAAGGCTGAGACTCCCAGATCTTTTCAGAATCATAGAATGGTTTGGGTTAGAAGGGACCTTGAATGACTTCATGATGTTTGCATTGTGGATTTTCCTTTTTTTTTTTTTTTTTTTTTGGTCAACTCAGAGTATTTGCATAGAAGTCTAGAGAAGACAACAGCTTTAATGTAAGATTCTGTGCTGGTTGCATGAAGTTCTGAATTATATATTTGTTTTCTTCTTCAGGAAATGTTTTTCTCATTTAACATCATCTAGACTACTTTGAAAATCCTGTCCTTACTATTACATTTTGACCACTTTTAAACAGCTCTGTATGATTGACAATGGAGATGAATTGTCAGGAAGACAACTGCAATTACCTTTTTATTTGATGATGGATTTTGTTAAGTTCATCATATATTGTGTTGTCTGATAGCAAATGACTGGAATCAATGATCTGAGAAATTCCCTCTGGTTCTTAAATAGAGCAAAGGTTATGGCAGGACAGCTTAGTTTTATTTTACTTGAAATAAATTCTTCTGGCATTCAATAACTCTAGTGACAACTCCAGGCTGATGAAACAGCTATCTAAAAACGTTATTAGTGATTCTATTTGGGATAGCTCTGATGTCAGCAGAATGAAATAGAATTCTCCTGTGATGTATTGTCACACATGCATTATATGGATCATGCGTAACAATACATGAAATTCCAGTTCGGAAGTCCTTGCATCACAGATGGATAGTGGTTACAGGGCAACATACTTCACACTGTCTCACATCGCAGTTTCAATATTTCACTTTCCTTTCTGAGGGGAAATTCTTGAGAAATTCTTAATGTGGTAGGACTTAAGTGAGATGAACTTTTTCTAGGTGATAAATGAATTAACACTATCAGATTGTTTCATACATAACACAAGCTTCCCCCCAAAAATAAATGCTAGCCATAGCTGACTGACTTGCATTTAACATTGTTTTCCAGTCAGAGGTTCCAAGAGCCATTTCATTAAGCTATTCCTTTCCCAAAACAAACCATCTCTGCTGCTGTTGAGTAGTTTCATGCCCTAACCAGTGGCATTAAAAGATCTAAACAATTTTCCTCAAGAGCAGAAGTATAAACCAAAACAACACAAAAGAGGTTTCTAGGATTCTAGAAGAAACTAGGCTTGCTTCATCTCATTATATTTGGCTGTGGCTTCATTTTACAGGCAGCATTGAAGTAAATTCTCCTGAAAAAAAATCCTGTTTTCCATGAGTTTAAATAAAAGACACTCACTAAAATCACAAGTCTTAAAAACAATTGTGTTTCTTGCACAATGCTTTTTATATTAGATTATATCCTTGCCTTATTGATGCTGATGACAAACTTCATTGATTACAGGAGAGACAAAATTTGACCTATTATTGACTGAGAGTACTCCTAGAGGTTTAAAGGTTTGCTTGCAGCTGCAGAATGTTTGTGATTTACATTAATTCATGGTCTAAGAATGCTCCAGAATGACCTATATGATTAAATGTGCTTGAAGGAAAAGGCAGCTGACTTTTTTTCACCTTTCATAAGTAATAAAATTTAAGTAATTTTACTATCTCTTAGAAAATATTCTTTAAAACTGTTTTACAGACTATGTTTCTTATCTTAGCAGGCAATAAGTACCCTAAATTCAGGTCCCTTGACTTATACTTGTTCCAGTTGGGGGGAATCTCTCTACTGCCATAGCTGGACTTTTTGCATTTGTGACTTTTATCCTGGATGATCCACTCATATTTTTGTTGGTGCCTTTTGTATTCTAGGAAGCAGAATGTGCATACACGTTGTTTGTAGTTGCCATCTTTTGGCTTACAGAAGCTCTGCCACTGGCTGTTTCAGCTTTGCTCCCTGCCTTTATGTTCCCATTGTTTGGTATAATGGAATCCAAGCAGGTAACCCTTTTTTTCCTCTCTATCATATTATGGATTTCAATTATAAAATCTCCAAAGAATGAACCACATAATGTTGAAACCTGATAGGCTAATCCATGGATTTGCTGAGTGCCAGTCACAGTAGGTCTGCCTCAAGACTTGCTTACATGCTTTGTCCTCAGGATGTGTTCATATTTCTTTAATATTTTTTTCCTAGATTGTGATTCAGTGCTTAGATGCCAGTTGATGGGAAAATGTTAAAGAGATATAAAATATCCTTAATGTTACAGAAGCAAGATGACAAACTAAAGACCCCGTGTGCAAAATGCTGAGTATATATCTTCATGTCAAAAAGAGAACACCACAGATGTTCATACTCTAAGTCTATGTTTAAAGTTGTTCTTTTATCTGTTGGATAGATGTCCAGATTAATAAAACCAGCATTTCATTGGTGATTTAGTTTGAGAGATGTGACTGGTGATCTTAGGTTGTTCATATCATAAGCCTTATTTTTCATTTTGTTTTAACACTATGCACTTTACTGCAGTTACTCTTGCATCATTTGGTTAAACAAAATTAACAGTGTCAACGAAATTAATAGTCTAAATTTAAGCTGAAAACATTTCTCGATATTTATTTCAATATATACCCTTACTGATTTTTTTTTTCATTAAATCGATAATACCAAATACTAGTAGAAAGTCACCATTTAGTTAACATAGTATTTTTTGTTGTTATTTCAGGTAGCATCTGCTTATTTTAAAGACTTTCATCTGCTGCTGATTGGAGTAATTTGTTTGGCAACGTCAATAGAAAAATGGAATTTCCACAAAAGAGTGGCTTTAAGAATGGTGATGTTGGTGGGTGTCAACCCTGCATGGTATGTGCTAAACAACATCTTGAAGAACAATAATACTTGTGGAAAGCTAGGTATTCCAGAAATGATTACCTACTGCTTTTTCTGTAGTACAAATCCAGCCTTTGTTTTCTACTGAAACAAAGTAGATATTTGAAATGATATGATGGATTTGTAGGTGACACTTTATTATTTTGCTGAAATCCTAATTGAAAGTTCCCTGCAGTCATTCTGTTCATAATAAGAATCCTTCTGAACAAAAAATCTGATGACTTTGTGAATAATGTAAGGCTCCTGTTTTTTAATGATGGTTAGTACATTACATATCTAATGCCTACAACTGAAAATCTGTGCTATGCTTATTATTAATTTGTATTTCAATACTGTTTGCAAAATTCTGGACACTTCCCAAAAATACAAGAAGAGTTCAAATACACAGTGAGGAAAAAAGTCATAAAACTAGAGATGTGGTGGGGAAGGAAAAACACATCAAGCACAATGTCTTTATTTATGTTTTTTTCTTTGTCTATCTATGAAGAATATATCAAAGGAATAGGAACTTCCGCAGCTGGATGAGGTAGTGAGGGAAATGAAGTCACACTCTCTCTACTTACTATCAGCATACATCTTATGAAGTGAAAACTCTTCTTTGCTTCCTTTACAAGCTTGGGGAAAAGCTTTAGGCCACAGATTCATCTGTCAGCACACCAGTAAGGCTACAGATAAGATCTGTAGAGCAAATCTGGCTTCCCAGAATACATGATGCTTATGACTCCTTGTCAGGAAGCAGACAGTGACAGAGAGTAAAAAGTCAGAAAAATAGAAACTGCAGGTCTAAAAACCAAGATGCCTCTTAGGTGATCTAACTAATAATACCTCATGGAAATGCTGATTAGTTCTATTCCTCAGTGATTTGTCTGTCCTAATTTTAAATAGCACATGTAGTTTGATTTTTCCTGCATCTTTTGATAGCTGGTAGCTTTCTTTTTTGACAAAGTGCTCTTTACATTCTTGTTCAACTGCCTCCCATTATCTTTAGCTACATTCTTGAGCTATGCAGTTTTGGTTATTTCAACTTCTCTTTTTTTGGGCACTGCTAAATCTTCACCCTTTGGCTGAAATCTTGAAAGGGAGAACACAAGTGAATGGCGTGCTGTGCTAAGCTGAACACTGCTGGGGAACTTGCTGTGGACACAGAAACCCACAGCCAGCTGCTGAGGATACTTAGGGCCACTCCACAGATAGCTTTGTAACCCTGAGGAACCAGTATCCCTCATAACTATCATCTCAGCTCTATCACGTTTCCTGAACATGCCAAAAGGATGATAAGATTTTGATAAGACGATCTGTGAGGGAGAGGATCTTCCCACGTCCCAACGCCTGCTGCTCATTAGCTATGCCCGCTACGAAGTGATGCATGCTCTTCTCTGTGCATAGGCCTCCGCCTCCGCTAGCAGGAGTCCCCAGCCAGCCTGGGCCCACTGGAGCCCCATCCAGCCCAAGGCAGAGATATCATTGTAGGAGGTTTCTGCATTAGAGGGCATGGAGGATGCAGCAGTGGAAGTAGAATAGCAGGAGTCCTCTGCATTCTTCTCGAGAAACTGGCCTGTATCAGCAATAGTGTGGCCAGCAGGAGCAGGGAGGTGGTTGTTCCCCTGTACTCAGCACTGGTGCGGCCGCACCTCAAATACTGTGTTCAGTTTGGGGCCCCTCACTACAGGAAAGACATTGGAGTGCTGGAGTGTGTCCAGAGAAGGGCAACCAAGTTAGCGAAGGGTGTAGAGAGCAAGTCCTATGAGGAGCGGCTGAGGGAACTGGGGCTGTTTAGCCTGGAGAAAAGGAGGCTGAGGGGAGACCTTATCGCTCTCTACAACTACCTGAAAGGGGGTTGTAGTGAGGTGGGGGTTGGTCTCTTGTCCCAAGTAATGAGTGATAGGACAAGAGGAAATGGCCTCAAGTTGCACCAGGGGAAGTTTAGATCGGATATTAGGAAAAATTTCTTCAAGTGTTGTCTTCAAGGGTTGTCAAGCATTGGAACAGGCTGCCCAGGGAAGTGGTTGAGCCACCATCCCTGGAGGTATTTAAAAGACGTGTAGATGTGGCGCTTAGGGACATGGTTTAGCGGTGGGCTTGGCAGTGTTAGGTTAATGGTTGGACTCGATGATCTTAAGGGTCTTTTCCAGCCTAAATGATTCTGTTTCTATGAGTCCCCAAAGGACTCCCATCATTTGAGCTATAAGGTCTGGTCTGCAGACTAGCAGGGAAAGGTGAATTTGTCTGTACAACCTGCAAGGACTAGAATGAGTAATAAAACATTGATTGTGCATTACATAGCAAAGAGTGACTTTACAGTTGAATGTAAATGAAGTTTTCATCCAAGGTTCCATGCAGAATATTTTTTAACACCACCACAGGGAGAATAATGCAGAAAAACTGGGGCTGAACAGGTTAGGATATATTTTATAATTT